>NC_043960.1:18410233-18780858 GCF_902148855.1 Sphaeramia orbicularis
ACATAACACAAACTCATCTAATGTTACCTTCCAGCGTCTTTGGACACTGACACAGCCACTCCCAGGCCTGAGGCGGTCACCCTCTTAGCGACGGATTCCATGTCAAGAACCGAGTCAATACAGTCTGGGCCTCCCACAATGCAACACTGCGAGTCAGGGCAGAAGCTGCGTTGTCCAGGCCTTTGTAGCCGTGATTTCTGCCACATTTCTCCAGTGTGACGGTGGCGGTCATACCTGAGACTCCAACATGAACGACCAGCTGGTGAATGAAATAAAACATGAAAAACATCATTAAAAACACGTCACCAGAAAACTGCCGGTCTGCTGAAACTCTCAGTTCTTTTAAATCAAGTTAAAGACTCACTTTCTTTACAGCTGCATTTGATTAGAGGTTTATGTTTTTTCAGTTCTATTACCTGCACTGCACCTCACTCACAATTTTAACTGTTGTGATTGATTTAACATTAAATTCTTAATTTTAATCATGACTGTTTATAGCTTTTGTTTGAACAGTCTCTTATTCTTGTTTTAATTTCTTTCTTTCCGCCACTAAGGTTTTAAAAAGTGTGTGCTCTACCAGGTTTAAAGGTGCTTCAGGCAGCTTGGGCCGCTGACAGTTTCACAAGTCGTGCAGGGGAACAACCGGATTGGGCTTCAAGGTTTTTCAGAGCCAGGACAGCAGGGTTAACCTGCTGTTCGCAGAGAAGCTGTTAACAACCCTTTGAGCTTCTGGGATTCTTTGGCTACGTTCAGACTGCAGGAAAAAGTGGCCCAAATCCTCCCTATGTGACTCAGGTCAGATTCTTTCATGACAGTGTGAACAGCACAAGTCACATGGAATCTGATCTTTTCAAATCAGATTTGGGCCACTTTCAAATGTGCTACTGAATCATACACATGTCACATATCAGATATTTTTAAATGCAACCGCAGTCTGAACAGCTAGGTTGCATTTATCCAACCTTTCCAGTTCCTCCCATCATTGACACAGCAAATGTAGAGACTCGGAGGTACGTTATTTTGAGTTTCCAACTAGTTTAATGCATTTACACTTCCCATACACACGTAAACATTGCACTATCCACAGGCTTACCTTTACCACCACAGTGTTTTCAGTCATCAGGCTTTTAGATCACCAAACCTTGAACCCAGCCACAGCAAAACTGTTCATAGCTGTCAAGGGACTTGAGGCTTTTGAATTATTCCACTGTGTAGTAACTTATACCCAAAACAAGATAGTTAACTAACGGCATGTAGGTACAGGGTGGCAGGGACCAGTCGGACGTACGCTGGTGAACACTGGTAGCTCATAGGGGTCTATGTCCTTAATATCGCTCATCAGCTCCAAATACCTTTGCTTAGCAGTCGAGTTCAGGTTCTCTCTACAGGGACCCCGTGCTTTCGCCACCGCCTTATCCATTTTTTAAAATCTTAAATCTTGATTCATACGGCTCTTTCCTGCACGTCGGTACTATGCTGTTGCCCATAGCAACCGATAGCGTGTAAGTTCAAAATGGCGCAGCCTTCCAGATATGTCACGTGATATGACGTATTTCCTCATTCCTAATTACGTCTGAGCCTCTTTAGGGTTGCATTCAGTTCATATTCCAGACTGACAGAAGTCGCATTTAATGCGGAATATGAACAAGCACACAAAAAAATCGGAACTGAGCAATAAATCAGAATTGGGCATTAAGGCCTGCGGTGTGAATGTAGCTTTAGAGTCGCCAGGGGCGCAAGTAGCGAACGAACGACGAGGCAGGTAACCCCAAGGGCGGTGGTGTCTGCTGGAGTGGAGCATGTTTTCTACACTTTCCTTTTGTTTAATGTTTTATTCTGCTATTGTCATATGCAATTGTATATGTTTCTATGCATTTGTAAAGCACTTTGAATTGCCTTGTGTATGAATGGTGCTATACAACTAAATTTGCCAGGATGAGTATGAAATGTCTAAGACTGTTACTTAGCTAATTTATTTCAAGCAAACACAAACTTGAAGCCAAAAAAGCTGAGCAGATAAAGACCAAACTGTCCAAAAGACCCATCAGTGGACCCTGAGTCTTCAAATCCTTGTGAATGTAATTTTTACTCACACACTCAAATACTACTAAAATGCAGCTTTATTTTCACAGTGTCAGCATGTATCAGGTCGATTTAAGAGTTATCATATTACTGCATTTAGACGTGAGGAAATAAAATCCAAACAGAAGCAGAAACTGACGTCCTGTGTCGTATCGTTGAATGAAATGTTGCTTAAACACCATGTTTTCTTACCAGTGGATGATACTGTTTCCATAACGAAGGAACCAAACTCTGGACTGTCTGATACTCTACAGGAACCTCGTATACTTGTAAGTCCACTTCACTGCCCAGCCCGAGCTTCTTCAGCTCCTGAGAGGAAAACGCAAAAGAGAAAATAACAGATGAAATCTTTGTTCCCTTCAAACAGCACTAGTTATTTGTTATTTTTATTCTGAGGCATGTCACAGTACAGCACATGTCAAACACTAGGTATTCAGGTCATGGAAACAGTAAAAGTACAAGATTAACAATTACAAAGTGCAAAAGCTGAAACACAACAAAATTAAAGTAATGCAAACTACTGAGATGAAACAAAGTAAAGCTGAATAGATTCATTTGTGACATTACAGATTACAGTAGACAGAGCAAAGTATGACAGTTTTTAGCTTTGGCTTAAAGTGGTCAGCCTAATCTGAAGGATTTTATTGTATGATATGAAATAGTCCATCATATTTTGATCTGACATTCGTGACGACATCCCTAGTTGTCCAAACATCCTTGAAGGTTTATTATGACATTAACATGTCAGAGCCATATTCAAGCCCACTGAGTGATAAGAGGGATTTGAAAACAGGTGCAAATGCGGTTGTATTTCTTAGTTTCATCAGAAAATAAGCAGAGATCTGAATAAGATGAAGAGCTGTGATTGAAAACTCTGGAAAGACACGACTTAGTAAAACTTTTGATAAAAATTAAGGTCAAATTTATTTATTGTCTTTTTTTTTTTTTTAAACTTTATTTATAGAACATTTTAGACAGTGTGATACACAGCATAAGGTATAAAAATACAGAATAAACATTGATTGTCACATCTGAATGTCAACTCCCTTCCCACCCACCACCCACTACAAGGCCAATCACTCAAAACCTAAATAAAGAGAACGAAATACATAAAGAGAACAATTCAGCTAGGGAAAAAAAGATAAATAAATAAGAAAAATAAATAAAAAAAAAAAAAAAAAAAAAAAAAAATATATAAATTAAAAAGGAATGAATAATATGAAAGAAAATAAATAACAAAAAGTAAATTAATAATTACACATATCAGTCCTCCAACTCCGAGGAAAAGTCTAGGGAATGTCTATAGTTCAAAAAATGATCCCAAGTAGCATGAAATGATTTCATCAAGCCTTTAGTGTAAACCTTTCTCAAGCTTCAAATTATAAAGCAGTCAAATTTATTTCTACAGCACACTTAAGTGCTCAACGAGCTGTACAAAGTTATAGTTATAAATAAAAGATATGCTAAAACTACTAAAATAGGAATAAATATAAGATATAAAACTGATGAAAACAGATGGACTGTAATAGGATAAATAGCACCTAAATACAACCAGTGAATACAACAAATACACTTGTATTAATAAAAGCCAGTGCAAACAGGTGCATCTTTAAAAGAGATTTAAAGTGTTCAATGGACTGTGCATATATGGTACACTATATTGCCAAAAGTATTGGCTCACCCATCCAAATAATCAGAATCAGGTGTTCCAATCACTTCCATGGCCACAGGTGTACAAAATTAAGCACCTAGGCATGCAGACTGTTTTTACACACATTTGTGACAGAATGGGTCGCTCTCAGGAGCTCAGTGAATTCCAACGTGGAACTGTGATAGGATGCCCCCTGTGCAACAAATCCGGTCGTGAAATTTCCTCGCTCCTAAATATTCCACAGTCAACTGTCAGCTGTATTATAAGAAGGTGGAAGTGTTTGGGAACAAAAGCAACTCAGCCACGAAGTGGTAGGCCACGTAAACTGACGGAGCGGGGTCAGCGGATGCTGAGGCGCATAGTGCGAAGAGGTCACCAACTTTCTGCAGAGTCAATTGCTACAGACCTCCAAACTTCATGTGGCCTTCTGATTAGCTCCAGAACAGTGCGCAGAGAGCTTCATGGAATGGGTTTCCATGGCCGAGCAGCTGCATCCAAACCATACATCACCAAGTGCAATGCAAAGCGCCGGATGCAGTGGTGTAAAGCACGCCGCCACTGGACTCTAGAGCAGTGGAGGCACCTTCTCTGGAGTGATCAATCGCGCTTCTCCATCTGGCAATCTGATGGACAGGTCTGGGTTTGGCGGTTGCCAGGAGAACGATACTTGTCGGACCACATTGTGCCAAGTGTAAAGTTTGGTGGAGGGGGGATTATGGTGTGGGGTTGTTTTTCAGGAGCTGGGCTTGGCCCCTTAGTTCCAGTGAAAGGAACTGGGAATGCTTCAGCATACCAAGACATTTTGGCCACAATTCCATGCTCCCAACTTTGTGGGAACAGTTTGGAGCTGGCCCCCTTCCTCTTCCAACATGACTGTGCACCAGGTGCACAAAGCAGGTCCATAAAGACATGGATGACAGAGTCTGGTGTGGATGAACTGGACTGGCCCTGCACAGAGTCCTGACCTCAACCCCATAGAACACCTTTGGGATGAATTAGAGCGGAGACTGAGAGCCAGGCTTCTGTCCAACATCAGTGTGTGACCTGACAATGCGCTTCTGGAAGAATGGTCCAAAAATCCCATGAACACACTCTTAACCTTGTGGACAGCCTTCCCAGAAGAGTTGAAGCTGTTATAGCTGCAAAGGGTGGACCCACGTCATATTGAACCCCATAGACTAGGAATGGGATGGCACTGAAATTCATATGCGAGTCAAGGCAGGTGAGCAAATACTTTTGGCAATATAGTGTACATCAATCATTGCCAGAAATCATGTAGCAATTTGCTTTTACAGTGTCAGAAAAATGAGAAATGTAACCATCTCAAGGTACAAATGTATGACATTTAATGTGAAATTTCTCAAATGTCATACAGTAAAAATGAATAATTATGAGTGTGTGAGTATTCAGAGATGTCCTCTACTCATGTACATCGACCATTGCCAGAGATTATGGAGCAATCTGGATTTACAGTATCAAAGATTGAGTAATGTAACCATCTCAAGGTACAAATGTAGGACTTTTAATGTGAAATTTCTTAATAATGATACAGGAAAAATAAATAATTCTGAGTATATGAGTAATCAGAGATTTCCTCTACTTAGATACATCAAGCATTGCCAGAAATTATGGAACAATTGCTTTTACAGTGTCAGAAAGATGAGAAATGTGAGTATGTCAAAGTACAAATGTGGGACCTTTAATTTAATTTCTTTAGTAATGACACAGTAAAAATGAATACTTCCGAGTGTGTGAGTAGTTAGAGATGAGTTCTACTCACGTACTTTAAGCACTGCCAGAAATTATGGGTCAGTCACGGTTGTATTGTCATAGTATTGGATCATATCACATATTCTTTGATTTACGCTTCTAACATCTATTTTGAAAACCGGAAGTCAGACTGCTGTTCGCCGGTCGGGACCGTTTGAATCATTTATTGTAATGCTTAGGATGTACGGGTGCGCTAATTTTAGTGTCCGCTGTTTTGACCACGGAAAAACGAACGTCTGCTGGCTTGACCGCAGTCGGATTGGAGCATTGCGCACAATGCTTCCAGGGTAAAACATTTATGTCACACCGGACTACAACCTCCGCTAGTTGGGATAACACCACCGGTAGCCGAGCTTCAACCATAGCTTGCCGGGACAGCACCGCACCTAGCCGGGCGATAATCTCAGCTAGCCGGGACAACATCGCCGCCAGCGGGGACCAGCCACCGCTATCTGGGTTATAAACACCGCAAAACGGGAATACATCGCCGTTAGCCGGGATTGAACCATTGCTAGCCGGGACAACATCACCGCCAGCCGGGCTACAACCACAGCTAGTCTCAGCTAAAATACCACCGAAGAACAGAGCAGAAGCTCACCTGAGGATGAGTCTGTATCACTCGCCACAGGTAAGTAGTGGACTGCTTCAAAGTAAAAGGAAATGTTTGATCAACTGCTAACACAAAAGAAAGACATTTTTCAGGGATTTATCAGTACAGTTATGGGTAAAGCAAACGCTACAACGGATAACTTACACGGGAGCTGCAAAAGTTAAAAATCGGACAAATGGCCCTGTAGCTTACCGGCCAAATTAAAAGCTTTGGGAAATGGATCCAGATTCCATTTATTATCACCCCAGTTCTGTGTATTTATTATATTACAGAAATAGCCCATGTTTGCTCATATTCCAATCACATCTGTAAAAATCAAATTCCAACTTGATATCATTGAAGCTTACTGATTTATTGTATTAATCCACTTCCTATCTGTTATAATGGGAAATTTTTCAAAGTCGCACCAAATCAGAATCAGATTCTGGATCGAATAATTTCAATACCTTGTGCTGACATCATCATAAAGAAGCTGTATACCAATGTGGCAGCAAGACATGCGATGCTGATTGGTTTGAGGTTGGACCATCTCGCTCATTGGCGATCGCTGTGGGCCTGCTCTATATAAAGGGGGGTTTGCCATCTTGAAGCCTCTTGCTCTCCTTTGATGCCGAATGTGACGCACTTCCTGTTCACTTCTGCCTCGTCTGGTTGACCGTGTGCTGCGCTCCTGCAGGTATGGTTGTAGTCGCCATATAGGTTATAACTTATCTTATTTTGCATCGGTCACTTAGCAGCTATGGTTGCTTCTTTTAGATCTCGTTCCTGGGGCTCCCGTACTTATTTCTGATGAACGCTTGCCTGCTACGATGATGGTAGGTCCCTGTGTAGCTGTGCTAGCATTAGTATGTTGTTTCCGGTTTGGGGAACATCGCGTTTCTCCTTTTTAGATGCCAGGTGGACAGAATCGTCACTCCTGCTGTTAATTGGACTGACCCAGAAATACTGCTGCTTTGCAGAGCTATAAAACTGCTGCTTGTGAATGATTAACTGTTCGCTTCATTCCAACACTCTAATCACGCTTGCTTGCTGGCTAATGCTAAAGCCAGCTAGCTGCTATCACCGCTGCGTCTGCCATCCACAACGTGGCATTTGTGTTAGCCACGTTGTGTTAGCTGTAGAGGTGAACTACTTGAGCCACCTTCGTGTGACCGTTAAAGTTTCCTTGTTACGGCTGCTCTTTCATTCAAAAGAAAAAGGGTTAAAAAAAAAAAGAAAAATAGCAGAGTAGTCTGAGGAGGAGGTCTATGACTCACTAAATTCCTTAATAAGCACTCGCGGAGATATTTCTATATTTAAAAATGATCAGAATTTATTTTCTCCAACAAAAATATTCTCCGTGGTTGACTTCTGTTTCATAATAATCACACACAAAAACCTTCTTAAGCAGATATAATATATTTAGTGGTAGATAAACTGTGTCACTCCTTCCTCATGACAGTCAGACAAAAGGCCTGAACCAGCTGTCCTCTGTCCCTAATCACAGGAGGAGGGCGTGAGCAGCAGAAAACAATATGAAATCAATCATAATTCATTAATCAATATGACCATTTGCCTTATTTTGATTTACCATTATCCAAAATATTAATGAATAATATAAGTGGCTCCAACATCCCGGCCCCTAATTGTCAGCTTTAGCAAAACAATTACATAAATAATACTCAAAGGAGCCAAAATATAACTACACAATACAAATTAATTATGTTCTTCAAATTTAAAGTTAATTAAGTTACTTGACTATTAGTCTGATCAAAGTCCATAATCATATCAGAATATCTAACGCAGTCTGTCGTGGCAGCTGGAGAACCGTAGCCCCCCTCAGTTCATCAGGCTGCCTCCATTAGAAGACAGAGCTTGTCTATTGGTCGTTGAATCATATTGGTCTTGGTTTTAACCAAAACACTTCTCACGAACCCCTTGGCATCTGGAAATGTCTTTTTCAATACGGCCCATAATCCATGAGTTTCTTGGTGCCATGTTATCAACCATGACAACCAGATCTCCAGGACTCAAGTTTCTTTTTATGCGGTTCCACTTGTTTCTCTCTTGCATGAGTGGAAGGTACTCTTTTGTCCACCAGTACAGAAGAGATCTGCAAGATACTGAGCTTGTCTCATCTCTTTATTGAATAGTGATCGTTTTTTTTCAAAGACTCCTGGTGGCATAATCGGTTTTGCTTTTAGCTGAAGCAGGTGATTAGGGGTTAGTGGTTCCAAATCATTGGGTCACTTGAACTGTAGTTATTGGCCGGTCATTCAGGATGGCTTCTACTTCACGCGGTGCTGTTGAAAGAGTTTCATCGTCCAGTGTTTGCTGTTTTAGAACTGATGTGAGGATCTTTTTGACTAATCTGATTAGTCTCTTCCAGATACCACCGTGGTGGGCTCCCGAAGGAGGGTTAAAGATCCATTTTACTCCTTCTGTTAGAAATGTGTTTTGAATCTTCTGATGATTCAATTCTTTCAAAGCCTCCTGTAGTTCCTTTTGTGCTCCAACAAAGTTTGTCCCACAGTCAGTCCTGATACTTATAACTGGTTCTCTTCTGCAGATGAATCTGCGTATGGCATTTATGCACATTTATACACATTTATCTGTGGTTAGGAAGCTTGCCATCTCCAGGTGAACAGCACGACTGACCAGGCAGGTGAAGATGACCCCCCCCCACACCACCACCGTTTCACCTGAGCGCTGCCTCTCCTCACTTCAATGGGACCGAAGTAGTCAATGCCAACATGACTAAAAGGCAGTAGATCTGGAAATAAACGTTCCTCTGGAAGATCCGCCATTTTCTGTTCTCCCGGTCTTTCTTGCATGCATCTGCAAAATACACAGTTTGTAATGATTTTCCTGGCTAAGGAGTTTGCATGAGGAAGCCAAAACTTTTGACTTGGTCTCGAAAGCATATGGCTTCTTCCTGAGTGCCCAACTTGATGATGGATATGTTGCAGGATGAGGTTAGATATACGAGAACCTTTAGGGAGAATAATTGGGTTCTTCTGGTGCACAGGCATTGCACTTTTGTTCATTCTATACCCCCTATTCTCAGGATACCATTATCAAGAATTGGATCTAATTTGTGGATGCTGCTTCTTGAATTGAGATTCTTACCTTTTTCCAGGGACGTGATTTTGTGGCTGAAGTAGCGTCGTTGCTCAAAATAAACGATAGCCTTTTCTGCCTCTTGCAGATCCTCCTATAGATTTTGCGTCCCTTGCTCATCTTTCAGTTTTTTCATCATCCTTGGAGACCCAAATGTCTGACTCTTTCTTACTGACCTAGCAGCTAAGTAGTTTTTTCACCTTTAATATCCAGGCTACAGACCTCTGAAGTTGGTTCCATGATGAGTGATACTTAATCAGTGTGCACATTGGATGTTGATTTTCAGTGCTCACACTATTAACTGTGACCTCCTTTTTCATCTCAGGGTCATTAGCTGATATTTCTCCTATACCCTGTATGGTCTTTGGCCATGTCTTTTTCTCAGGTATTCAGGACCTCTCAGCCATCTTGATTTTAAGAAAGATTCTACATGCATCCCTCGTGATGCATCATCAGCAGGATTGTCTTTTGACTTTATATATCTCCACTGGCTTGTGCGGGAGAGGTCATGGATTACAGCAACTCTGTTGGACACAAATGGATGAAATCTCTTGGTCTGATTATGGCTATATTTCAATACAGATGTACTGTCTGTCCAGAATGTTGAATCTGTGAGTGGCAAGTGCAGCTCCTTCCTCAGCATCCGATCCACCTTTACTGCCAGTGTTGCTGCAGTGAGTTCAAGCCGGGGTATGGTGATCTGTTTGAGAGGTGCGACTCTGGCCTTTCAAATATAAAGGAGATATGGATTTTGCCTTGGTGATTGTGAATCTAAAGTAGCTTACTGTACCTTAACCTGACTCACTTGCATCGCAGAAGTGATGCAGTTCGGTGGTCTCCACTGGGTCGAAGTTTTCAGGCTTTATGCATCTCATCACCTGAAATCCACTTAACTGATTTAACTCCCCGATCCACCTATGCCAGGGCCTTGCAAACTCCTGTGGAATAACTTGGTCCCATCCATACTTGGATTTGCAGAGCTCTTGAGTATTTGTTTGGCTTTCAGGATGAAAGGAGAGAGAAAACCTAATGGGTCATAAACGGAACTAACTGTGGAGACTATACCTCTTCTGGTAGCAGGCCGGCTCTTCACACTCACTTTAAAGCTGAAGGTGTTGCTGTGCGTGTTCCATTGGATTCCAAGTGCAGGTTCAACTGCAGTTTGTTCTTTCATCTTTTCTTTATCCAGGTCCAGCTCCTTAACTACCTTCTCTCTGTGATGCTCAGGAATGCTTGCTAACACTTCACAGTTATTGGTGACCCATTTTGTCAATGTGAAGCCTCCCTGGCTGCAAGCTTCAGTGGGATCTTTGATGAGCTTCATAGCTTCATCCACTGTTGCTACAGACCCGAGACAATCATCCACATAAAAGTGGTTTTTGATAGTTTTCATGACTTCATCAGAGTAATGGTTCTCATTGTCATCAGCAGTTTGACGCAGGGCAAAATTAACAATGCTTGGGATGATCAAAGGAGGAGGACGGTCTGATCAGGAGGAGGGCGTGAGCAGCTGAAAACAATATGAAATCAATCATAATTCATTAATCAATATGACCATTTGCCTTATTTTGATTTACCATTATCCAAAATATTAATAAATAATATAAGTGGCTCCAACATCCCTTTTTTAATTGAGCGTGTGATAAGGGGTTTATTGTTATGATTTGTTTTGCTTGTGATTAATTTGTCATGATTACTGTTTGTCACATGGTGTTTTACTTTGTATAACATCTCTTTTTTTTATCCATGTGAAGTTTTTTTTTTTTAACCCTTTGTTAATTTTGATTATTTGAATTAAGGAATACATATGTGTTTTGGTTTTTGATTTATTTCTATTTAGTGTAGTGGATTTCGATTTCTTTTGTTCATAATTTGTTAGGTTTAGTATGTTTTCTTTTGTACGTATTTTAGTTTTCAATTGTTGAAGTGTGCTGCGTTTTTTGAGTATTTCTTAATTAATTTCTTTTTCTTTTTTCTTCAGTAGCCGTGGGCCCGCCGTGGCGGCGGGACTGGTGTGGTCGGTGGTGGTGTCCCCTTTTTCTTTGGTTTGCTGTGTCGTCACTATCCTGGTTGACTGTTCACTTGAAGCGTGGCTGTGTGTGTGATTGTGTCTGCACGTGTGATTGGGGTGACCCTCCTGGGATCCCTCACCTTCTCTTCGTCCACTGGTAAGGCCCCAGCCCTGAATTACACATTTTTTTCGATTTTTTTTTTTTTTTTTTTTTTAATTATTTGTTTTCTCCCTGCACACCTTTTTAATATGTATTGAATTGTATTTTAAAGATGTCTATTTGTATTAACATATAATTTTATCTGCTCATTTGGAACCATGTCTCGACCCCCTCTTCTGTATATTTGAACCTGTGTGCCCGCTAGGTTATATTTGTGAACTGAGTATAGAAATTCTCTGGGTGAAATTCCCAGAGTGGCGTTGTCAAGTTGGAAGGTTTTGTTAAAATGCATTCATTTGCATTTCTGTCTTAGTGACACTTCTCTTTACCCGTACCCACTGTCGCCACACCAAGTTTGAACTCAATCAGAACTGTAGTTTGGGAGAAAAAGATGATTGAAATGTTTTCCCCTTAAGAGCCCATGTTAAATTTTCCGTAAGTTCCCGGATCCAGAAGAAGATCCTGATCAGCATGTGGCCATTATGTTTTGGTCATCTCCCCATCACGGCTGGACTGTAGAAATTTACACTGGATATCATTTATATTTACTAAGTTATTGCATTGATCCACTTCCTATCACGTATAATGGGGAAATTTTTCCAAAGTCGCACCAAATCCAGAATCGGATCCGGATCCAAATAATTTTACTAACTTTTGTTGACATCATAAAGAAGCTGTATACCAAGTTTGAAGTCAATCGGAATTGTAGTTTTGGAGAAGAAGATGATTGAAATTTTTGTAACTGACGACAGACGACGACGGACACCCCATGACGACAATAGCTTATGGCCTGTCGGACGGTAAGCTAAGAATCGGTCTGCAATTTACACAAAGGATGTGGATGATACAAAGACGCAGTTGGGCAATCCAAAACAACAGAATAACACCATCCAGACAGACTTGTTCAAGGTATGTGACAGTATGCTGGTCGTGTCTGATAAAATAGAGTATCTGGAGTCTCAGTCCAGGAGAAACAACCTGATGATCGATGGCGTTACAGAGTCACCTGGAGAAAGCTGGACGGACACAGAACTAAAAGTGAAAAAACTTTGAAGTGAGAAGTTCCAGTTCCAGAAGGATGTTGAGATGAAGAGGGCTCACCGTGCTGGAAAACCTAAAGGAGACAGACCAAGGCCTATTGTAGTCCGACTTCAGAAGTTCAAGGATAAATCCGAGATACCACAGAGAGCCAAATGCCTCCGACGTACGAAAATCTATATTAACGAGGACCACACAGATGCTGTTTAGATAAAAAGAAGAGAACTAATGCCAAGGCCAAAAAAACACTGGCCTACATTGAAACTACAATGGATCCACATCCAGAGATGGATCCTGATAATAACTTTTTCTGCCATAGCAACGGATTGCAATTATTTCACCCAAGAGCAGTATGAAAATGATATCAAATCAGTAGATAAGTATTCAGTAATATATTTTAACAGCAGCAGTAAGTATAAAAATTTTAATTGCATCAAAGAATATTTACAACAACTCTCATCCATTCAGTTTCATTGTCATTTCAGAAACCTGGTTTAACATTGATAAAGGTATTGACTTTTGTCTAGATGATTATTAATTAAGATATATGAACAGAAAAAAGAAAATGGGGAATAGGGCCGCGCAATATATTCATAAATCAGTAAAATGTATGGTCTTAACAGAGATGACATTAGAAATGGATGAAACGATGGAATGTGTGACTGTAGAGATCCACAATGACATGAACATGAAACATGACATGAAAATTATCTGTAAACCAATAAGAACTGAAGAAACAATCAATGCCTTTCACAACAGTCAAATGCTCCAGGATTGGAGTACAGTCTACAGGGAATCAGACGTGGAGAGTGCATATGGTAATTTCTTAGATGTATTTATTTCTCTGTATAACAGACACCGCCCTGTCAAAGAACTCTGCATAAAGAAAAAGAAAATAAAAACACTCATGGCTTATTAAAGAAATAATAAATGCTTGTAAAAAGAAAAATAATCTCCATAAATCATTCATTAAGTTAAAAACTAAAGAAGCAGAACAAAGATATAATACTTACTGAAATAAATTAACAAACATAATCAGAACTACCAAAAAGCAATATTATAATAAATTATTATATGAAAGTAAGAATAATATAAAAGGAACTTGGGATATATTGAACAACTTAATTAAACAAGGACCTACTAAAGCAACATTCTGACTACTTTATTGATAAAAATAGTGTAAATCACAGCATGAATAACAGTCAACCGTTTTAATAGTTTTTTTGTAAATGTGTCCCTGGAGTTGGCTGCAGATATTTCCAACCAAGGTGATGACCAATGTAATGAAAGCATTAAAAGGAATCCATATTCAATTTTTCTGTGTACAACAAATGAGCAGGAGGTGATAAACACTGTTCTAAAGTGCAAAAGTAAGCTATCCACTGACTGTTATGAAATTGACATGATTGTTAAAAGAGTCATAAATAACTTTGCAAAACTTCTAACCCATATCTGTAACTTATCATTCCATTCAGGTCATTTCCCAAATAAAATGAAAATAGCAAAAGTCATTCCACTGTACAAAAATGAGAGTAAACACAGCTACACAATGTACAAATTTTACAGGTCATATGAAATCTGGAGTTTGTAGACATTCGTGGAGGGGGCATGTCTACGATGTCCAGATTTTGTACAAACCCATCATTTTTAAGAATCTTTGTGACCTAGGTATTAGCGCTCTTTCCTTGAAAATGACAACATCCGGTCTCAGAAAATGAGAAAGACAGGCATTTTTGGTCCATTTTTCCATTTCTGTCAGGTAATAACTTTCTTTTTTGTTACTAGAAAGAGAAAACCAACATCAAAGAAGTAACAATAAATGAACAGCATTATGGTTCTTTGTAGCACCGACACCAGCGCCACCACCTGGAGCTCCTACAGTATAGAGGGGATGCACATACATCACTTCTCCCCCAGGCCACGCCCCCTAAGTCAGACTGAGTGTCTTAAACCAACCTGCTCAACATGACGGAGTATAGCAGTAAACACAGCCAGAGAAAAGGGAAAATGTGAAATCTGAAATTAAATGAAGGACAATTGGACTGGACATGGATCTGTACGAGCGGCCAAAGAACAAGTGGTCCATGAACACTGACATGTGGACACAAATGGAGGATCCGGACATACAGGGTGGAGGGGATCAGCGCTATTTTTACATAAAGCAAATATACATGGTTTCATCATTACTGACAACCAGGCTCCAAAACTAGGGCCCTGAACCAGCTGATCCAGAGGTCATTTCCAGTAGACCGTGGACTGACCCCAGTGAATATATGCATGATCTACTGGGACTGAGGAGATTTACTGAGTCTAGTTCAGATCCAGTATTTTATCCAACACAGATACTGCTGTGGACCAGCAGGGCACCACTGGATTCTGGGAAATTAGAAGATTTAACAGACCACCTGTTTTTAAATTGCGACATTATTCTTGTAATATTATAGTTTTATTGTTGGAATATGATGACTTTAATTTCATAAACGGATGACATTTTTATGAGTTCTTTTTGTAACTACAACTTTATTGTCATAACATTGTGATTCTTTTTGTATTCGACTTTGTTATCATAAAATTACGGGTTTTATATCGATGTTTTATTACTTTATACTCGTAGTCACAAGTGTTTTTATTTTCTTATGTGGTCCTAATACTCCGTCATAGCTTTATGCTCCACTACCCCCGTATTTGAAAAACTAGGTTAGCCTCAGTTTCAGTTAGTTTACTAATCATGTAGGAGCACAAGGTTCAGAATCACAAAATGAAGACAAAAACCATGAAAGATCTGATCATGAAACCAAGAGCTTTACTAAGAAGGAACGTTAGCCAAAACAATACGTCATTTAAGGTCTGATTTTACCCAAAAATACAGCATAAATTAATGTTAGCTGACACCAAACAGGATCCACAGATCTAGGTTTGGTTTCCTGGATTTGTGGATCCATCTACTTCTTTTCTTTGTCTTTCGGCGTTTGTAAAACGATAGCTCCGACTGCTTTTCAAACCTGTTGATACAATCAAATCTCACAACAGCTCTTTCCCCATTTTTTATTAAATATTGTTCTTCAGTTTAGACAGTATTGAAGCCAACACTGTCACTCATCTCCCTCTTTCTGCCACTCAGTGGGCGGAACCGCGGTGACTTCCGCTAGCGGTGACGTCACGTGCAGACCCTCTATTGTTTGCCACAGAAGTTCAAGCCTTCAGGTAGTGAGTACCCCACTTTACATTTCAGTCAGGAGCTTTGATGTCACTTTTTTCTAACTTCAATCAAGTCACAGTCCACCAAATCATCTCATAATGAAGTCCAGTTAAAAGATTGTTGTTTCTGGTGCGGCATTAACCAACAGTATGTGAACCAAGGGAAGCTGGGAGCAGCCGAACTGGGAAGCCACACAACAAAAGAGGTGAGGTGGGAGCTTTGCTACACTGTCATTTGTTTGACATTAACTTTTGATTTATATGAATAATACATCTCTTCTTTTCTTCAGTACAAACTGCTTCTTTATCTGAGCCATCAGAAACAAGTGACCGCTGCCAAGATCCATCCAGGCTTTATGTTAACGGTGAGCACAAACCCAAAAATGTTTTTTTACACTTATAAACATTTTAGTTTTACAAAACAAGAACATGAAATTGAGGTCTAGATATGGCGATTATAACATCAAACATGCATACAACATCAAGTGCTTTTATTAACTAGTACTGTCACTGTAAAGTCTGTCCATTTCCTCCAGCGCCTTTTTCAGGACTCCTCCTGGAGCCGCAGGGTAAAAGTCAGGTGTTCCGTCAGTCAAATGTTTTCTGCGATAGAAATAAAAAAAGCCTGTTGCGGGTGGCTCTTTCTGTAGCCAGCATTTTGTTGTGACTTTTAGCTGATGTCAACAGAATCTTTAGGAGATAAACATTGTCTGAATCCAGGTTGTCTGGGAAGCAACCAAGATACAGTACAGTAGAGCAACTGATGTGAAACTCATGTTTTGCTGGTTTGAAATATACAGATTAAAAACAGCCAAATGAACAAATAGAATAGAATAGCCTTTGTCATTGTGTGTACAATGAAATTAGGAAAATTTATATTGTTAGACACTTATGGACTTTCTTTTTTGTTACTAGAAAAAATGAAAATCCGTTTTTTTAAAATTTGGTTCATCTGTTTTGACACTGAAAAAGAAAAACACCTTGAAATTCAATTTTAATTTGTCTATTTTAAAAGGAAAATCAATTACCCACTGGTTTTTCTTTTGTTTCTGAAAAGAAAATCCAATTACCAAAACATACTGACTCGTTTTTAACAAGCACGTCAGAATTTCATTGTGTATGCTCTGTGTATACAG
Source organism: Sphaeramia orbicularis (assembly GCF_902148855.1). Taxonomy (NCBI): domain Eukaryota; kingdom Metazoa; phylum Chordata; class Actinopteri; order Kurtiformes; family Apogonidae; genus Sphaeramia; species Sphaeramia orbicularis. Next base: position 18,426,989 of record NC_043960.1, read on the forward strand.
TGACAATAAAAGGAATGTTGAATCTTCTCCCTCCGCTCTGTTCTCTGCATGTGTAACGAACTGCCTGTCTAACCCCCCCTTCGCTTCATGTCTCTGTCTCTGCTTTCCCTTCTTCTTTTACTGTTCTCTGTCTGACTAGGGGAATGGGTGAGGAAAATGGAGAGGGGCCATTTTTCCAGACCACAACTCCTGCCAACCCCCCTGCACTGGCCAGCGAGTAGGAAGAGAAGGAGGAATTGGTCAGAAACCATCTGTACAGTCCAGACTGAGCTCTCAGATTTGTAGGGAAACACCGCTTCAAACCCCGACCCCTGCCTTGTGTTCCTACAAAGATGATGATCTGGACTGGCTAAACTGACATGACATGCAACCACAATAGTGTCTGTTTTTTTTTGAATGGTCAACACTGTAGTAAGTAAGTAAGTAAAGCTTTATTTATGTAGCACTTTTTAAAACAACATGTTACAAAGTGCTTCACATAAAGGAGACATAGATAAGAACAAATAGGAAAGACAAGAATAAGAAAACAGTTTCAACATGCAGATACAAACTTTCTGGCGCAAGCAACACACACTGAACGAACACCATGGCCACATATGTCACAAACAACCCCTAAGACAGACCCACAACCAACACTGAATACACCAATACGCAGACACAATATAGATGTAAACAAACCTCCATACGCAAATATATGCACACGCACACACACTACACTGTCCTGATTTAATGAAATGCTTGTTTATAAAAGTGTGTTTTTAGGAGTCCCTCGAAGGTGTATAAAGAGGAATGTGGTGCTTTCCCATCTGTCTGCGAGGAGAAGCTCATGCTGATGAACTGAAGGAAAAGTCAAACAGATGAACAACTTCTCTGCGGTTTCACATTGACTGAGCTGCTGCCACAGCTTCATGGAGGACAAAACTACAATCCCTGGCTTTTATTCTGGTTAAAATAACAAGCCTGTAATTCACAGAAACTACTTTTCTTTAATTGTGTCATATCTGTTGGTGATACCATTTAATGCCCAACTTTTTACACAGCACTGTAGCAGATTATTTAGTTGGATCAGCAGTTACCCTGTTGATGTCTGTGGTTTCAGACTGTATCGTGAAATGGTTTTTAATATTAGCTCGCTGCTTTAAGAATAACTTTTACACAATTTTGCTAAAATGACATTCATTCCTGAATATAAATGAGATGAAATTGTGGCCTTCATTGCCCATCATAATGTTTTCATTCATTCATTTTCTGAACCTGCTTTATCCTCACTAGGGTCGCTGGAGCCTATCCCAGCTACATAGGGGCGAAGGCGGGGTACACCCTGGACAAGTCTCCAGTTCATCACAGGGCTGAACATACAGAGACAAACAATCACTGTCACATTCACACCTATAGGCAATTTAGATGAACCAATTAACCTATGGGTGCATGTCTTTGGATGGTGGGAGGAAGCCGGAGTACCTGGAGAGAACCCACACAGACACGGGGAGAACAGGTAAACTCCACACAGAAAGGTCCCGCCCCCCATCCACGGTGTTGGAATCGAACCCAGGACCTTCTTGCTGTGAGGCACCGGTGCTAACCACTGCACCACCGTGTCGCCCATCATGTTCATGTTAAATCTGTTTTTGTCTGCCATATTTTTAAGTCCTCTGAAGATGTTATTTTCTCTCCTCCATTTGCTTGTTAATTTATTTCTCTGAATATCCACTGCACATATATTCATGAAACCTGGATGAAGCGTAGAGCGTCGGCCATGGATGAACCCAGTAGTTTATGGAGCAGACATGTACAAATTGGATACTACTTTTTTTTTTTTTTCTCATTGCAAGATTTTGATTGAATTAAATGACTTTCTGCAGAGGTATGCCCTACTTTTTTGGTTTTTCACATTGTTTACATCTATTCTATATTTATTGTATCGTTAATTACTTTGGAATCAATGAGCCTGGTGCTTGTGGATCAAATATTTGCCACCAGATACCACTGATTTAATTATTGCCTTAAGCCTTGGGAAGTTTTTTTTGAAATAGTAAACTAATTATGTTGGAGTTCAGTCCCATGTTAAACTTCAAAATGTGGAAATGAACAATCATACCTTTAGATTTAAGTGTCAAAACATGAATTCAAACCCAATCAGATGTTTGGTTGTTTTGTTTTTTTTGTTAAAAAAAGATTTAATAGTATTTCTAATTTGGACTTAAATCTAATGCTGTTTATTGTAATGTACATAAAAGCCTGAATTATTTAGTTCAAGGCTGCTGTAAATTTGTTTTTCCATTATTACTATTTTTTTTATACTGAAAATGTTGAGTTGATGTTGTGACTCCTTTGAGCCAGCAGGGAGAGCTTAAGGCCCTTGTAAACTGTTATTGTAGCCAAACAGAAGCACCGCACCGGTCATAAACTTGGATCAAAGCCCAAACTAATATGAAATATTCGGTTACAGTCATGTAAAAGGTAGGTTTATTCCAGTGGCATTAGGTTTGGTGTAGGGTTATTAGTTAATTGTTGACCTCAAAATGAAAGACACTTTTATAATTTTTTTTTGTTTTTCTCCTTTTTTTCATACTTTACTTACAAAATACCGTATACACATAGACCAGAACATGGCATGGAGAAAAAAAAATACAATGCTTGAGGTGAGGCAGGAAGAAATTAAATACAATTACATAAATAGGTAAGTAAATAAAGTAAAGCAATCAACAAGAAGAGAAAAAAATAGATAATAAAATGAAAATAAATAAATTACAACTTAAATTCTTCACATAAGGCTTTAGTCTTCACAGCTTTAGGGTTAGTGCAAAAGTTGAGTGTGTCTAGATAGGATTTCAAATAAGATTTAAAGACTACAAAGCTGGGTTTCTGATTGGCAAATTTGCTTGTATGTATATGAAATTTAGCTAATAAGGAAATGAGATTAAGAATAAACAATTTCTGAACAGGCAAATCAGTAATAAAGAAACCAAATGAAATATCTTCAATTTTGAAGTTAAAAGAAATATCCAGCTTTCTTTCTTTTTTTTTTTTAAAGATTGATATCACACCAAAAAATCTGACAAAAGGCACATTCCCAAAACAAATGAGTTAATGTTTCATCCGAATTATGACAAAATGAGCAAAAAGGGTCAACACTGATCTTCTACTTAATCAGAGCTGAATTAGTTGGATAACACTTATGTAACAGTTTTAAAGATACCTCTCTCACTTTATTGGAAATTTAAAAAAAACTTGCTTGGTAATAACCATACCTTTTCCATACCTTTAAAACAGTGACTTACGTTTGAAACATATATTCCAGTTATTCCATATATAACATTTATGAGGGGAAAAGTTGTGCTTATATAGCCAAGGACCAACATAAAAGTAAGTGTTGATGAAAATGAGAAAGTTTCTTTTGTCTAAATCTGGTATTTCCTCCCGTTCTGCAAAGACATGAATTTGCACGTACTGCCTTTCTTGCCTCTGATTGGCTAGAAAGGCTCTTCCGCGATTGGCTACTTCAGTCTTTATTTATTTTTATGTATTTTGTTTATTTGTATTTATTATTATCTTTATTTGACTTGATCTGGGGCGTTTACTCATTTCCAAGGCAGGCTGTCAATAGTTTTTTTTTTTTTTTTTTTTTTTAGAACGTTCAGTTGGAACTTTGGGGGTGGGCGGGGTGGGGGACGTAATTTGACGTGATGACGTAATTTTCATAAAGGTTAAATACAAACCAAACCTTCCAATGGGTGGGGCAGCACGTTGGTTAAGTGGTCTAAGCTCATTGCTCACTGAGCGGATGTCGCGGGTTCGCGCCCGGGGTGAGGATGTGTGTGAATGTGAATGGGAATCCCTATGGTTAGACGTACTGGAGGCGTAGTGGTGGGAAAGCCCACTGCGTCACCTGATCGGCATAGTGCCCAGGGTGCGTAATGGAAGTGCATGGGGCTAACGGCTCTGTCGAGGTGGTTGGTAGGGTGATAGAGTTGCTCATGTGCGGAAGTACGTATCCATCCCTGGATCCAGTGCTGTGCAGGCCGGGCGGCGTAGCGTGGCCGGTATGTGGGATGCGTGCCAGTACGTCGGCGCCAGGGGCCACACGTCAAAGGGGGTGGGGCCAATGAGCTCATGTTGAGGTTGGCTGGTAGGGAGACAAGGGTTCACCCGCCCCTGGAGGCGTGGCGACTCCAAGTAGGGGTTAGTGCGTGCGTGCGTGGGTGGGTGAGCATGGGTGAGGGTCACTGCGCTGGCGTGCTGTCCTTTTGGGTGTGTCATCCACATTCTATATAGAATGTGCACGGTGAGAATGCTTTTTTTTTTTTTTTTTCAATGCTGTGCAGAGAGTATGTTGAGAGTATGCCTTGAGAGTATGTTCAAACCAAATAAATTATATTAAATTATAAATAAAAATTTATTTATTAAATAATTAAATTAATTTAAATAATTAAATTAAATAATAAATTATTAATTATATTATGTTAAATTTATGATGATATTATATTTATAATTATATTACATTTATAATTATATTATAATTATATTATATTAAATTTATAATTATATTAAATAATTATTTTCTATCTTTTTCCTTTTTTAATAGACATATAACAATATCTATAGCTTGTAGAAATTGACATTTCATGTTATTTGACATATTATGACTGACATAAATGCCAAGTTGTCAATAATTTTTAGGGTAAATATTAAAGCAATATTTCTTGTAAGTTTAAGTTTGATTAATTGTGCAGCTCTAGTTTTAGCTCAATCCAAAGTACTCTATTAAACTGGGAAACATTTGCAAAACGGAGGGATACCTTTATTTCATGGATGCACCACCACAGGGATTCACATATTCAGTCATTTTTACACTGTTTTGTAGAGGGACCCTCTGTTTGTTTTCTTCATGGAGTGGGCCCTGCAGGTGCCAGCTTATGGAACCGTTGGCAGTGTGCCCAAGGCCACAGACAGTCTGCCCGGCAGGTGTCCGCACAGCTGTTAGCCGCTGGTCCGCTGTTAGCCCCGGGTTCGCTGTTAGCAGTTGGTCCGCTGTTAGCCCCTGGTTCGCTGTTAGCCGTTGGTCCGCTGTTAGCTGCACTACCTAACTGAGAAGAAACAAAAGAAGTGATAAGAAGACCGAAAATGACCTAGTGTGTGTGTGTATGTAGCAAGTAGGGTAAACAACGCAGATGTGCCTGACCAAAGATAATTTGAAAAAGAAAACAAGAGCTTCTGAAGGTGATAGAAATCATTAGATAATTTCTGCCAGTGGAAAAACAGCCCGAACCTTCTAGAAGAATGGGAAAAAGGGTAGAAAAGCTTGTCGGTTCTTCTCCGGAGAACCGACCCGTGTGTTTACTTCATGAAGAAACCCATGGAAAAGGCTGCTGAAGACGGGCTGACTCAACTCTTCTTTTTTGACTCCAAGTGTGAGTTTTTGTTTTTTTTTTTACTTCTATTAGGAACGGGACTTAGTATTAAGTTACGGTGAATCAGTATTAGAATATAGTGATTTGGTCTTATTTTGACGGACGGGTTTTCCACGTCAGTTGAACCTCCACAAGGAAGGAAACAGAAACAAATGTAAACACACTGAAAAAAGGGAAAGGGAGGGTTGTTCACTTTTCAAATATGTACTTGGCATATACAGCACAATTGAATTCATAACATATACAACACAATTTAATTCTATTCTTCCTCCTAGCATATGTCAGTCATGTTGACTTCTTACAAACACTCCTGGGCTCCTGCTTTAGGAGGAAAACCTCATCTGCAGTCGGACATTTTTTCGCTGGGACTCTAAGAATAATGCTGCTTTGCACCACTCTTTACAAGGTAAGGATGAATTCAATCTTATGCAACGTTATTCAGAATTACTTTATGCACTGTTTTCACAGAGCCAAGCTGTTCTATGCTATTAGCACCGAGCAACATGAATATGTCAGTGTCAATGCTAAGGTTAGCTTAAGTTACCACTTACGTTAGCTACACGACTGTTGGCGAGTATTATTTTATATGCGGTCATATTTATTGAAATGTACACACGGCGTATGTTTTGTGTCGACTTCAGTCTAAAGTGTGTGCTTTCAAGAGGGTTATTGACAACTGAGCTTTGTTTAGTGGGGCAGAGGCAGTTGTAAGCGGTGCAGTGGCTTGGCCTGGCAGAGGAGAGCTAACATGATGGTTCTCGGTAAACATCGTTCTTTACATTTACATTACGGCTAAAATTTCCTCAGGGGGTCAAACGAGTGGCCATTTTTGTCAAAAGAAAGTTGTAAGAAATGCATAGAACTGTGTTGAAATAATGCTAATCCATTTGTGCACAGACTACTGATATTATTTGACCGTGGAACCTATATTTTCATAAATATTGGATTTTAATAGCAGGTGTAGGTGAAAACTTTTGCTGGTGGACGGACGTGACATTACCCATGATGATCTGGTCAGTACCAGTACTTCATTAGTAATAAACTTACGGACTTACTATTGCTAATTCTCTTCTTATTCATACATGTTAGTATTGTGGATCTAAAACAATAACAGCTGACACAAACACACTAAATGTGTCTAAAAGAATAGAATATTTGTTTTTCAGGTAAATTCAGTTCAAATATAACTTGGCCATTTGTGACATGAAAATATAGCATTAATTGTGATGAAATTGGACATTTTTGAGCTGAAAACATAGTTCATATGACCATCAACATGTTGAACAGAACTGAAATCCTGTACATTTGCAGAACTTGCATTTACCAACACAAAGTTCCTTTGGGGATTCACTTATATTGATTTCTTATGCACATTATTCATATGCAACATTATTTTATATGCGGTCATATTTATTGAAATGTACACACAGCGTGTGTTTTGTGTCGACTTCAGTCTAAAGTGCAGTAGGGACGAGATCTCACTGTGGCCTGTGGCACCGCTGCCAGAGGTGCCGGTGGCTGTGGTTCACTGTTTCTGGTGCCAGTGGTTTATTTCCAGTGCCTGTGGTACCACTGCCACTGTTCTATCGGTACAGAACAGTTTACAAAGGCTAGCGCATCATACGACTATACGGACGTTCAAGCCAGGGATGAAGTACATCTGTTTGTTGGTTATGGAATGGGAGTCAGGCTAATGATGCAGACGTAAGTTTGTTCGTGAATATAGACCAGACTTTGTTGAAACAGGTACTTTTGAGATTGAGTGAAACGGACATTTTTTCAACTGAAATTTCGTTAAATTAAGATTTTTTTTTTTTTTTTTTTTTTAAGATACGACTTTTTCCCCTCAATATTATTACTTTTATTCCCAATATATCACGACTTTATTCTCGTAAAATTACGACTTTTTGTTTTCGACTTCATTCTCATGAAAATACAGGTTTCATCTTCATATTTTACGACCTTATTCTCGTCGTGACAAGTGCTTTTGTTTTCTTATGTGGCCCTAATATGCCGTTGTAGTCAACAGGTTCTTCCAGTGTGGAATATTTAGCTGATTTCTGGTTTTCCAGTGGAGGACGATTGTCTTCTTGGCGACAGTTAGGGCTGTGAATAATATTGTTTTAGTCAGTGTAATGGTCTATTAGGGGGTGGAGGATGGGTTAAAAAAAAAAAAGAAAAGAAAAAGAAACGTTTATTGGTACAGTGTTGAAACATGTTCACTGGGCTTAGGATAGCGACCCTGAAATGTGGCTGCCAGCTCGGCCAGACTGTTTAAAACGGATGCATATGTCCGAGTGAGAGAATGTGGTGGACGAAGACATGAAATAAACATATCAATTCACTAGAATCCCGTTTAAAGCTTGTTGACATTTCATACAAAGGTTAGCGCCAACACTGTTTGATTAGGGTTTCTACTTTTGACAGTTCTAGTTCAGTTATCTGTACATCATCAACATTCATGGCACCCTCTCTCTCTCTCTCTCTCTCTCACACTCTCTCTCTCTCTTTCTTTTACTCCAACTGGTCAAGGCAGACGGCCATCCTCTAGGACTCAGGGTCTGCTCCAGGTTTCTGCTGTTAAAAGGTAATTTTTCCTTCCACTGTCACCAGCCCCAAGTGTTTGTTCCTGGAGAATTCTTTTGGGTTTGTGTAAATTGGCTTGAGCGTCTGGTTTCGACCGGCTCTATTTGTAAAGTGTCATGAGATAACTTTTGTTGTGATTTGGCCCTATATAAATAAAATTTGATTGGATTTGACCAGTATCAATTATTTCAAATTTATTGCGTTGCTTCTGTTTTCTTCTTCTTGTCATGCGCTCAGCCATTGCTTATACCTTGTTCTTTTCATGACACACCGCTCCTTATTCCCCCTCAAACATTTTCCATTGCATATCTGTGACACTGGATTGTATTAGGATTATACAGGCCCCAGTTTTCCCAAAAGGTTTTATTATCACGTTTTCTTTAAAGGGTTGCCAAAAAATAGTGGGAAGAATATGACCGTGCAATATCACCGTGCAAACACAACAACGAAGTCAGTGTTTATATGTGAATCTGTTTGCGCAAGTACACCTTCTGCTGGTAATGAGTTGGAACTCCTCTATGTAGCACTGACATGGTTCAAAACACCGGTCCGAACAAGGTGCTTCCTTAGCTCACAGTCCAATGTAACTGATAGAAACCCCTGGCACCGCACCATGGCACCTGGCACTGAGCTGTAGAGGGTGCAGAGGGTGTACTTGCGCAAACAGATTCACATATTATAAGCACTGACTTCGTTGTTGTGTTTGCACTGTGATTGTCGTATTCTTCCGTGCCTGTGTCCGCACCTGTATACACTTCCATCCTAAACACAAAGCAGAGTCGATGCTGGCAGAGGCTGAATATGGGACGGAGAAAGGGTAACATATACTTTATAGTTGTATTTTACCTGTAAATATTATTTATTATATTAGCTGTAAATACTATGTATATATGTGGTGTGTGTGTGTGTGTCAAGGTTATAATAGTTTTGGATTTTTCATTATAGTTTTGTTTTATTTAGTTTTGACTTTTTTTTTCTCTAATTCAGTTAGTTTTAATTGGTTTTTAGAGCAGAGGAGCTCTGTCTACAACTACACAGAAAGTAAACAGAGACTGTCACACAGGATAAAAATGACAAGAAATAATTAAAAAATAACAAGGAATAACATGTATACGGAATAATCTAGACAAACAAAAATGTTTGAGCACATGAAAAATAGTTGAAAGTTTATTTCTGTAATCTCATAATATTTTAAGTTTTTTTTTTTTTTTTTTTTTTTTTTTGCTATATCACACTAATGATAATTAATGGCTAGATACTGAAAATTGAGTTCTTCCTAGAAAAATGTGCAAAAATAATTGACAAAAGAGACATTTTCTGATATCCTTTTATTGCAAAAAAACAACAACAAAAGAAACCCTTAAAGAAATCTAGGCAGCCTGTTCTAATGGTAGTCTTAAAAGGATTAATTATACTCTTGAAATTAACACCACACCTAGACCTGAGAACAGCTGCACAACTGCTGAATTTCAGCCTGAAAGCTCCGGCCAAGTAGTATTTTAATACTTGGAATCATGGATGTGTGTTAAACATTAACATGCAGGACATGAGTGAAGTAAACAGTAGTTGATGTTGCTTAAAGCTGGACCTGTTTCTATCCCTGCAGGTCTGAGAACACATGTCAACATGACCAACTTCGGGGAGATCCTGAAAGAGATCGGGGAGTTCAACGTATTCCAGAAGCGACTACTGGGTGCGTTATGTATGTCCAGTATGTTCATGGGTTTTGATGTGATAGGCCTGGTGTTTCTAAGCAGGAGCTACCCACATCACTGCAACACCGACTGGATCTTGGAGCGCGGGCCTAACCTGACAGCTGACAGACTAAAAAATCTGACTATTCCCATGAACAAGGATGGGACGTTTGACAGCTGTGAGATGTTCACTCCTGTGGATTTGGATTTGGCAGCCATTGAAACATATGGGCTCATCACCACAACAGTGTGTATCAGTGGATCTGTTTTTGAGGAAACCCAAGGTGCCTCCACCATCGTGACAGAGGTGAGCGTCTGGGAACTTTGGTTCATGCTGATTCATGAAGGAATAAATCAATGCTGGGGTTTGATCAGAAAGTGTTTGTGCATCAGCTTATTCTTCTCTATTCTATGAGGTCAAATTAACCTAAGTGCTGACATTTTACTGTAGATAATATCATGTAGTACATGTTTTAGGACTTTCAAACAGATGAGGTGAAGTGATGCAAAGTTCACCAGGCCGTTGTTTTGAATAGTTTTGCACCTGACCAGACACTGCAGCGGAGTCCAAAACAAAATGCCTCGCTCAGTTTATTAACAGGTAACAGGATGTTCTTACTCTGGTTATCTCAAAAGTTACATGTTTATCTGATGTACTGTATTATTTAACTATCAGATCTTCTTGTTGTTGACAGTTACAGGTGTACTGAGTAAAACGATCAGCAAAATAAGCCAAAAAAGTGAGAAAACATAGTGAGCAAAATCACCATACCAATAAAAATTCACATTTATTTCACAGAATTGTTTGTTTAAATGGCTGTTTTCAGAGTTTTAAGCTAAACTCTTACATTTCCCTCAAAATCCACATGGGGGGGCCAATGGATAAAGGATCAACAAACTGCCAAGTCCCACAATAACTGGGTCAGTCGATCACTTGTAGTTGTAGTACCTGATTTTGTGAATTGCTGCAAATTTAAGGGCAACTTCAGCTTTAAGTCTTCTTTTTATATGTGCACATACATCTAATATGAAAATAAGTTTTAAATGGGGGGATAAAATCACAACACAAACCCATATCACACCCTGTAATTTTACTGGTGCATATTTTGCCTCCATTAACCCTCAAAGAGCCAAACAGTCACTGGCAACCAAAATCATCTACTGAACTAAAATATATAATAACTTCTGAACCACTAAACCTATCAATGCATTGAAATAATTCAGGTAAAATACAGTTTTTCATATTTTCATGGTCATCAGATATGACCCATTTGGACATTCAGAGGCTCTTTACCGTGGAAACACTGTCATCTTCTACAACAGGGGTGTCGAACTCATTTTAGTTCAGTTCCACATTCAGCTAAATTTGATCTGCAGTGGGCCAAACCAGTAAAATAATAACATAGTGTTATGGAAAAATATTACTCTACTAATTCGTCTTCAATTAAGAAGGATAAGTTCAAACGTTCAGTGTCAAAGAAATCCCTTTATTTGGAGCTCCATAGAAAGAGATACCACTCAGACAAAAGACTGAGACAGTCTGAACCCAAAAATACCAATCACACTGTAGTCTTCTGTCTCCCACGAGAAAATTATGATGTGTCGAAAGTGTTTTGGTTAGTGTCAGGAACTTAGAGATAAGACCACTGTGAGAAATGTTGGTTTGGCCTTCTACTCTGGACAAAACACAAAAGAGGTCCAAACTGCTCTACAGGGTGTTTCAAAAAAAAGAATACACTCAGAAAAATGCCTAAAAAATGAAAGTTCCATAAGTTTCAGAGAATATCTATACGGTTATTGATAGACCAAGGTCTCATGCTTTCATTACCACAATGGCAGGTATCAGCCATACCACGTGAGTGAGCATGGTCCTTGTACTTAATTGGGATAGAAAATGGCTTGCGCACAGATATGAGAGGGATAAAACAAGATCAGACACCACAATTGGAAAGCTTAGGCAGGTGCTTTAATGCTGTGTAATTTACAAGAAAATTCAGTTAACCCTTTGTCTTCCAGAAGCCTCCAAACTTTGCACCCAGGCTGTGCCTTCCTTCACTCAAACAGCAAGTCCTTGCACGTCTGGTTCTGATCGTAGTCCATGCCAAAGAACGCAGGCACACACAGTTCAGTCTTCTACGTGGCCACCATTTCTTCCCCCGATCTTACCCCACTTGACTTTTTCTTGTGGGGCCATCTGAAGTCAAAGGTCTACGTCACTCCGCCAAGAAACCTGGATGACCTGCAGGATCGTATTGAAGCTGAAGTAACTCTTTTGAGGCAGGATGGTGGAAGGATAAGGCGTGCGGTTTATGACATGTTAAGGAGGGCAGAGCTGTGCCTGCGAAGAAATGGTGGCCACGTAGAAGACTGAACTGTGTGTGCCTGCGTTCTTTGGCATGGACTACGATCAGAACCAGACGTGCAAGGACTTGCTGTTTGAGTGAAGGAAGGCACAGCCTGGGTGCAAAGTTTGGAGACTTCTGGAAGACAAAGGGTTAACTGAATTTTCTTGTAAATTACACAGCATTAAAGCACCTGCCTAAGCTTTCCAATTGTGGTGTCTGATCTTGTTTTATCCCTCTCATATCTGTGCGCAAGCCATTTTCTATCCCAATTAAGTACAAGGACCATGCTCACTCACGTGGTATGGCTGATACCTGCCATTGTGGTAATGAAAGCATGAGACCTTGGTCTATCAATAACCGTATAGATATTTTCTGAAACTTATGGAACTTTCATTTTTTAGGCATTTTTCTGAGCGTATACTTTTTTTGGAAACACCCTGTATAATACACAGTGACATGAATATATCTGAAATAGAGTTAGAAGCCTATATGATATATGAAATATATGAAAATATATATGAATATATATGGATATAAGTAATTTTGCCATTACAGAATCATAGTATGTTTGTAGTGATGCTGTACTGTGAGGGCAGCCTATCTCTAAAAATTCAACTTTGATCTTTGTGGCAATGCATTTTCTGGCTAATCCAAGAGAGTTCTGAGAGCAATTTTGGTTGAGAGAAGGATTTTATGTTCAACCAATAACGTAATGTCCTAATTTGAAAAAAAAAAAAAGGATTTTATAATCATTATAAGTTGTCGGACAAATGTAGTGGAGTAAAAAAAAAAAGCAATATTTGCATCTGAGATGTAGTGGAATAGAAGTACACTCACAAATGCACCTTACTCGTACCAGGTGTACCTTTTAATATGGCCACTGAAAGTACATGCTGTTGCCATATCCCATTTGCTGCGATGTTTGACATTGTTTTGGTATGGATATTCTTCTGCATCCCACTGGTACAACAACAGATTATTTGGGTTACTCTTGCCTTTTTATTATCTTGAACCAACCTGGCTGTCCTCGTCTGACCTGCAGCAACAGGTCAACAAGGTGTTTTGGCCTCAGAACTGCTCCTTATATTTTACATGCATTGAGCTGCTGCCATGTGATTGACATGTGTTAACATTCAGTTGAACATGTGTATGTAATATAGTGAGCACTGAGTGTGTAGAGTAACAGAAGACTGAAATACTCAAGTACAAGTAGGTACTATAGAAGGTGCGGGACTAGAGTTTAAGTTCCTTCAGTGTCTTGTTCTATTCTGTCATCTGTGATCTTAACTCAGCATAGTATGTTAAACACCACCATCTAGTGGACGAGTAAAGTCATTACAGCTTTAAAAATCGCACTTATTCTTAAATAAAATCTCTTTAAAGGGGTTATATTTTGCAAAACCTACTTTTATTAGTCTTTTGTACATTTATTTGTGTATTTGGGGACCCTAATAGCTCAAAAAGAATGAATTTGAACCCTCCAGGTGCTGCAAAGCTATCTTTATATTAATTTTGGCAAAAATCGAGTGGATTTCTACAACCTGTTTTAATTCCTGCTTAATTTGTTACGTTATAATTAGTTACGTCATGACATTTGAACATATAAGGTCAAGACTTCCGACAAACATTTCTCCGAGTACGCCATAATTGAAGATAAGATACTTTTCACTTATTCCATTGGCAGATTATTTTGCTCCATTCAAGCAAAAAAAATAAATAAATAAAAATCTGCCAATGGAACAAGTGAAAATTATCTTGATAAGATTACTTGAAATAAGATTTTCAAGATCTATTGTCTAAAAATAAGCTCTTATATTTCACTGAAAAGTTACTCTTTAGGTGATTATGTCTTATTGTAAGTGTGATGAGATATTTTGACTAGAAATGAGAAAAATACACTTGGTAAGGTTTTAATTTTTTCCAGTGATTACCTTGAGTAGAGTGGTCTGCCACTTCGTATTGTAATATTATTTTTCTTTCCTTTTCTAACTGTACTTTTACTTATTGTTGGATCTTTAGGTAGGCTCAGTCTCTACCTGTCTTTAAATCACATTCAAAAACACACTTTTTCTCATCAGCTTTTAATCAGTGAGTGACATGTCTGGTTTTTTTTATGCTGTTTTTTAACAGATTTTAACTTGTCTTTGTTTTTATGATGTTTGTATTGTGTTGTTTTTAGCCCACTTAACACCCAGTGTTATCACTAGTTTTATTTACTTATTTAATCCCTTGTTTTATGTTTGGTACACGGCACTTTAGCCAGCTGTAAAGTTCTTAAAGTGCTTTATAAATAAAGTTGGTATGGTATGGTATTTTTATTCTCTTTAGTTAATTAATTAATCAATATTTTGTCTATGTATGTTTACCTTATTTATTTCTGTAGTTTTTATTTCTTCTTCTTATTAGTTTATGGCTATTATGGTTTGGGATATCTGATGTTTTGAATAGTCTTGTTATATTCTTTTTTTTTTTTTTTTTGTATGTTCTGTCGTTGAATAATGAATAAATTAGTGGGGGAAAAAATAAATAATAATTAAAAAAAATAATAATAAAAAATAGATTGTACACTGTCTGGGTTCCACCACCAGCCGGCAGTCAAACGCAGTCATGTCTTTTCTTTTCTCCTCTTGTTTCCTCTCTCCTCGTTCCCTTCTTCCTGGACGCCACTGGTGAGAAAACCTGTGTACTAATTCACTGATAAACCGATGAAAAAGTATTTGGCTCAAGGAATTAAACTCACTGTTAAATGTAGCTTACTAGCTAGCTAATCGCCTGGTATTAACCTCGTGTTAGCTTATCATATAGTGTAATCACTGCGAAGGAAAATAAACATTACACAACCTTTTAAAACACCCAGGAGGAAGATTAACACAACTCAACATGTATTTTAGACGTTCTTCTAACCAAATGCATAAGAATAATTACATCTGTAGCCAGAAAAGTGTGTGTTTTAATCATTTTCTTGGTTAGCATCACTCGTCTAACCGTTGAATTCTTTGCACAATTGTTTAAGGTTTGCTATTAATATTATATCCCAGAGGAATGATCGAACAGTTGAAAAAAAAAATCTGCAGACTACTTAATAAAAAAAACAACCTTTAGGTAGAATAGCACAGTTTACATTACAAATATAGACTTTTCATAATCATAGTAAGTGATCAGTCGTAATAGAAGTCATTGTATAACTGCTCAATTATAATCATGTACAGAAGGAAAGAAGAAAAAGAAGATCAGAAAGACAGAAAAAAGAGAAAAAAATTATGCCAACTTATACTGGGGGTGTCAAAGTTCAGATAAATATATTAAAAGAAGCTCTCCACTACTTCTACAAGTTCTGCTCTAAAGAAAATGATTAAAATTGCCAAAACCATGTCAGTGAATTTCTACAAAAACTATTTACACCCTAAATAACGTTTATTGCAATTGTATGTAGAAAGTACTTTTCAGCTCCATTTTTTTTTTTTTTTTACATTACAATAAATCTTTTAAAGCTGTCAATTATTATGATGTTTGGGGTTTCATATAAATATAAGGTTGGACTCACACTGGAAAAATTCAAAATCTTACCAAGTTTATTTTTCTCATTGTCAAAATATCCCATCACACTTAAAATAAGACATAATCATCTAAAGAGTAACTTTTGAGTGAGCTATAAGAACTTGTTTTGAGACAGTAGATCTTGAAAATCATATTTCAAGAAATCTTACTTAGATCATTTTCACTTGGTCCATTGGTAGATTTTTTATTTTTTTTTGCTTGAATTAACCCTTTCATGCATGAATTATGCGGACCTTAGTCAAGATATTTTTCCTGAGTGTTTTTATTCCTCTTTAGGCATGAAAAAACAATGCAATTTATTTTATTTAAATTTTTTTTAGGAGTTACAAAAATGTCCATTCAGCCGGACCCCATGCATTTAACTTTTGAAGCAAAGAAACACGTATTTAAAACCTAATATCAGAAAGTGATATGGAAAACTATGCAATAAAAACATTTTTAATGCTGCTCATCAGATGTTTTCCCACATTTTAACACACTTTAATATTAGTTATTATTTATTTCATGGAGATAATATGTAAAAAAAAAAAAAAAAAAAAAAAAAAGACCCTGTTTTATTGATTTATACTAAAACATGGTACTGCAGATCAGGTTTATCAAGAACAGCATAGTTACAGTAACGGTATGAACTGCACTGTATGGGATGATGTGTAAGTGTCCACTGTATTGACTGATAAAATCCATGAATATACAAGAGAACAGCTGTAGAATAGCTGTCCACTGTAGTGACTACGGTGCATGAAAGGGTTAAACAAAAGAATCTGCCATGGAGCAAGTGAAAATTATCTTGTAAGGTGTGTCTATAGGATGCCAAAAAACAAATTGTTGATGGTATTGTCGCTAAATGACAGTAGATTGTTAAAAGCCTATGTAATAGTGATCATTTTTCAAGCAGGGAAAAGTCCATTAATCAGCCAATGTCATTCCCCAGTCCTGCTCCTCAGACATTTATTTAATTTTTATTTTATTTTATTTTATTTTATTTTGCTCACCAAATACATAGTATGGAGCTCAAACCCCATATCATAACAGAAAAAAAGACTGAGAATGCATTTTGTGTGTCTGAAATTAACTCTTTCCTTGCATTAAAAATTATTTTCTATCAGTGTCAACCTCTGCTGATGTTGGTAGTTTGAAAAAATACTGTCTCTACTGTCTCATTTCTGTTTTCCCTCTTCTCTGTGCGTCCAGTTTCCTCCAGCTGCCATGGCTCAGGCCTCTTTCGCTCTAGATGAAGCCCGTCTCTGCTGCTCCATCTGTCTGGAGCTCTTTAAGGACCCGGTCACCATCCCATGTGGACACAGCTACTGTATGAGCTGCTTGACTGACCTGTGGGACCATGAACAGACCTGCAGCTGTCCACAGTGCAGGGCCTCCTTCAGCCCCAGACCCTCGCTGGGCAGGAACAACCTGCTGGTGGAGATGCTCCAGAGTTTCAGGGCTTTGAAGCTGAGCGCTGCTCCTTCTGCCCCACCTCTGTATCAGGAGGAGTACAGCTTTGAACACCCCACGTTTGATGTGTCCTCAGTTCAGCCTGAGAGGACTGACGGGGAGGTGAGTAGACAGCCTCTAACTCATATTTGATTCTCATAAAAGACGCGCATGTTCTTATTCCATATCATGTTGGTGTTTCAGAGGCTGCTGGGTGAGACACGGAGGCGTCTGGCTCAGCAAATCCAAGAGTGGGAGTCGGAACATCAGCATCTCAAACAGGCCATGCGCTCTTTTTCTGTAAGCAGAAAGAATAGTGAATGCATTTTATATTTAGCCTCTGTTTCCGATGCCCTGCAGTAAAAAGATACTGCCTCTGTTACAAATACAAAACGGAAGCATCACATTCAACCCTAAAATGTCACTTTTTATTTTATATTTGTATTTTATTTACACACAGAAATGGAAACAGCACATAAAACATGTGGTTTTACAAAAAAAAAATGTATGATGGCGTGGTAGAAACCTGTCAAGGCTAAAATGAAAGTGCCACACAATAAAATGAGTTAACCATGAATATACAAAATAACCAGACATTTTAAGTCACCATCCAGAAATGTTATGCTAAAATATAGTTAAAAAGATTAAAGAATAGAAAGTTAAGAGTGATTGCCAAATAAACTTTTACTTTGGTTTTTACTTTTTAAAAAGGTTTATTGTAAGTCAAATATTTTTGTCAGTGATACAAAGGGACCATTAACAGATCTATGAAAGTGGGATGAGGTGGGATGTAGCTAATATGCATGTATCAGTGTTTGTTAGGATTGCAGCGATGTATTGACCAATATTTGCTGATACTGGTGTTGACATAGAAGATGTCTTTTTACCAGTAAAGATGACAGATATTTGTCTGTCGTCCTATATTAAAAGCTTTTTCATAAATGTGTTTGAATCTGTGTCAGGACCAAAGACTCTAATATATTAACTAATGTTTTATTTATAATGAAGATTTATTTCTTCAGGAGTGATAAATAACAACAAAAACAAGTAAATTAACAGAACACTGGTATCAGCATCAGTTAACAGCTCTCTGCCAAAATGTCATTTTAAAGATTTGTATTGGCTAAGACTTTTGCAGTTGGTGAATTAATGACAATGTCAATGCATGTTGCAGATTTTCATTATATCTTGTTAGTTAAAACACTGACAAAAATAAACTGAAGACTTAATCCTGTGGGAATTTTGTGCAGCGTCTGGCAAAAACAGCGGTGAAGGACAGCAGCAGGCTTTTCTCTGAGCTGCTGGAGTTTGTGGAGCGCCGTCGTATAGAGATGAAGGAGATCATCCGAGCTCAGGAGAAAGCTGAACTCACTCGAGCTGAGAACCAGCTGCAGCGTCTGGAGCAGCGGATTTCAGAACTGAAGAGGAAAGACACTGAACTGGAGAAAGTATCACACACTCAGGACCAGTGCCTGATCACTCAGGTAAATATGCCACAGTATCTCAGACGCATGTGTATCACAAACTCAAATGGTCCAGTGTCACTATTGTTGATGTTAGTATTGGTTGTTTTTTCTTTGTTTTTGAAGTAGACGTGTCAGTCTTTTGGTACCCTCCTGGCAGCAGGAGCACCCAACTCTCTGAAGGTGAATCCAAATATTTCCTTCGGTCCTGTGAGGAGGACTATCTCAGACCTGAAACAGCAGCTGGAGAGTCTGTATCAGAAAGAACTCCACAACGTCACCTCCACAGGTAACTTAGATTCATCACATCTGCTTTAAGTGTTGAGTCACATTTACAAATGAGTTTTATTAACCCATGAAGACCCAGTGCTACTTTTGTGTCAGTTCCCAAATGAATTTTTCTCTCTATTTAATCTTTCATAAGTGATTTATCACCATTTATTCTAATATTATCCTCTGTCAGGGTTCCTGCAGGGTCTTAAAAAGTCTTAAGTCTTGAATTTACAAATCTGCATCTATTACCTTAAAAAAGTCTTTAAAAGTGATTAAATTTGATATGGTAGGCCTTAAGTTACGTTGCCATAAACTTGTTGGCTTTATTGTGTTTAAATGTGTCTGGGAAATGTCCAAGTTGCAAATAAAGTAACGTTAGTCGACTCAGTTCCACCCGTTCCAATCCGACAATTTATATTAAAATTAGGAACCGATTATTGCTAACTTTGCCGCCCCCAGTGAGAAATGATCACAGAAGTGAGAAGTAACCATGGGGAAGTGCAAATTTAATAATGCCTGGTTGGAGAAAAAGATCATTTTTGACCTGGTTGACGTGAGTTTTTCCTAAATTCAAGGAGTCACAAATTGTTGCCAGTATGGCTGTGAAATGGGCATTAAATTCTGTTCTAAGTAGTCTTAAAAAGGTCTTAAAAAATCTTAAATTTAACTTGTAGAAACCTGTCAGAACTCTGCTCTGTATTTTGCATTTTTCACTCTAAATCATGTATTTTCCTCTATTTCATTTCCTATTTTAAATTTAGATGTTCAGGAAAACTCAGAGTAAATTCAAAGGTTATTACATCAAAAAGAGAAAAAAACAGAAGAAAAAGTCACATTTTCAGCAAAGATATCATTAACTGAACATAAACCAAGTGTGTCCATCCACTGTCATTGATCCAACTCCATGGGTTTTACTGGTGAATCAGTGTTGTAGAAGATGACGGTGTTTCCACATTCACTACGGAGCCTCTGAATGTCCAAATGGGTTATATCTGATTACCATGAAAAGATGATAAACTGTATTTTACACCAATTATTTACATGTATTGAAATGATTTGTGGGTCAGTAGTTATTAAATATTTTGGTAACCAGTGGTAGTTTGGGTTTTTATGGGTTAAAATGTAAAGTCACTTAAGTCCTGACAGTAGATGCCTTCTTTTCACAGTGAAATCTGTAAAGATCCTGCAGATGCAAAAGACAAGTAAAGGTAAGTTTCTTAATAAACATGGACGATTAGAGTGATTCATTGTGTCACCTCAGCTTTTGAAATGTCAAAAATTAGAAAGTTAAGTTCATTCACTGCAAAAATCCAAATCTTACCAAGTGTATTTTTCTCATTTCTAGTCAAACTATGTCACCACACTGGTAAGATTTCTTGAAATAAGATTTTCAAGATCTGTTGTCTATAAATAAGTTCTTATATCTCACTGAAATTACTCTTTAGGTGATTGTCTTATTTTAAGTGTAATGAGATATTTTGACTAGAAATGAGAAAAATACACTTGGTAAGATTTGGATTTTTGCAGTGTTGTTTGTTGATCCGCAATTCAGACTGAAGTGTAACAGCTCTGATTCCAAACAGAAATGATCTTCAGTGCAGCTATTGACAACACAAACCACACAGAAAACAGCAGTGATTAGTGGTTTTACTGTGGTTGTTTTCTGTCTAAAAACAGATATAAGATAACAGAGGTATAATGTGAACTGTAGGATGAAATGAAGATTAAAAGACAATCAAGATAACCAGCTATGAGAGGAGAAAAGGATGATACCCTAATACTAAATAGACCATAATAAGGTATTATTTTTAATTCTGTTGTTTTTATTTGGTTGTTTTTCTTTTTTTGATGTTGTTGTTTTTAATTGTATGGCTTTTTATGTTTTTTTTTTAATTTATTTATTTATTTTAAATCTATTCTTATTCTTTTATTTTGGTTTTAATTATTCTTCCGTGCAACACTTTGGTCCATTATGGTTGTTTTACAGTGCTTTACAAATAAGATTGGATTGGATAATACAGATATGTGTAAACAATGAGCTTTATACTTTATTCAGTGAGTGATACAGTCTGTGGATGCATAACATTATGAATGTCGGTGGTTTTGGTTTTGGTAGTGTATTAAGTGTATATGGCACAAGACTTCCCCCTGCTGGAATATCAGTACTACATAGAACACCTTTAAATCTATGATAAACTATTTACTTTCGTTTTTATCACTGACAGACATATTTATATCAAAAGGTAATGAATCAGTCATATTCTCTTTTCTTTATAATATATTTATAGGGGCTTGTGAGTCTGCATCTCTTCCTGATTTGGACAGTAGAAGTCATCTCCTTCAGTGTGAGTAACATCTCAACTCTGAACAAACTCTGCACTAACACCGTTTTCTTTCATCACATCAAATAACAACCAGGTCTCTTTTCCAGATTTTTGTCCACTATCTTTGGACCCATTCACTGCACACAAGGAGCTTCTGTTGACTAAAGGGAATCGCATTGTCAGTCGAACTGGACAACTGCAGTCTTACCCGGACCACCCAGAACGGTTTGACACCTGGGGCCAGGTGCTGGGCCACGAGGGCCTGCAGGGCCGCCGGTACTGGGAGGTCGAGTGGGAGGGGACGCAGGTGTCAGTGGGAGTCACGTACAGCAGCATTGGAAGGAAGGTATATAGACTATCATCTAAGGTTCACAGGGCAATTTTATGAATATGATACAATTATAGTAATAAAAAAGGTAGTTTCACCCACAATTAAAGGGGAAAAAATACATCACATCCTTGAGAAAACAAACTGTAAAACACATGAGGATTTAACTAATGTGAATAACAAGATGAGACGTAATATTGTTGAAATTATACTTATTTTTCTTGAGAAATTTCAGGTTGTACATGGTTGTTCAGGTTCTTCACATTTTCATAATGTAATTGCACTTTTTTCTCACTAAAAGACAACAAGTGGTGCTAGGCATAACAAATCCAGCCCCTCACACGTATTGTACTTTTTTTTGGCATCGATCCAGCTGATGACATCATGTCTATGCTTGTGATGATGTCAGCATATTAATTCCCTCTATATATGTGCCAAGTTTGAAGTAAATTGAATCAAAATTGATGTTTTTATAGACATTTGAAATTGCACCCATTATAAGTAAATGGGGGAAGAAAAAAGATTTTAAACATTCCTAAAAATGTTTAACTTTGATCTACTTTTCCCAAGATGTAACCACATCTATTCTTGGTCACTGGCATTCTGTAAACCCATTGTGTCATGAATTCAACCAATAGTTTTGAATTTTTGGCCATTATAAGTAAATAGGAAAGAAAATATTAAAAAATTCATAAAAAATTTTAGCTTTGGCCTACTTTTGAAAAAACAAAGGAAGGTCCGCACAACCTGTGAGCTCCCAAACCATTTATTCAGTGACGTTTTGAGCCGAGGCCCTTCATCAGACTGAGGACAGACAAACTTACACAGGTGTTTTATATGTAGCATCTAATCACAACACGTGACCTGCGTTATACGTCATAATGGAATAACAGAAAAAAAGTCTATTGAAACTTTTCAAACATATGATCAATTATAAATGATCAAGAGTCAAACATTTCCAAGTATCCACAAATACAAAATACACAGGTGTTTTATATGCAGTGTCTAACCACAATAGCACATGACATGCAATATACGTCATCTTAGAAGAGCAGAAAATAACTTATTAAACCTTATCATACGTACAATCAATCATAAATCGTAAAGTGTTTCAAATGTCTACAAATACACATAATTTTTAGTAATCAAACTGCTTTGCACTCATTTGTAAACAGATATTAATCAAATTTCTACAGGTCCATGTAGTTATACTGTCCATCTGAATGTGGTGACAAACACCACAGCATGTGTGCACAGTTCTTATTAACAAAAATACAAGAACAGATTTACAAAAGCAAAAACAAAAGAAAAAAATGAAAAAAAAAATATATTGGGCAACGTTGAGATACATCCAAATAGAAAAAAATTCCAAATTCTTTGGCCTACTTTTCCCAAAATGTAATGACATCTATTCTGGGTCACTGGCAATCTATAAACCAAATCTGGTATGAATTCAACCAATAGTTTTACTGCTAGTGTTAACAATCAAACAAACTAAATCAAAAACAATACCCCTTGTTTGGGGAGCGGGTTAAAAATTTGGATTGTTATTTCTAGGTTATTATTTTACTGGCCCGACCCACTTGAAATCAGATTGGGCTGTATTTAGCATCGGACACCCCTGTTCTATAGTATTACCATCTGATCCTAATACTCTATGCATGTGCCTCAGTGCTGGTGGACTTTTTACCTTGTGACGTGTCTTTACCACATTGTAACATATAATTAGGGTTATGTAGCCTAGAAATCAGATGCTGTTGTTTCAAGAAGAAGAGGTACTTTCAGTCATTTTATTTCAGAGTCAAAGGGGAAAAATACATCGACTCCTCGAGAAAGCAAAAGCACAAATCACAGGAGGATTTAATGTAACTATATGGCACACAAACTAATTGGCTCATCTTCGGTTCCATCACGTCCTCAGGGATCGTCTAATGAGTGCAGACTGGGACACAACGCTCTGTCCTGGAGTCTGAAATGCAGCGCGTCCTCCTTTGCCTTCTGCCACGGAAATGAGGAGCAGGCCGTGGTGATGCCTTCCAGCGCCGTGTCCCGTCGGATCGGCGTGTTTCTGGACCACGACACGGGTCTGCTCTGCTTCTTCACCGTGACGTCCAGCGGCGTCCACCTCATGCTCCGCCTCCAGATCAGCTTCACCGAGGCCCTGTACCCCGCAGTGTGGCTGGGGTCCAACTCTACCGTGACCTTCTGCACCGTGGAATGAGGGAGCACAGCCATGCTCAGTCAGGGGTCAGTCATTGAGTTTTTATTTGTTTTTTATGTTATTTAGGAACATTTCTCAGGTACTTATTAGAGTCTGACTAAATACAAAAACCTTAGTAAAGACTTGAAATGTAAAAAAGAAAAGTAAGAATGTAGACTATATTATCTTCTGTAGCAAGGATGTCAAACATACAACCCACTGGATAAAGTTTGCAGAAATTACACTAAAGACATTAAACATCAAAGATATTTAAAGTGTTTTAGTTTAGTTGTCACATACAGCCCAATTTAAGAAAAATAACAGCGTAACAACCTATAAATAATAACAACTCAAAATGTTCTTAGTTTAATGTGAAAAAACTTAAATCACATGAACATATTTACAAACTATCCTTTCGCAATAAAATGTGAATAACCTGAACACATAAGAACTTAAATGTCTTCAGAAAAATAAGTGCAATTTTAATTTAAATGTTTTGTGCATTTGTAAATCCACTGTGATCTGTAAATTACTAAGTGCTAATTATAAACAGAGACATAATATTGTTGAAGTTGCACTTATTTTTCTTCAGGTTGTACATGGTTATTCAGGTTATTCACATTTTCATAATGTAGTTTGACTTTTTTTCACACTAAAACAGGGAAAATTTGGATTATTATTTTACTGGCCTGGCCTGTTTGAGCTTAATGTGGCACCTGAAGTACAAGGAGTTTAACACCTTTATAGTGTTACCATATAACGCTGATACTTTATGCATGTGCCTCAATGCTGGGAATCAGCCTACATATTTTTCAGTCTCCTTTTCAACTCATGTGCCGTGTTCTTGCCACATTGTAAAAATTAACGTGGCTTATGTAGCCTATGTTCCTAATATATCTTAACAGAATATCTCTATTGCAAGTATAGTTTTTTCAAATTTTTTTCTACCTCAACTCTGTCATTGAATAGATTTTTATTTAAGGTGCATGAAAGTGATTTTTTTAACACCCCTTCTAAATAATTAGCATATTAAGTATGATACCAGGGGGCAAATATTTACACAAATATAGTTACTCCTTGACTATATTCAGGTGAAAATAATAAAATCAGAATAATATGACCCACAATTATCTGTAGTATAGGTAAGAATGTTTTTGAGCTTGAGTTCATTGCCTGTAAAGATAAGTGAATGAAAATGTGTGTAGTTTTAAGGAAACAGGATAAAATATAAACCAAGTCAGACAACAGTATCAGTGCAAGAGTTTTTATTATTTTAACCGTTGACACAATCAGCAGAAAAACAAGGCGTGACCAAAGACAGAACGAGACAAACTCAACTCAGATCTTGTTGAAAGCTGCGACGTCAACACTCTGGACCTGAAACATCAGAGAGGAAAAACTTTAAGCCAAACCAGACTTATACTACACAATCCAAGTTATTTAAGTTATAAACTGCTTAATACATGATTATGTTAAGCATCAAGTGTTTACCTCCTCCCAATACCGCAGTGTCTCTGTGCATGTAAATTCATTAAGATGAGTTATTCCATTATTTTACATCTGCATGTGTTTAAAAAAAACCCACAACAAAAAAGATATGATAACTGGGAGTAATCAGATAATTGTAGTAATTGGGTCTGACTTGTTTAAATGCAATAATTGAAACACCCTGATTTACATGTTTCAGTCCATTATTGGACTTCTTTACGTACATAGTAACAGTAGACTGCAACATTCAGTTTTATCTTGTTGAACCAACTTTTCACTGCTGTATACCATGTTTATGTCTTCCACTCACATGATGACATCACTTCTATATTTTTTAAATTCATGCACGTATAAAGTAACAAAATAAATCATATTAACAGACTTTCATGCACGGAGACACAGGGGTATTGGGGAGAAATTCAGGTGTGTTAATCCAATTTGTTATAATCCGATTACTGCCGTTATCTGATAAAGCAAATCACATTATGCTGTTTACGTGATCACGTGAATAATCTGGTAAACCCAGAAATCGAATAATGATTGGATTGTTAAGTATGCAAGTAAACAGGCTCAATGTATAGGTCAGAGGTTTCTGTCTAGATCTGCTTCAAAGTCCCTTTCACACTTTTACGGGAACTGGGTGTGAATTGTCCAGTAAGATGATTTTGTCATTACCTATTACTTATTTAAATGCCTAGACATGACCTGTGTGACCTCAGGTAGGGAGACAGGTAGGATGTTGTCACACTAAGCAAGTGAGAGCATTAACCAGTGTATTCACAGAGTGACATGAACAGAGTAAACACAATTAGAAGCAGTGACTTTAGATGTTAGTATAATTATTATACCTAAAGTTTACTATTCTCAAACTCTTTTTTCTGTCATTTTTTTCCCTTGATGTCATCATTTAACCTCCTAAGACACAGGAAATGTCAACGAAGTACAAGTTTTTGTTTTTTATTAAATAAGAGCCTATATTGGAAACATCATGATGCAACAGTTTTTTCAGATGCAGTTTTTAAAATTTTTATGGAATGTCCTTTGTGGTGGACAGTTTTTTTTTTTTTTAGTCTAAAATTGTGAAACTCTGGTCCACAAATGTGGACATAGCTGGGTCTTAGGAGGTTAAACAATTTAATCAACAGTTCAGTATTGATACCAACACAAAACCTCATGGATAACTGATCACTTCTATCATTAAACTCCTGTAAATAAGCTGAACCTATTCCACAGCAGACATGGTACATCATGTCCTGTCTCTGGGACTATATCCAGACACCACCCCTTTACATCCAGTATTTCCAGTTAAGTGAGAGTATGCCTAACAGTCTCCTGCCACATGGTTACAGAGACTGACAGTACAGTTAAGCAGTTCCCCAAATTAGCGGTACTTTTTCCTGAACCCCAGAAAACATCCAGGGTAATCAGGTTCAGACATTTTCCTGAGTTGCCCTTTGACAAAAGTGCCACAAAACAGGAGCCTATCCATGTCAAGACACAATCTCGAGTAGTGGAAATCATGTGGTTTAGTTGAGTGGGTTAAAGCCGAAAGGAGGCAGAATACGACACAAAGTCTACTGTGGAAAAAAAAACTGCTTGCTTACAGGAGGTCATGTTTGTTGATGGATGTGATTGAGTCATCTGTGATATGTGTTAGTATCTGAAGTTCATCCGATGTATTAACAGAATTGATAAAAGACTGAAAATATTACCCTAGAAACAGCTGTATTTGAGGATAGTAGAAGGTATGTACAACAGCTATGATGGTCTAATAGACATTTGCTTACATTTGTTTACTCCTTTCTCTTGTCACGCGGATACATCTTACTAAGTGCGAACAGCTGCCCCTGGATATGTTCAGGGTAACAGCCATGTCAAATTTCCAAATGTGTTCACATTTAGCATCACTAAGCACTGCCAAGAGTTCATCTTAAGTGTGAAAGGGGCTATTTTCCTCAGGACAAACTGCATTTGCACCTGGTCTGATGTGTTTTTCCTTTAGACCAATCCAAATCTAAATCACTGTGATTTCAGAAGTTATAGAGGTTCTTTGTATGACTCTGAGATGTGTGCTACTGTACTTACATAGTCTTCAAACTTGGTGATTTCTTCCTCCAACATGTCTGTTCCCACCTTGTCATCCTCCACCACACATGCAATCTGGAGCTTTTTGATTCCATAACCTACAGGAACCAGCTTGGACGTTCCCCATAACAGACCGTCAGCCTGCACCGAGCGTACACACTCCTCCAACTTCACCATGTCTGTTTCATCATCCCACTGAAATAGAAAAGGGAAGGGAGGGTGATTTACATAACTGTAGGAGTATAATGAATAAAGGTTTTGGTGTGAAAATGTCATGGTGTTTGGTGCTTAAGTTAAATATAATATTGGCTTTTGAGTGAACTTACAGGTTTCACATCCAGTAAAATCGAAGACTTGGCGATGAGGGCGGGCTTCTTTGCCTTCTTCTCTGCGTACGCCTTTAACCTCTCCTCTTTGATCCGTTCTGCTTCTTCATCTTCTTCATCACTGCCAAACAGGTCAAAATCATCCTCGTCCTCTTCCTCCTTTTTAACGGGAGCGCTTGACTTCTGCTGGACAGTAGTGCCCTGAACAAAAGAAAAACTCTTATTTATGGAGCTCAGTGGTGATGTTCAGCCTCTACGACAAAGAGCCCAAATCTGATCCTCATCCAAAGGGGCCTGAAGAGACTCACATTTGTATAGGGAACTGAAGGAGTGGGAGCTGGGGGCGCAGGTGCAGGCGATTTCTCCAGAACTGCCACCCGACACTCCAGTTTGGAGAGTGCTGTCCTTAGGTCATCCACCACTGAGGAAACAGAAGACAGTATCTAATACCTTGCTATTGCCTTACCAGTTACCACAACCCTTGAACTCTGAAGTATTAACGAAGCCTGTAAAATGACCAACACCAGAGGCCACTGGTAGCCCCCTGAAAAACTGACCTTTTGAATTATATCAATGAGCAACTAGCAGTACCTGAAACACTGGAAACACTTCTAAAATGTACCAAATCCAATATCGTTATGTACAAAATTATCCCATTTGGAGCACATTATCCACTATCACAGAACGATCTGAACATCTCATGTCAATTATTACTACCTTAATATATCAGACACTTCAGGAAGCTACAGAAAATATTTTCAGAATGAACATTTTCCGAGCACAAAGTATAGCCTTGCTACTACACAACTGGAGGCTGTCAGTGACTACCCATTGAAGACATCAAGAGCACTTGGTGAAGCTATTTGGAATCACCTGACAAAAGGTCTGACAAAAATAGCCATTATCAGAACATGCAGTAAACCCGTACTCCTGAGTCACCAGAGACCACTGGCAACAATCTGAAAAACCCTTGGCAACCACTTACATCACCTCAGGAAATGTGTTATAGGGATTGGAATCACCTAAAGGCTTGAGAAAAATATATGAAGGATATTGCGATCACACGGTATAACCTTACTTTCCCACCACTGGCAGCAATTGATAAGCATCTGTAAAATCCCTAGAATCTGAAACACCTCAGGAAGCACTTGTTGATGACTTAAATACACAAAAAAGTATCCAAAACTACTGACTGTTTTCTGAGCATACAGTTCTATTACTCCACAAGAGGCAACCACATATTTGAGCTATGACCTGAAACAGCCCAGGAGCACATGCTATTGGAATTAGCTGATATACTATATAAACACAAGTGAAAAAGTAAGCAGAGGTCACTAACAGGGATGTAAGAAAATATCGGTTCCGCAACATATCGCAATATTTCACTTCATGATACTGTATCGATATTAAAAAGTACTGTATTGATATTTCTAAGTATTCATTCAAATGCAGACATGGCAGAGATTCATTATTGTTTTTCTTTTTTGTTTATCGTGCTCTTTTATTTCTATATTCACATGGGTATTTTGCTCTGTTGTTTGTATACTACAAAAGTACTTTTGTTATACTGCAGGTCATACATGTGGTTTTTTTTTTTTAAATTGATAACTATTTCAAGCATCCTAAAAGCACTTTTTACTGTCTGAAAGAGGCAAATATTACTTTTTTTTTTTTTTTTTTTTTTTTTTTTTTTAAATCGGGAATGCACAAAAATAATGTTCTGATGTTGGATGATTCAGGGACTGAACACTATGCATTCTTTTCACAATAGAATACGAACATTTAAGCAGGATCTTAAACTGTAATGTCTGTAAAACATTTATTTATTTGTGTGATTTTTGTACTGGTAAAGCTGCATGTTAAAACTTTATTTTTAGCCAAATGCTGCACTATAACTTTTTCCAGGAAATAATCTTTTAAGAAAAGAAACAAAACAAAAAATATCGCCTTGTTAACAGTATCGTGATATATAGTGATTTGCATCATATCGCTAAATTCGTTCCAATACACACCCCTAGTCACTAATGCCCCGCCTGGTCCCACAACACTTTGCCCCTCTTGCTCACTGATACCCAGCAACCACCTGAATAAGCCTGGGAACATTTAAACAACACAAAAATTGTCAACTGTGGTAGATTACAAGATGAAAGCGCATGACAAAAATAGTGTTTCAATAATTTCTGTCAAACAATGAGCCAAGAAACAATATTCAGCTAATATTTCTACTTTTCAGCGGTGAACAGGTAATTAATGAACTGACACAAATTTAACCCTTTGTCCTGTCTCGGTGACAGTGTTATTAATTTCATGACATTCTACTGATTTTTGGATCATTTTTGTTTTGTTTGGATTGTGGATGAATAGTAGCATCAACAAAATAATTTAAATACCTTAGACTGGAAAATTTGTTTAATTACTATTATGCCTAAAGTCACTAATTTGCATCATAGCTATTGCATGTGCTATATTCAAATTAACAATCTCCACTGAATTTAGCATCTGCTTGACAACAAAAACACAGATACATTATTGTAAATAAATGTCGGCAGTAAGGGGTTAAAACAATTTACAAAGAACTAGTACTGTATGAGACCTCTGCTAAGCCAAAGCAGCAGCCAGGCTGCTCCAGTTTCTCATTTCCTCCTATAATCAAAAGCCAAGGAGTCAGTTCATTGCGATAAAAGGGAGCAGAGCTGCAAACATGAAAAGATGTAATCTATGAATTTATCTTTTTGGTAAATTGCCTAAAATTGCCTTGATTCATTTTCCTCCAGACACATCCGCAAACACAAACTGTTTTCTACATCGCTAATGGTATCAACAGTGACTAGGAACACCGAAACACCTCAAAGCAAGAAGAAACTGAAACTGAATTCATATTTGATCAAAAGCAACAAACAAACCCACCTTTGTGCAAGCTCTGGTTCTCCAACTCCAGGCTCTTGATGCGAGAGATGAGCTCTCCCTGATCAGCTGTGCTGTTAGTGCTGCTGGTCGTCTGCACAGTAAATACACAGAGAAAACAAATCAATACAAGTCAGAAGATGATGAAGTCCTTTTTTAATCAAACCCAGGTCTTTCTGAGCAGACCCCATATGTGAACACACACACCCACACCCAGCGCCCATCTCAGCAGCTGAAAACACAGATGCTGGCAAGATGAGCACCGACTTGAAAAGCCTTAAAGGAAGTGACACAGCTAAATGAATGGGGTCCGCACTTGCCACACTCCAAATTAGTGAGTTCGCTACAAGCCGGGGGTTTCAAACCAGCCAAAAACCGACGGTGAAGGAGTTTCAGTGACACACAGCAGGACGGCACTTACAATGTGGGACGGAAGGCTCGGGGAAGGTTGAGCAGACCCTCTGTTACTCAGTGTGTTCTTCAGCTGAGGGGAGGAGGGGATTTCATTGAAAAGAGAGGGTAGGAGGAACAGAACTGAAAGAAATACAAGCTTAAGGCCGACGACTGAAGAGTGCCGAGATGGAGGCAAATAAGGTGGCACAGGAATCCACGAGGAGCCTGAGGATGATGGTGAAAATCCTTCAGGAGGACCCCAAGGTCTCAGTAATGTGAGGTTTCCATGGCCTGGGCTCATTTCTCTATGTACAGCAAGAAATATGCAATACCTGGTACATTGGCAATATATTTAAAACTACCAAAAAATATAGGGAAAATGAGGGTCTTTCAGTTGGAGATCTACAGCAATCAGTTTTTTATGGAGGATGAAATAAACCCTGGTTCTATCACATACATCTAGAACTGTTTGTTCATTGTAATATAATCTATAATGTAATATAATGCTCCACTAATTTCCTACCACTGTGTCTTATATTAATCAATTTTCATCAAATTTATATCAAATTTTTTATCAAATTTCCCTATGGTGGGATTAATAAAGTATTATGTTATCAAAATCTAATTATTTCTCAACAAACATAGCACAGATACCATTGAAAGTGTTGCTTTTTGCCATTGCCATGGTTTGTTGATGTTGTGCACAATTAATGAAACTACTTTTGAATCACGTTTTTATCTTGAGGCTGTTAAAACCTTGATTTGTCCAAAAAAAAAAAAAAAAAAATGCTGACAAAAATCTATTCATCATTAAAAAAATATGACAGACAGAATTTAGCAACATGACAGAAAACTTGTAAATTAAAGATTATTCTTTGGTTAATAAATTGTTTATCTTGTTTTCAGCATGAAAACTATTTTTATTATATGTTCAGTCCAAATTCCAACTCAGTCCAGTGAAAAATAAGTAAGTGGTGAAGCTCAGAAACTCAACCACTGATATAAGTCAAACTCAGAAGTAAGAAAATCCATGACATGAACCTAAGTCATGAGTTGATATGGAATTATCTGCATTAAATATTGTCAGTTCAACATGTTCATTGTGCAACAGCTGACAGTTGGATTTCTACATGTACCACTAATCAAAGGTCAAGGTAAAAAGAAAATACTACTGGTTTCAGAATTCACAGCAGAATGTTTCAATGACACGTCGCACTACAAGTACTTTATGGACCTCAGAATGATAAAACTGGAAGTTTTTGATTTCATGACATACAACAGATTAGATTAGTTTGTTTTGATCTCCTATTATATTGAGTAGAGACTAAAAAATATTATATTTGAGTTAAACCTGACATGACGAAAACATGAACAATATTTTGTAAAGATGAGCACATTCTGTACATTTCACTCTGAAAGAACAACAACGGGTGTATGTCATTAAAATATATCTTGCTGCCAAAGTAATTATTTGCAAGTTTTTCTCTGTAATATTTGTGTAATCTCTTTTGCACTTTTACTGTGAGGGTTCCAACCTTTTTAAATGTTATAATATATATTAGAAAATAATATTAACAAAAAGGTTCTTGTTTTTCAGCTTCAGTTCCTCTCTCCTTTGTGGAATGATGGCTTTTAACTGCATGCCAGCTAAACTATTAAACCATGACCTAACTTCTTAAAATTAAATAAATCGGTTTTTGCGTAATCATATTACTGTGGCCTTTTAAGAGCAACCGGCTGCATCAAAATGACCCTGATGGCTCAGCCTCCACTTACTTTGCGAGATATATGGAAAAAGCGGCAGGTATGGTGTAAAGCTACAGCTCTGATACAGCGTCAAAAATTGTACTTACTCCTGCTAGAGATTTCTGGATATTCTCCCTGGCCCGAGCAATGTCTTGCAGGATGGTGTTCGCTCCCACATCCTTTGGAAACATGAGAAGAGGTCAGCATAGGCGAAAAAAAATTCTAGTAAATACTTCAATCAATGTAAAGACTATGATTATTATTATATTACGCACTGACTTTTGACCATTTAGTGTAATGGTGGATTTCTTTGAACCTTAAATATAACTCAACTGAAACACAGACTCAGTATGTTTGTCATAGTCTACCAATAAAGACCAATGAGCTGCATGGTTGTGTTAATTGAGGCCAGAGATGAAAACAATCCACAGAAAACCACTGAAAAAATTGTAGTATATATTCCAGGCCTGTAAGCACTGTAAGCTGCAGCACTTCCACAGAACTACACCAAACACAGAAGAACATGGCGCATGATCATAAAACTTGCGCAATGTTGGGTTAGCACTTCTAGGTAAAAGGAGAGATAGGACTATGGTGTCATTGTTTCAGAAAAGACTCATATAGGTTGTAAACACAAAAATGCAATGGTAGCGTTCTGAAGTTTGCTCACCCTGGGACCTGATTTTAAAAATAAGCGAACACAAGCTCCCAGAATGACGTTTCCAGGAGTTTTGTGGACACTCCTAATCTCCTCTCCATGTGCATGGCCCCTTAAGTTCATTAGATTTTTAACCAGAAACAGCAGCCTTGACCTACACTACAAACAAAAAGTTAAGGAAAATTTTTTTTTTTGGTCATTTTTGCCATTTGTAAATAAAACCATGTCTGGTCTTTCAATTCAATTCACACACAAAAAAAGTAAAAAGCGCTGTGCAAGAATCCCAACTGAAAAAAAACAGCCCAAAAATTAAAAATATCCTTAACTTTTTGTTTGTAGTGTAAGTTGCTTCAGGAATCTTGGCTCAACCTGAACTTTACATGCAGTTCAGACTTTTAGGAAGGGAGGAAACATTTATAACACAAGGAAGTACAATAATCACATGGTCTTGTTTTCATAAACGCTGGAGAGCAAATCACTGTAAATAACATCGGCTTAGTCTTCCAGGTTTGTCTGTCAGGCTATAAAATGAAGACACAACACTCCTTTTGTTGCATCTTGTGCCGCGTTTCCACTAAGTGGAACCGTCTCGACTCGACTCGGGTACCAGGTCCTATTCCTGGAGTCTGTTTCCATTACAGGATACTACCGACTTTACAGTACCTGGACGTCATAGCGATGCAGCGCATTACTTCCGTGTCGTCTGCTCAGAGAGTTGCTGACAAACTTGCTCGTTGCGTGTTGTCTCGTCAAGCTCACGCTGAATTTTTACGTCTGAACCTCCTCGACCGACCATGGTGTAATTTTGCGGGCTGTCATCATGTGGATTAACCTACCGCTATATTTACTGTAAACTTCCGCATCTGTTTTTTGTAAAATGGCGGGTCACAGAGACGACTCTCTGACCAATCAGTGGTCTGCAGTGTTTATATGTCACGTTTTAGTATCTGGTCCCCAGTCCTGGAACCTTGGCAGAGGCGATAAAAAAACTAGTACCAGGTACCAGATTTCAGGCCCTTTTTCCTAATGGAAATGCAAAAAGGCTGAGTTGAGTCGAGTCGAGCCGATACCACGTAGTGGAAACATTGCATTAGGTTCAATAAGATCACTTCCTTAGTTTGATACTGCATCTTCCTACTGGGCAACACAATTCTGGAAAGCTTTAAACCAATGCTACCCATCTCTTATCTCACACTAGAAATGTATCACAGAGTCTGCTTCAGATGGGAGGTGAAGCAACGCCAATCTTGTTACCTGTGGGGCTTGAACATAGCCGTTCATGCGCTCATAGAAGCGTCTCTCTGCCTCATCATAACGAGGTTTTTCAAACCAGATCTTCTCCTGGGCCAGACAGTCCAATGCACTCATGGTTCTACAGATGAAAGAACAGGGCGGGACAAAAGAGGGACACATGAACAGGACAGAGGTCAGACAAAAGAAAGATATGTCCTGTTTATATTTAACACAATGATCCCTTAGTTAGCTACAAAATCTGATCACATGTATCCTCTTATCTAGTTCCCTGCAAACAAACCACCCCAACACAAATAAAATAATCAAATGAAGTTAATTTGGCAAAACACAGCAATGGTTCAAACAAACAAGTCATTGCATACAATGAAAAACCACAAAAAATGGAGGCAAATGAAAAAATAAATACAAAAATAAATAAGTAAATTCACGCATTCAAACAACTGCAAAATGGGAAACACA
Source organism: Sphaeramia orbicularis (assembly GCF_902148855.1). Classification (NCBI taxonomy): domain Eukaryota; kingdom Metazoa; phylum Chordata; class Actinopteri; order Kurtiformes; family Apogonidae; genus Sphaeramia; species Sphaeramia orbicularis. The sequence goes on from NC_043960.1 coordinate 18,461,915, forward strand.
TGAGATAAAAAATGAAAAACAATGAGGAGGAACTGAAACGCCTGGAGCAGCTCCGTTCTCTGGGTTTTGCTCATACTTGTCCCTCAGTGGGGCGGTGGAGGCGACTGATGAGGCATCTGCGTCCGGCCTCTTCGCCGCCACGGCTGCTCCCCCACTGTTACTATGGAAACGACTCTCTGCAGCATCATAACGCCACTTGTCCAGCCACACCCGCTCGCTGTCGGGATGAAGGAAGTAGCAGACTCCAGATAGTGGAGATGCTTCTTCCTTATCCGAAACCTCAGATGGCTCCTCCTCCTCTTGAATGGGATGCAAGGCGTGGAAGACTTCCGCTTTACCCTGCGAGACCATGTGTTTTTCCTCCACCGCAACTTCCTCCTCTTCCTCCTCTTCTTCTACAAGGCTTTGAGGGTGGTCGCTACTTCTGGAGGTGCCGCCGGTGCGTTTGGTGGAGTTGTTGTTGCACAGGTTTTGGTAGAAGGCTGCTTCGGCGCGGTCATACAGCGGTTTCTCCAGCCACACATCTCGGAGCAGCTCCACGGGGATGCGGGGCAGTCCGTTGATCGATTGTCGGGATGTTGGTGTGACGGCTGCCTGCTGGACAACGGGGGTTGCAGGAGTTGGGGCAAGAGACTGGTATCCTTCATCAGGCGTTCTGGATGCAACAGAGCGGTCAGGAATGGATGAGAGGTTCAGAGAGTTTGGAACAGATGGTTGCATGGATTCCACAAAACGGCGTTCTGCTTGGTCAAAGGTTGTCTTGTTTATCCACACTGCCTGGACCACATGGTGACACGCAATCTGATCACCATGGTGACATGCAAGTCCTGAGGAAGAAGGGGCCACAGTGGTAGGAGTCGATGGAGAATTGGAGGATTTCCCTGGGGCTGGAGGCGAATGGTTTGACTGGCCTTTCCCACTGCTGGAGTTCACCAACCAGCACTGGTACAGGCTCTCAGCTCGCTCATAGATGCTCCGCTCAAACCATACGTTCGCACATTCTGACTGCAGGCCGACCAAACCAGCACGGGGGTCTGCTTTCTCTACATTCTTAGTTTTACTTTCGACCTTTCCCTCAGCGCGACTCTCAGGATTTGATGCCCTTTTTCTGCGTCTGCGGCTTTTGGTGCTTCGATTTCCATCTCCATTCAAGCTGCCACTTTCTGGGGACGAAGACGCCGCCTCTCCGTTCCTCTGGCCCGGGTCCGCCTTGTTCCGACAGCCTGCTGATACATTTGCAGAGCGGTCTACCTGACAGCGGCTGGGAGGCTGATCATGCTCCAACTGATCCACTGTAGAGCACTGGGTGATCTTCTTAGACATCGTCTTTGATCCGTTGCAAGAAAAAGAGAGAATAACAGGTAGAGGCTTTTGGATTAGTTAGAGAGAGGCAGGAAGGTTTAGATACAAAAGGGAATGATCAATTAGACTCAGATCTACAAGTAATTACCACCTGCACAATCACCAGGTTGTTAGTTTGTTTCTTTGCCAGCAGATTTAGGAAAATACTGAATCCATTTTCATAAAAAGTAGACATGGACCAAGCCTGGATTTTTTTTCCTTCTTGTTTCAACATTGTATGATCGGATATTTGATTGAAGATTAGTGCTGCCCCGATTAGTTGACATATTAAACCATGAAAATTAGTCAACTGCATTTTTTTTAGTCGACAAGTCGTTTTACTATTGACCGCCTATTTATTTTTGGCCGCAGCACCTGGGGAATCCATTTGCGCCTGCAGTACCTGAGGGACTTCCATATCTTATAAGCATCTTGAGTTTCATTCCCCCGCTCTTATGGTTCACCCCCCCTCCCGCGGATCAGTGCAGATCATTCATCCCCTGCCTCCCCTCGGTTGGTGGATCGCTGCACACTCATTCATCCCCCCTCCCCCGGTCAACAGACCTGTGTGCACCTGTTAATCCCCTCCCACCCCTGTTCGCACCCCCCCCCCCCACCGATTTTTCTTTAAAATTAGTCGTTTAGATTACTCGACTAATCGAAAAATTAGTCAAATGATTAATTGTTACAGGCAGCACTATTGAAGATACAAACTCGCAAATGTGAATTTGCCTCGGTACTAATGACAGCACCGTTCACCCACAGTGTAACACAAAATGAGTGCAAGTAAGATCTAGTGAAACAGGAGTACATTTTAAGAGCTTCTGAATATATTTATGTGGCGCAAATAAGAGTAAGTGGTTGGTGTTGTACAATAGTTAAAAGTACAGTGTAGTAGTATAGATTTATTGAATTATGTGTCCTTGGCTGAAACATGCTTTATCTCTCACATACCCATCCCAGTGTTGTTATTATACTTCTCGACATGTCTACATGTCTTGCAACATTAGAAGAAGTAGTTAAATTAATTGTAACCTCTGTCCCTTTTGATGGATCTGCTACAAGATGTGGCCAGTTGGTCCTTGGCCCATGTCTGACACTTCTACCAAATTTCATGAAAATTAGTACAGCATTTACCGCATTTAATTTCTGACAAACAAACTAACAAAACCTTGAAGGACTGTGAGGCCTTGCAGAGATAGCCACTATACCAAGCCAGGACTAAACGATAAGGATTGTCATGTCAGGCTAGTAAATCTACTTGCTCACAAATAGTAGAGAAGTGAACTTTTTCACTTCTTTCTGATCTCTAGTAAGTTAGACATGCAGATTATGCAAGACCAATAACTTTGGTCTTTGAGGTGATTTGACAACTGCTAATAAACATAAAATTTGTGCAGGTGAAAGTAAAAATTGAGCCAAGCAAAAAAAAAAAAAAAAAGCTAACACTGAACCCTGCAAGAGTCCTTCTTGTTGGTGATCATAAACCAACATTTGCTCTTTAATACAGCATCAATCAGAACACACTAGAGAATACAGAGTCTATAAATCAGTCCCAGAACACAACAAATAACATGCAAGAAATTAGCAGAACCCATGCAGATAAAATTTTAAATTCTCAAAACATGAAGTTGTTAGTGATTTGTCAAGTGACAGTATTTTATACCAAATCATGAGCAATGACATCTGTAGGTCACCGGTTCTCAACCATAATTAGGGATGCACTAACGTGATAACAAGACTAACCAAACACACACTAACAATGGTCAGTCTATTAATTTCAGCTCTATGTTATTCTTCAGAGAGAAAGTTGTCATATTCCATTTTATAATATCTGTAAAATAATACCCATTGCATTACTTCAGTGTTCGACAAAATAAATCCTGACAAAAATAAATCCCATCTAACAAAATATCGGCTCCTTGCAGATAAACCTATAATAGTTTTTAACCAAGTTGATTAAACATACCTAAAAGAACAATCTCAGTCTTTTCCATACAGATTAATTAAACACTTGTATGGGATAAGTACCAGCCTATACCCAAATCCTGAGAGTCAATACTGGTAATCTGAGCTGAAAACATCTGATTGGTGCATCCCTAATTATGACTTCGTGGAGGGATGTGTCTCTAATCCTTAATACTTGAGCATATAAATACTTGGTAATCATATTAGTATTAGGTTTAAGTATTAGACACCCCATCCACAGTGTCTAATACTTGGGCCTATGATTACTGTAAGCCCTAAAGCTAAGCAAGTGGAAGAGTTACAGAGCTGTTTCTATAGACTTCCCCTGCTGATTCTAAGTGAATTCTCTGGTTAATAAATGTAAATAAATACTGCTTTATGTTAAAGTCTGTTTAGTTTCAACAGCCGGTGCCTGTGGTGCTGTCCAGTGTGTTTTAGGCCTGTAGATTTTTCATGAGTTCTGACTTTTTCTTTCCCCTGACCCACCATAAAACCATCTCTGGGACATCCTGATAAAACACATGTACTTTGACCCTCATAGACTAAAGGAAATCTGAGTAAAATATACTGTACTGTGCAAAAGTCTTAGGCCGCCTTTAGCTTTGCTGTTTTTACAGTGGTGAAATGAGTATACATATTTATTACTCATTCTCTTTTTTTCAGATACAACAAGAAAATACAGGAAATATGGACACAGCCTTAAAAGACACAAAAAACTGAACAAAATGTGTTGTAAAGGTTAAGTCAGTATTTAGTGTGACCCTTGACCCCCTAACAAGAACCAGCACAAAGAAAAAAAAAAAAAGAAAAGAAAAATCTGACGTGTTGAATGAAACAATCAGAAAATCAATGCAATCAACCTCATAATGCCTGAACAAATGGGTTAAAAACATGTTAATTGCAAAGGAAGGTCACACTAAATACTACACTGTTTTGCTCCTGAAACATCATTTTTTACTGCTGTATATTAAAAGTAGACAGATATGTCGTCGGGCTGATATATTGATTTTTTTCAACATTGGCCTTAATTTCTTTTTTGAAAGCTGATATTTGATCAGTAGTAAAACTTTTATAAGATATTTGATCAGGCACCTGTGTGAGCAGCACTTGAAGTTCAATAAATGTTAAAAGAGTACTAAATGTAAGTGTATTAATAATTTCATTTATATTGCTGCAATAAAAATCTTAATTACCTGAGTGTTTCAATTGTATTTTATGGTCAATGTGCTTAAAAAAAAAAAAAAAAAAAAAAAAAAAATTGTCCTTAAATAGCGGCTGTAAGTATTGGGCATTGGATGACCACATTTTTGAAAAAATTTGCATCAGCCTTAAAAAAAAACATATCAGTTGACCTCTACTGTATATACTACACATATATAAGATTGTATTTTTACAGCGACTGATAAATGCGCATATGTGTGGTCAGTATAACTTTACTAAACCTAAAAACCTAATGTTGGCCTCAGACTTTTCCACAGTGCTGTAAATCACTGGTACCAGCAACGCCATGCAAACTATTAACCTGTTTAAAATGTTACTTCATTTCTTTTCACTATCACTACCATGGTTGAGAACCACTGCTATAGGTCATTGTTATCAGCATTATTTGCTGTGATCCAAAATTATATTCCCACAAGGCTATTAATAGACATGTAATATCCCTCACATTCAGACAACCATGACACTATAATGTGTGCCAATACTAGACTGAATTTAGAAGTGTGTTTTCCCAACTCTCCCTTAGAATGTCATCAGTAAACGTTTAATTTATCTCATTCCAAGAAAAGAATTATTCAGTACTTGACAAATCTAAAACATGAGCATGCAAAGACCGACAAGTGTGTGACTGGTTATTGACAACAAAATCAAATAAACTGATGAATATGGGAAAATCGAACTGCCGTGTTCATGCAATCAAACCAACTAATTTTATTTTAATTTGGCTGACAGCAAATCACACATCAAACACCATGCTTTGTGATGTTACAGTATTCTGATGCAATACAGGAAATGAATCCCTTAATATTCAACATCGAGCTGAGTCATGTTGATTCCAATGCATTATTTGCCAAAATTGCTTGATTATGGGAATCATTTCCTGGTGTTCATAAAAATAATAAATCATGTTCAAGTACTTGACTCACCTTCCTCAGTTAAAAGTGTTGAGCTTAAACTAGCAAAGTCAAATGCTCAACTTGTTCTTTTCATCCAGTTAACCGCAAGCCATTGACAGAGAAATTTTACAATCACCACCTTAGAAAATGAATGAAACTAACACATGGGAAACAACTTAAAGCAAGAGGAAACTTAAACATGGTACATGTCAGTAACATTAGAGAATACTCACTTGTCAAATTCTGGATGCAAAGTGAGAGGGAAAGAACATGATGTGTTAAAACTTCTCTGAAAATAGTGTCAAATCAACTTTTCTTTATACCCTTGAATGCCGCTGGGAACATTTTACTGTGAAGTGTTCAGCCCAAGACTCAGTATTGAGCAAGGAAATGAAGCAACTTGGATGAATCCCAAAGCTTCCCTCCTCTTAAATGGAAGAAACCACAGACAGTTTTTCCTGCTACATCATCACAAATGACGTACAAGTGTGTAAAGTAGTCTCCCTGACCGAACTCCTCATTTCCCTTACTTTTTCACCGTCGACCTTAGCCGAAGGAGATGAGATGATAAAACATGTAGACTGCATACAATAGAATATAGATGTTCTCTAAAGGTAAGCTGAATATTTGAAGCAGTACAAGTCTGATAAATCTACTGAATTTATTCTAAAATGTTCCGACAGTGTTTCTTTGCAGGGTTGCAAGGGAAACTTATTAACACTATAGGGAATTTTGTATTAAAAAGGACTATACATGCAGGCATCTCTTATTACAAATCTGAGTTGCTTCTACTATTTGGAGGATAATTATAATAATTATTGACTTCAATTGTAAGAGACTATGTTTGATTACATGTATTGTTCCAGACTAGTTTTTATCTACAGTCCCCTGGCAAGTCATAATTAAAACTTCCACTCATTAACAAACAGCATAAAGTAAACTAGACCAACCAGATAAAACATATTATTCACAGTACACGGAGTAATACCACACACTGCTTGTCAGCACGGTGACTGTTAAAGTCAAAGTAAGAGCATGGATATCTGAATACATAGTACAATTAAATAATACTGAGTCAAACAGATCTGTGGTCACGGAGTCAAGTAGCTTACAGCAGATTTTTCAATTCAACTTTTAAAGCTAAAAATAGACGTGCAGCTCTTTATGGCATCTGGTTGGGCGTTGCACCGAGCTGTGGCTTTCACAGAGAAAGCAAACTGCCTAAGGGCAAAGTGACAAAAAGGTACAGTACAGACTCATGAATAAAAGATCTTCCAGCAGATTTTACAGTAGTGTTTAAATTCATGCTAACAGTCACATAATGTCATAGGGTCTAACAATGTGATATTTTTATATACAACGACAGATTTGTGGGTGGCTTTTTAACCACAGTTTTTAAGGTTTGTTGAGGCCTGTCCCAAACATGTAATACAATAACACATGGGAAAACATCATGGCGTGCAAAAAGTCTTAGTTGCATCCACTGTAAAGGATTTTTCACATTTGTTTAAACAACTTGTTTCTCAAGTTGTAGCCTATTGAATGGATTTGATCATTTTGGATGTGATTCAACAAGATCCAAGGCATGTTAATGTACATAAAGTTATGCAAATTACATTAAATGGGAATCAATTATTTAAAACAGTGTGCACCTTTTATTTTACCAGTAGCAGTATGTGTATTTATCCAATAACTAGTTAAATTATCTGATGTTTAGTGTGTCTTTTTGAAATTCTACTCTATACACTTTCGAGGTTCTGACAAGTTTGACCTCTATCTCAGGCGTGATTTTGTTTTCCTATTGCACATTTTAGTCACCTTTATTAGACAACAACTGGGAACTCCTACACTTTTCAGATACTGTTGGAAAGACTTAAACCATGCTTAAAAAAAGGTGTTGAGTCTGATGTTTCTATGTTATTAAACTCCAAGACTTGCACTTTTACTGTAAATGTGAGTGGGTTGATGGGTTTCTAGCTTCCTACTAATCTAACTTATATTAAAATATGACTGAAATAACCAAAACTTAAGGTAACCTGTTTATTTTTTGTGCATATCAGCCCCAGATAAATCACAGAAGCTGCACAACCCACTGGAGATTTAAAAAAAAAAAAAAAAAAAAAAAAAAAGCCCTGTTTTTTTGAGATAACACGTCGTGTTCATGAGGGAAGCAACACTTCCACTGAAGGTCAAGAGTAGTGACTGTGTATATATAATGATGTGTAATGTAAAAAAAAAAAAAAAACAAAAAAAAAATCTGCTGTGCCAGATTCTGACTAAAAAGACGAAGGCAGCTCTTGGCCTCAGATGAACTGTCATCATTGAAAGGTGCGTCCTGCTAACCTTTCACATTAGCCACCATCATCTTCATCAGCCACGACTCATGTACTGTCAGTGGCTGGTTAGAAATTTCAAAACATGGCAGCAAACCTGACAGGAAAATACGTTTTACTGAATCATTAGTTTCTATTTTGGGTGTTTTATCATGTAAAACGAAGCACTTCCAGCCTCTGAAGCCGGTAGCGTTAGCATAGCAGGCGGCTAAAATGAGCTAGCCGTGTGCTAGCATCGGCTAACACGAGTCCCTGTAACCTGTACACCCATTCATACCCGAACACGACTGTGAACATTAACTCCAGGGTGAACACCAGCACCCAAAGCCCGGCTGGCGGCCAGTGTCCACGGTACTTACTGTGTGTTATGTGTCCTGTAGGTGTGGAACCAGGCCGGTGGATAAAACGCGTGTTTCTCCAGCCGTGAGTGACAACGGGAAGGAGGAGGAGGAAGAGGAGGAGGAGGAGGGAGGAGGAAGCAAGGAGCGGCGATGACTGTGTGATCCACTGAGGAGAGGTCAGCAGTGGGTTGGATATTCCACGGACATTCAAAAGCCAAAAGCCTTAGGGACTATCAATAAATTACTGCTCTAAACGTTTTTCTTCAACAGCTTCTCAGTCATGTGACCCAGCGACTCCAAACCAGTCTCAAATTATTATAATAAAGAGGACCTTTAGGAAACACCACTTGATATTTTTCTCTGGTGTATATTAATATTTTCTATGAATATTATTCATATTTTTAGGAAGAAATGTCTGTTTTTCTTTAGTAGGTTCTCAGTCATGTGACCCAGTGACTCCAAACCAGTCTCAAATTATTATAATAAAGAGGACCTTTAGGAAACACCACTTAATATTCCTCTCCGGTCTATATTAATATTTTTTATGAATATTATTCATATTTTTAGGAAAAAATGTCTGTTTTAATTCAATAGCTTCTCAGTCATGTGACCCAGTGACTCCAAACCAGTCTCAAATTATTATAATAAAGAGGACCTTTAGGAAACACCACTTAATGTTTCACTCCAGTCTATATTAATATTTTTTATGAATATTATTATTATTTTTTTTTTTTACAAAAAATGTCTGTTTTTCCTCAAAAGCTTCTCAGTCATGTGACCCAGTGACTCCACCACTTTATGTTGACGTTAAGACAATATTCATCATTGTCATTAATATTATTAATATTTGTAGTAAATATATTATTTTATAGATAATTCGATAAAATATTATTAATATTTTAGGACTAGTGTTACAGATGGAAATTCGAACACTCCAGTTTGAATTTGTCTCAAGTGTTTATTATTGTTTATATAAATGTTATCAATATTTTTATGGAACAGAGGCCAATCTTTCTGAAAAGTTTCCAAAAAGAAGAACACAGTTCTATTGTCACGACTCGTATTTGTAAATATACAGATATCATAACAGTTTGTGGTTCACAATTTCCCAGACCATTCTTCTCCTGAAGGAGGGCATGTGTTCCTGTAAAGACAAGTCTGGTTAGATATTTTAGGGGTTAAGATGAAGATCATTGAACAGACTAAGTACTCAAAGCGCTGTGCTTACCTGTGTAAATGGGACTGGCTTGTCATTGGTAATGTAATCTGCATATTTGCATGTGAACATTCCACAGTCACTATTGATTATCTGCTGTGGGATTTCCCGAATGCAGAAGAGGAATATAAATGTTATAGAACATTTAAAGTTACATTTATCATTTAAAGCAGTATCATGACCATTTAATCTGCTATTTTATCAATGAAAAAAGGGATACTTTATTAACCTTTACTTTTATTAGTTTTACAATTATTACTAGTATCACAATTAAATTAATTAACATGACATTATTTCATTTATTTTGCTATGATTTCTATTAATATAATGAGTACTACTTATCGTTGTTAGATTGATCTTAGAAATTAATCACTGAATGATTTAAGTGATCACTTGTATTAAACAAAGAATTAGTTAACAAGACCTTAAGGAGCAAATGTTTAAGTACAAGTGGAAACTAATCAAAAACATACAAATTTTATAGAAAAAAATAAATGAAAGACTATCTAAAGCGGCACTGGTATCAGTTCTGTGTTGCACCTGAGTCAGGACATTGTTTAAAGATGTAAGAACCATCTAAAAGATTTACAACCTGAAACCTGCTGATGATGGACACCCAGTCCTGGCCATTTAAAGTAGTATCTACAGTGGATAACTGCAGGCGCTTACTGCAGTTACTCGCATCGACAGGGAGACAACAGGGCAGTGATATCACATTTCAAGACATGAGGTTTAGTATTCAACAAATTCATGTAGGCCTACATATGACTTACTTTTATTAATAAATTCTAGATTCATCTATGGTTAATAAATATTCTTGAATACAATCCTGCAGCCTAATAAATAGCCTTGTTTCAGAAGTAAAATGGTACTTATACAATGCCTCATATGATGCCCATGAGCACACTGGTCTTCTCTGTTGCTCTGTCCAGAAAAAAAGTTCTACCTTCAGTCTTCAATGTGTTAACACTGGTCTAAAAGTAAACTGACTCCAGAAAAAAAGTAGTGAAACAGGTAGTAGTAGTGAAAAAAGTCTGAGTCACTAATAAAGATAAATAAATTAAGTAAAAAAAAAAAAAAAAAAAGTACTAAAAAGTACTAATTCAACACTGATAATACTCGGATAGAAGGAAAGTTCTACCTTCAGTTTTCAGTGTGTTATCAATGGTCTACAAGTAAAATGACTCCATGATTAGACCTCTGACTTTATTTGTGTTATTTATTTTATTATCATTCTTTTTTTTAATTACACTTTTTTAAATCATTTTTTAAATATGTAATGTTCTTTACAAATACTGTTCAGCATAAGTTTGATGTTGATGCTCAGTCTGGAAAAAAAAGTGTTTCTCTATGGAATTCTTTAGAATGTACATCCAGATTTTGATGAATGAAGTTGAGGAAAAAAAAAAAGTAAAATGACTCCACATTAAAAGTAGTGAAACAGGTAGTGGTAGTGAAAAAGTCTGAATAACTAATAAAGAAAAAATAAATAAAGTAAAAGAAAAAAAAACGAAAAAAAAAAAACTGGATGGCTGTAGTTTAGTGGATACAGTCAAAGGTTAAATTCTGAGAATTAATAAGAGAATGGTTTACTTGTCTCAGAGCTACCAGATTTACTTCAAAACAGTCATATCATCCAATGTGTTTTTGTGCTTTGTAGGGGAAAAGAGCCTAACAGCTTTACTCAATAATAATAATAATAAAATAACTGATCACTGCAAAGGACATTCCATAATTTATTTTTTTTTTTTTAAAGTTGCATAGTGCTGTTTCCAATCAAGCCAATTATTTAACCCATAAAGACCCGGTGATACTTTTCCGGCAGTTCCCAAATGAATTTTTCTCTCTAACTTTTCTTAAGCAATTCATCACCATTTATTATAATTCTATCCTTTGTATTTTGCATTTCTTCAATAAAAATCAGGTAATTTCCCAAATTTGATTGACTGATCGTGTAGATGTTCTTAAAAGCTCAGATTAAAGTGAATTGTCATAATATTAGAAACAGAGAAAAATGAAGAAAAAGTTACTTTTTCAACAAAATATATCATTAACTGAACATAAACCCAGTGTGTCCATCCACTGTCATTGATCCAACTCCATGGGTTTAACTGGTGAATGAACGCTGTAGAAGATCACAGTATTTCCACTGTAACTACAGAGCCTCTAAACATCCAAATGAATCATATCTGATGACCATGAAAAGATGACAAACTGTATTTTACACCAATTATTTACATGGATTGATAGGATTAGTGGATCTAAAGTTATTAAATGTTTTATATTGGTAGATGATTTTGGTCGCCAGTAGTTGTTTGGCACTTGAAGGGTTAATGTCAAAAAGCCCAAACCATTACTTATCATAGCACATGCCTGCATATGTTAGTACATGCGGAGGCCTCAAACATCACCATAATCCCTGACTTGTTGGATGGAGGACACTCGGCGATCGTGACACCACACATATAAAAGCAAAAATACAGAAAACTCAACTTTTCTCGACCTGATGTGTTGGTACGAAAATGTAATTTCTGTGCTTCACATGAAAAATACACCTGTCCTGTGATCACAGTGATGACTGGCAGAGCAACTTTGTTTTTAACTTAGTTGTTTATTTCTGAATTGATTCATTTCACATCCCTCTAAATCAATGGTGTCAAACATATTTCAGTTCAATACAGCCAAATTTGACCTCAAACTGGCCAAACCAGATAAATAATAACATAATAACTTATAAATAATGTCACCTCCAAACTTTTCTCTGTGTTTTAGAGTGAAAACAGTAAAATCACATTATGAAAAATCTGCAAACCATACTTTAAAAACCATGAACAAACTGACATTTAAGAAAAATACATGCAATTTTAACAATATTATGCCTTAATTTATCATTTACACATGCGCATTACAACTTACAGATCAGTGGCACAAAACATTTAGTAACAGGCATAATATTATTAAAATTTCACTTATTTCTCTTCTACATTTTTAACATGGAAATCTCTTTTTCAAAGGAGACCTGGCCAAGAGGGCACACCAGTCCATGCAAAATCCAAAAACTTAAGCATGATGTCAATGCACAAAATGGGACACAGATTAAAAAAAAATAAAAATAAAAAAAATTAAAAAAAGGATGAAAAAACAGAAGGAAAGGGACATGAGACAAAATCCATCAATTCCACAGCTTCTTAAAAGAGTTTTACATTCACCCAGGAGACAAATACATTTAGCTGTAACATATTCTAAGACTAAGAAGACCGTTGTTCTACTAACTTCTGTATAAAACTCTGTATAGAGGCTGTGTAGAGGAATGAAGGTTGTAACAGCTATTGATCGGTGAAAATTACACTAATAAGATGGGAGTTTACCCGATAATGATGTTGTCTCCTGAAGCTGAATGAAGGCCTCAAAGTCAGATCATAGAGTGTAGGGTGACGGGTACAGGAAGATTCATTAAAATGTAAAACACTGTGATGTACAGAAGACAGACAAGGCAACATTCATGTAAGTGATGTGTCCAAAACTGAGAACACATAAAGCTGATTTGCTTGTACTTTCATTTTATACAGCTCTACATTCCAACTCCACTACATCTCACAGGTAAATTTTATACCTTTTTACTTCACTATATCTAACAGTATTAAGTCCTTTTCAGATGACACTTTTTCATCTCCTTTCTGATTAGTGAGAACTCCAAATGTGTCAATTTAACTGAAGGATGAGTTGTTCATTCTGGGGTAGATTTATAGTTTTTTCTCTCTCTTCACTCCTTCACTTTGTTTTAATCTTAATATCCAGCATTGATTATGTTTCAGTTTAGAACCTTTGCAGAACTAATCCTCTGGTGGTGCTGCTTATAACTACTAACCAAGTTAAAAGATTTCATCTGCAGAGAGAAACTTACATAAAGATACGACAGGTTACCATCTCAGGGCCGCTAACATTGCAGATTAAAGTCCGTTTAGACTCTTGGTCCAGGCCTTAGTGTTTGCTGACTGCAGCGCAAACACTATTGATATTAATATGTGAATAGAAATAATTAACGTGGACCTTTGAGATCATTTTGATTTTTTGAAACATCTCAACATAATGTAAAGCTAGAGGGGTGTCTGACAAGGACAAGAGATGTTTACATTAAGTTCATAAAACTGCCTGTATGAGTTGTAACACACTAAGGAACCATAATATGTATGTGGAAGTTCATGAGGTCCTTGGTTCATGTCCACCATCTATATCCTCCTGAGACCAAGGAAAGTGAACATTTTTGCTTTTTTTTTTTTTTTTTTGCATCAATTGTCTTGATTTGAAACTGCAAAATGCAACAGTTTTTTCAGATACATTTTTAAAATTATTTTTTAATGGAATATCCTTTGCAATGGTGAATATTTTTTAAGTAAAACTGTAGGAGACAAAAGTTTGACAGAGGACAACAATGCATTGCTGGGTCTCAAGAGGATATGACGTCTAATACAATGCTTGTAAGAAGACTGACATGATCTGAATCAAAGAATTTCCTAAAATTACAGTTAATATTCTGAATATAAAATGGTCAGATGTCTTGGACATTTATTACAGAGCAAAAAACTAGTGATGAAGATATTTAGTGTCTTTTACTAGGTCCACAAAAACTATTGTCTTGATTGTACATGACTCTATGCTGCACACTTGTGGTCAAACTACAGAAAAGCAAGCTTAAAGGGAGTTTATGTAGCTCGTAATGATTATGTGAGAACATTGTTGATGATACTTAATTTTTGTGGTTGCCAATACTTTTAAAACTGTTCAGAAGAAAACTCATGTATACATTTGTTTATGTCTGTGCTTAATAATACAGAAATATTGCAGTCTCTTTTTAGGATCCATAAATATTTTTTGCCATTGTTTAATTTTAATCAGTGTCTATTGCAGTATTTATTCTATGTAATGTCTTTTCATCTGAACTGAGTTTATAATAAAGTTGAATTAACTGAGATTCTAATCAATCCTCATCAACCATCTGTGAACCTCAGACGTTTAGTGACAGATCTATCCAACCCACGACCACACAGGACTGGCGATTTCAGTGTTTATTTCTGGATTCACTTGATTAAGTTACCTCCCGCCAGTGGGAACTTAACTGGATTTGTGCATCATTGGCAATGAAGATCAGAATACTATTCACAACACCGTATTAAATACAAAACCTGTAACTAGGTAAAAACTACACTTGGGGCAGAAATGATCACTGTAATGCAGCTGCACAACTGCAGTCATTCTTCATCCCAATCATCTGGTCACATTTAATAATAAGTTATATTTTTGTTTTATTCCACCTGCACAATTAAGACACATGTATTTTATTATATGCACATAACAACCCAATACTGGCCAGTTCAGACTGATTCATACTACAGATTAATAGTATATGGTCTTCCCCTTCAAGTAATGACCAGTATGTTCTCATTCAGCATGTTCTCATTCAGAAAACCCTCAATTTTATATATTACTTTAATCATAACATCCAAGACTATGGATGTAATCAAGAATGTTTGTTGTTACTAAAAAGCGAGCCATTTCAGCTCATCACAAATCTTTCAGGTCAGATGAACTGCATTTGTTCAGGTGAAAATAAAAGGGAAGAAAACTAATGTTCAGTCCTGTTTTTCATAGTGATTCATGACGATGCTGAGCCCCAGAGTGAAGTTTGTTGTTAGGCTTTAAGTCCGTAGAGTAAAAGGCAAACAGCAGCCATCATTTCCTGCTCCCTGCTGTAGCTGATTTGCGGCCGAGCTCCCGCGCTCTCTCGGTGGCGGATTCCACGGCGCTCATGGTCGACGCCCTCACGCCGCCTTGTTCCAGAGTGTGAAGTCCGTAGATGGTTGTTCCTCCTGGGGTGCAAACCTCAGAGCGAAGCTGAGCCGGATGCTTCCCAGAGTCTCTTAACAAACGTCCAGCCCCCTGCAGCAAAGACGACAGGGTAAGGAGGAGGTGTTCAAGCGCTGTGTTTACACTCTGAAGATATTAATGCGTTATTAAAGCAGAAACAGTAAAACTGACCAGAACCGTCTGAGCTGCAATGCTGTGAGCTAGAGCACTGGGCATGCCCATTTTAACAGCTCCTTCTGCCAGCGCTTCAGCAAACAGATACACCTGAAAAGAGGAAACACAAAGAACTGTATAAAAGCAGCACAGGCATTGGAACCTGGGTTAGTGGGTCTGTGGACTGACTACGCTGAGATTTTGGCTTAGCATAAAACAGCATTTTGACATCCATCTTTATATGAGGGTTGTACAAAATTCAGAATTGAATTGAGAACGACCCCTAAATTCCAATTCAATTATTAAATTTGCAAACAGGACATGGAATTGCAATTCAAATTCAAATTGCAGGAAGTATAATTGGAATTCCATGAAATTCAAAGAAATTCATGATACATAATTAAGGTGCATTTAACAATGAAGCTTTACAGTATATATTACATGATGGCAACATGAATTTCATACAGATATTGTATGGACTTTATGTACACAATACTTTATTATAGTAAATAGGCCTATTTTATTTCATTTTTTTAAATCACAAATTAACATTAAAAACATACTCTATAAAACAGTGTTGCCGGTAAGATATTAAGAGCAGAACAATGCCGCTTCAATGACAAAACATTTGAGGAACTGTAACAACAATGTTACCCTGTGAAGTACTTTGATAAATGATAACTGCATTTACCAAAACAATGATTACTTTGAAATGAATATAAATATAAATGAAATATTGCTAATTATTCAACATTAAGGGAATGTTTACTTAATGTCAGTGTCGGAACTTTTTTCTCTCAATGTGCCCTTATGGGCTCTGTACATTCTCACTGATATGTGATAAGAAAGAATTTCTCTGAATTCCAATTCAAATTTAATTCAACATCCTGGAAGGTGGAGTCAGTTCTAATTCAAATTCATTCATTGAATTGAATTAAATTCTGAATTTTGTACAACCCTGCTTTATATTGAGTCAATGGGTGCAATCAGTCCCTTATGCTTAGGAAGGATCCTATCTGTGTGAAATTACCCAGAAGTATCTCTATTTCAGCCATGATGAGAGTGGTCAGAATTCTAAATGCAACTGAGAGGAAATCAATGCTTCCTTTAGTGTCTCCTTAAACAGAGGATACACTGAACCATCCTCTACAGAAGGAGGGGAGAGACACATATTTTCTTTTTATACCACAATTCTAATGTAATATACTGACATGTTTTGTACTTTAAATCCTTCCTGGTCTTAATGCAGCAGAACCTGTGCTTGGTTTGGATTAGTGACACATCTAATTTGACCATAACTTTTTCTTGTAGCTGGCAGAATATATATCCCCCCCCCCCACTTCCTTCAGTCACAGATACCTACAGCTCATACCTCGGAAATGTTGCAAGTTGGTGCACTCATAAGTCAAGGTACAACTTCAAAATAATATCTCACATTATGGTGTTGGATCCACCAATCCATTCTTCTTCTTATTATTATTATTATTATTACCTCCACCAAGGGGGTTTATGTTTTTGCAGGCGTTGGTTTGTCTGTCTGTCTGTCTGTCTGTCTGTCTGTCCGAGTGCAAGATAACTCAAAAAGGTATGGACGGATTTGAATGAAAATTTCAGGAAATGTTGATCCTTGCACAAGGAACAAATAATTAAATTTTGTTGGTGATCGGGGAGGGACTGATCTACCTTGGCAGAGGTCTGCGCTCTCCGAGTGCTTTTCTAGTTATTATTATTATTACCCCGCCCCCCAAAGGGGAGGCAATGGGTATTGTTTTTGGTTTGGTTTATTTGTTTGTTAACACTCTAGCAGCAACACTATTGGTTGAATTCATACCAAATGGGGTTTATAGATTGCTAGTGACCCAGAATAGATGTCATTACATTTTGGGAAAAGTAGGTCAAAGTTTACATTTTTTATGAATTTTTAAAATCTTTTCTTTCCTCCCATTTACTTATAATGGGCGAAATTTCACATGTCTGGAGCCGCAGAACTATTAGTTGAATTCATACCAAACTGACTTTACAGCGTGCCAGTGAGCCAGAATGGATTTCATTACATTTTGGGAACAGCAGGTCAAAGTTCAAGTTTTTTATGAATTTTTAAAATCTTCCCATTTACTTATAATGGGCAAAATATGTACGAGGGGCAGGGTTTGTTGTGCTTGACACCACTTATTATTACAATTAATATTACTATTAGGTTCTGTATTATGTGTCACATACTGCCTAGACTATAATTAATCTTTCAACTCATCCATGCATCACATGTCCTAAACTGTGGAGAATGATGTTAATGGATCATAGATCAACTTCGTCTGTTACACTGTTAGTATTCATCCCAACTAGAGAAAAATTAAGAATTTGTGTGGGTATTAGGTAGTAATATTTCAATAGAACAGATTATCAAAGGTTTACACAGCCCCTTTCAACCAGACTTTTTTGTTGTGATTTTTGTTGGAATATTAGTGTCCATGGAAACACAGCTATTTCCCATTCTCAGCTGTCTTGTTTTGAGGAGCTTTTACTATAATAATAATAATAATAATAATAACAATAATAATAAGACTTCCTAACAAATACACAGATTTCTCAGGGAATTGAGAAGACACTCACAAAAGCCACTCCGCTCCCACTGACTCCAGTGTGGATGTCAATCCAGGCCTCAGGTCCCTCCTCCACCAAACCACATCGGTGCAGTAATGAGCGCAGGAGAGCTCCATCCTCCGGTTTGGCGTGGGAGCCTCGGGCGAACAAGAGAGCCCCTTCCTGAACCACACACGGAAGGTTTGGCATGAGCCGGATAGCGACTGAGTTTTCTGGCAGCAGCTGGGAAGCGAAAATAAAAAGTAAGCGAGAGTGTTCATCATCACAGTTAGGCACTAACCTTGTGTTTACATTACACATTTTGTTGGAGCCAAACGACATTTTTGTTCATTTATTCCTCTTTATTGTTTTGACCTTAATTTAATGATTGTTCAGTGGGTGTGGCTGTGATGATCACCACATGTGCAATTTATCATGGGTGTTGCAAGGTTACATATACCTGCTGTGTGAGGTGGGCGGTGTGTGTGTAAGGTCAGCCCCAAGCAATTTTCTGACCGTGAGCCACAGCGTAAATCAAGTTGGTTAGTGTTTTCAGTGTTTTTTATGCTTAGCAGCCTACTTTGTTTATCTATAGAGAGTATATAGAACAATGATTGTAACCTATAATGAACGCTTGGACTTGATATTTGTCAATAAATAGACTGGCATATCCAAAGACGAAGAAAACCATCCAGACATTCATTCATACATGCGTCAAAAAATACAACAGGTTGAACCTCTCACACCATAGTACTAGCTAAAGGTAAAGCCACTACACATTCAGTACTCACCTCCTCTAGCGTCGCTAGTGTTACTCCTGCTGCAACAGACACAATAATGTGTCTGTCTGTGACGTGTTGAGAGATCTCATTGAGAACAACTGGAACCAGGTGAGGTTTTACAGCTACAAACACTAAATCTGAACCGCAGACCACCTCTACGTTGGAATGTGTGGTGGCAACGCCCATTTCCTGTCAAGTAAGAGGTAAAAATTTTACATCGCCATAGAACAATGTTTTACCATCACTGAACAGTACAGTAAACTTAAATGAATAAGACAGTAGTTGTGCATACATGCAATCATCTCACCAACTAGAAATGTGCATTTTTAATAACCATAGATGAGTTTTTACTTCATTCTCTTTTCAAATATAGTCCCTTTTCAACTGCAGGAACTTTTACCAGGAACTCTGAAAAACCTTGGCATGTTTCCATCGAAATTACCCAGGTAAAAAAACCTTGAACTCCAATCTTTCCCTGAAAAAACTTCCAAATAGGGAGGCAGGACTTTTCAGACTCCCCAGAATCCTTGGGGGCGGGGCTGTGTGCTCAAGAACGCTGATTGGTGAAAAATACTTGCAACATTCTACATTTACATTCACTCACTATCACCAGTGTGTGGCTGCAAACTTGTTTATTCCATTTTTACAAGCTTCATCTTATTTGTGTTGTGATCGTTTGCAAAATGGAGCAAAATGGAGCAAAAAAGGAAAAAGAAACGATGAGAAGCAGATGGACGGCGACATCCATTTGCCGTTCAGCTCAAGCCAAGCCGAGCGTATTTGTCTCGCTGCTACGAGTGCATAGCAATAATCTGTCTGTCCACCCGAATACACTCTGGATAATAAGCCTGGACCTCGTCGAACATATTTGCTGAATACAATCTTTTTTGGCTTCATTTTCCAAATGAATACACTGTTATGAGTGCATCTGGCTTGAGCCGAGCATATTCATCTCACTGCTGTAAGTGCATTGCAATCATCTGTCTCTCCATCCGAATACATTAAAGAGTGTATTCAGCAAATACGCTCCAAAGAGCCTGGACCTCATCAAACGTATTTGCCCAATACACTCAAAAGAAATTCAGCTGGACTTCAAATAAGCAACTCCAAACGACTGAGCCTCACTACGAGGAATTCTTTTGCCCAGGTAAATACATTCCTGGTAATAACAGCTCCTGGAAATCTGATAGAAATGGGGTGTATGTTTGAGCCAATAGAGAACTCATGTACAATGCTTGATGCCACTGCTCATTTCTATTAAAAAAATGTCTAATAATCATCATCATCATAATCTAATTAATATGGATAGGGATGGGATAACCAGGCAGATGCTATCAAATATAAAAGTAACAATAATTATGTAAGGAGGGTTAGGAACACTAATTTCAAACCTTTATCTTTGGTCTTTCCAATCTATTTCAACAGTCAAAATGTTTAAAGGGGTCATATTTTGCTAAACTCACTTTTATTAGTCTTTGGTACATTTATTTGTGTATTTGGGGGCCCACACAGTTCCAAAAGTTTGAATTTGAACCCTCCAGGTGCTGCAAAAGCTATCTTTATATTCATTTTGGCAAAAATCGAGTGGATTTCTACAACCCGTTTTAATTCCTGCTTAATTTGTTGTCCAGAAGTAGTTACGTCATGACATTTGTACAAATAAGGTCAACAGGTGAACATTTCTCCGAGTGCCCCATAATTATTTGTCAGCAGCAGTGGTTGTAGTTCATACTGACAATATGTCCAAACTTCAACCTGATTACCTAAAATATTCAGTTGTTGGTTGTATTAACGAACACAAGTGGCTGAACGGGACAGAAAGCATGGTCAACATCCTGGAGGGGGTGGGGCGTTAAGAGGCTCATTTGGATTTAAAGGACCAGCGCACAAAACGACCTTTCTCCTGTCATTACTCAGAAATAGGGTTGAAGATGGACCTGTGGAGTTGAATTAATGAAGAATTCAGACCCAAGCATAGCATTTACAGTTTATGTAGACCACAGGGAAATGTTTTAAAATGCATAATTCCATTTAAAAAGCAAAATATCACTCCTATGACTACTGAACACCTTGTAGTATGAGAGGTTGATTAAAAACTTATATTGTTGCTGTTCTTTAATTTATGTGTTAGCCTTTCTAAATACAGCACACCATTTAGATTACAAAGTCATATTTTATCAGTAGGAATCATTGTTTCTTTCTGCGTCGTGATCAATGATTGTTCTTTTTTTTACTATGATGAGGAACTGTTAAAGAGCTTCTTAAAGCTTCAGATACTCCATGAATAATCGATAAAAGTTGTGTGTTTAGTGGAGTATAAATAATTTGTGTGATGTTGCTCAAGGTATTGCACCGAAAACATGCATCATTACATCATCCTCCAGGTTCATTTGACACTGGTTTGTCAACGTTAGGCCTTCTACAGATTGGTTTTCAACAGTGCTCCACTCATAGGAAACCTGATCACACAGAGTAACTTTGCGTCATAAGATGAGGGGCAACAAAAAATCTGATATCTCAACAAAAAAGTTGTTAGACTAATAGAATAAAGTTGCCATGTTAGAAGAATTAAATTTTGTATATTTTTTAGAGTCACTGTTTTTTTTTTTTTTTTCAAATTACGATAAATTTGTAATGTTTTCATAAAAATGTAATATTTACAGACAAAAAGTCACAGTTTTACAGGAAAAAAGTGATTTCAACAAGATTCTGATAATACTTAAGTCATAATATCATGAGAATAATGTAATTATAACTGTACGTTTCTTAAAAAATGTGGGAATTTTGTCAACTCTCATCCTTATAAGCCATTTTCTCTTTAAAAAATTTAAGTTTTTCTCAACATATATTGTAATATTATGACTTTATTCTTGTAGCAGTCCTAATACTCCAGCATAAAAACCTAGCCTTGAAAATCCTTTTGGGATCCGTTAGCGATAAAAAGTGGAAGGCGGTACCTGAAAGCGTCCGAGGTTCCTGGAGGATGGTGCACTCACTTTGACATTTACAGGAAGAACGTTTCCTGTTAGAGAGGTAATAGCAAAACATTACATCCTCTGCTTAAACCTGCTCTGCCTTATTTTAACAAATACCCAACAACTTACCTGACAATATGCCCTTTGCTATACCAAAAGCCATGTTTCCTGCACCGATGAAACCAATCTTCAGCTGTGTATCCATCTCAGGGTCCATTTTGATCTGAAACACCAAAGCACAGATTAAAGTACATTAAAAGTTTATCAGTTACATCAAACTACTGGGGGGGGACTCACAGCACAAATCTACAACACAACGACAAAATCATGACAACAAATAGTGAAAACAAAATTCTGTTCAATCATCCTGTTTCAGTTATGGTGTTTCTGTAACTGAGGAAGCATCACCTTTTCTTTTCATTTACTGTATTCAGTATCATTATTAGTTGGATGTGGAATAAAAATCAGTTTTGCTAAATTCCTCATCTGACATGAAACAACATAATGTTTGAGCAAAAAAAGAAAAAAAAAATTCTATACATATTAATTTAATGTTTGCAGGACTCAATATTGCAAAAATGAATATGCTGTGACAGGTATAGTGATGTATCACAACGTATTGATTGAAAAATACTTGGTTCTAAGACAACATGTTAAAAAACAAACAAACATGGTTATACCGAGGTCACAGCGGCAGACTGTAGACTGTGATACACTTGTGGTTTTAACATACCCAGATGAAACCAGATTATCAGGAAAAATCAGATAACTGGGTGAATCCTGCCTGACAGATTATTGTCAATAATCAGATTTCGCCCTTGCCACCATTTAGCTGCAGTCACAGCAGAGTTCCGCTGTTCTGCATGTTTGTTATGCAGTCGCTTCATGACACAGATAATCTAAACAGCCAAGAAAACAGGTCTGACTGAAAGAAAAATATAATCATGAAGCTTGAAGCTGAGTTTCTACCTGACGACTTTAAAATGGTGGCATTTCAGAAAGCAGCTCCAAGCCAGGAATGAACCTACAGTAGAGGCAGCATTACCAGTAAATCCATCTAATGTTAAGATCCATTTGATAACCATTATTTTCTTACAAAATTAACATTTTCAGTCTGTATTCTGACAGAATATATTTGGACAGAATATGAGTGGGGCATGTTATTTGTGCATGACACAATAATCCAATCAAATCAGTCTAGCAGAAACACTTCACAGCGTAGCCCGACTCAGCAGCAGCAGCAGCTCCAGGATGAATAAAGGGTTTCAGCTAAACCTGATCATTATCAGAGGTATGTCTACTCCAGGGACGACACTGGCCTTTCCTGAATGAACCTGTTAAACATGCAGAGTATAACCCCAAAAACAGTAATATGGTCAAAATTAGCAGTGATAATTAAATATATATTTGAGGTAAATTTTATAATACTTTATATGCCTACTCCACTTAATTTCAGGGGCAAATACTGTACTTTTTACTCCACTACATGCATTTGATAAATTGAGATCAAAACTAATTCCTAGTATTAAAATGCCTAAGTATTATTATTAAGTATTAATACACATTAAGATACTAGGCTGATGTATTACCTAAAACATAGGAGCTGTTAATTTTTTGGAAAGAGTGAAAATGTCTAACAGAGAAATGCTAATCTCTGGATGAAAACATGCTTGTTTAGTGCAGATGCCAGAAAAAAAATCGTGAAATTAAGCTTGAAATGAAACACTACAAGTCCCCTCTGAAATCACGGCTCACATCTGAATAACAGAGTCTACTTCAGTTACTTTACAGACTTGTTTGCCAGTGGGAGATAATATTAATATGGGATTTCTCTTGGGATACATTACTGATATACTGGTGTCAAATCTACTTGTATTAATGTATGGACACTGAATCCGCAGTCTGTGTGTTAGTGTTAAAGAGGCATTAAGCTAAGACTCTTTACCCCTTTGTACATTTCATCTGTTTCACCACATTACAAGGAATAAATACATAATTCCTGCTTTTTGCCTTTTTTTTTTAAAGGGATTTTCCCAATGATGCATGATGTATCACAGCAGATTATCTTGCAATGTATCAAGTATTGCAGAATTGCTGTATTGTGATGCCATCTTTGTGGACAGTGAATCTTAACAGAACTGTTCAATGGCTTATAATTTTGTGATAAAGATGAAGAAATCCAAGAGCAGGGTTTGGAAATTTATCCATTCAGAGATCAATTGCGTGTACATCATTATGAAATGACCAGTTAATATAAACATCATTATGCAGAGGGACTTCAGTTTCATTTTTATAATATTTACATCCTGAGGCTAGCCACACAGAAAATAGAGCATCAGAGAATCACTGTGCATCTGAATCGTGAAGCTGGGGAAGCTTCACGCTTCATCTCGACAGCATACACCAGAGCTGCACAATTAATCTGATCACAATCACTATATCAGTTTATGCAAATACACAATTGCAAAAGGCTGCTGTGTGTGAGGTGATAATTTGGATTCAGTGACAATGAGCAGATATGTGTAAAATATGCAAAGTGAGAGATCCTGCAATTTGTTGTTAAATTCTAGTGTTGAAAGAAATGAAATAAAGAACATTTCAGAATCATTAGCTGTGCACATTCTCCTTGATAACCACAATACTGTCTATAATAATGACAATTGACTTTTTTTTCACCAAATTGTACAGCTCTATTGTAATATAGGTACCCTTATTACCTACATTAATAATAATGATAATTACAATGCAGAAGAACATGTTATTCTGTACTTTAATACTTCGAGTAGATTTTGGTGCAACTGTGCAACATATTTAACCTCCTAAGACCCAGGATATGTCAGGAAAGTGCAAGTTTTGGCTTTTTTAATTAAATAATTGCCTACATCCTGCTCAGGTGGAGGGATGCTTTCCCTCCCACTCATGCACAGGGGTTGGAAGACATTATGTCCTGCTTAAGACTGGAGAAAATTAGATACTCACTTCAGCAATCACATGGGAAATTCCAGAGAGTGTGGGGTCTCTTCCTAAAAAACATTCCAGACCCTGTAAATGATTGACGTTTAGGTGCAGTTTAACAACACTGCACACTTTGTACTTACTCCTAGTGCAGGTTTCTGTTGTGACAGTGATCCTTTACTTTGTCTAGTGCACTGGCAATGACTAAGGAGGGTTTTTTTTATGTACAGCCTGTTTGTTGTGTTTTGTTTTCTATGGTGCTAGCTGTGACTGATATACATACACCCATGCTTACTTAAGATTTCTGTAAGGACCATTCAGCACTGCACCTGTATTATACCGAGAAACCTTCAATAAAAAAGATCTTGATAAAAAAAAAATTAAAAAAAATTGCATATATTGGAAACATCATGATACAACAGTTTCTTCAAATGCATTTTTTTTTTTTTAATTTAAGGAATATCCTTCGCTGTGGACAGTCTTTTTCTGTGTAAAGCTGTGACCCTCTTAATAATAGGATAAATAATAGATGAATAAGGTTTTGGATGCAGATACTTTTGCTGCAAAGATATAAGGATTTCTTCCACCACTGACCACAATAGGCACACAGTTTGCCAATGAATGCATGCACAACACACGGGGGAAACGGACAGATGGAATGAAAGCTACACGGTGGTCACCCCTACAATTAAATCCAGGTTGTGAGTGGAATTGTCCGGACAGGGCTGCGGCCAGTGCAGCATGGACGCGTCTCCGTCAGAGTCCTCCGTCACCTCATCGTTCCTGTCTGAGTTGACCCCGGCTCCGACCAGCGAGTGTCTGGACTCCATGATGGCGACCATAGTCTTCTCGTACCGCCACCAGCCCTGGATCTTAGTCGGGGCTGGGGAGTCCGGTTCCCGTTTGCATTTGTAATACGCACTTTTGAGAAGTTTCCAACGAAACTTTAACTGGTCCACGGACCTGTGATAGCCCGCCGCTGTCATCCTCCGGTGCGCCACCTTGAACAGCTTATTATTCCTTACTTTCCTACCGTCTAAGCACTTCTTCATGTCCAGCTCCTTTAGAATTTCCAGAAACAGCTCGGTCTCCTTCACGTCCCAGTTCTGCTTCTTTATCCCGGATTCATCCATTGTTGTGGCGGTGTAGCCCGGTTAGCT
Organism: Sphaeramia orbicularis; assembly: GCF_902148855.1. NCBI lineage: Eukaryota > Metazoa > Chordata > Actinopteri > Kurtiformes > Apogonidae > Sphaeramia > Sphaeramia orbicularis. The sequence goes on from NC_043960.1 coordinate 18,487,698, forward strand.
TATAAACCTTAGCCCGGCTGTAGTTCAAACGGACGGGTTGCTAATTAGGCGCTAGCATGCCTGAACGCTGCTGGTGCTAGCTAAAAATCTTTAACCTTTCTGGGCGTAAAAATTTGATATAGTAAAAAACCACGATATCAGTAATCTCTACCATGCAGCTGCGACTAGCTCAGGGATAGCTCGAAATTAATCCAGGACAGATTAGATTAGAAATACAATGCACGTGTTTCTTGTTGACTGGACAACCATAAAGTAACACGGAGTGACATAAACACGATGCCGGGCGATGGACTGATTAACACCGGTAAACGCTGCTGCTGCGACAACATTTATTCACCTGCTTGTTTTTTAGTGCTGAAGATGTCCAAGGTTTTGCAAAACTGCAGATTAAGATCAACAGTCCTGTCAGATGTGGCACTCGGGAGCATCCGCGACACCAACCAGCTGAACTCTGGGTTGGATCGTTTTCTCCTTTCCCGCCGTTGCACCTGGTGGGCGGTGTCTCCTGCTCGCATTCCGCACAGCATCTTTCCGCTTCAAGCGAGACGTCAAATCAAACGCACCCAACGTCTGTCCTCTCATAAAAATGCGAGTAATTCCATTGGCCGTCCACCCTTCGTGTTGGGCGGAGAAGAGGTGGACAAAAAACATTAAATTTATTTCAATCAGCTGTGTGAAAGAGCGTTGTCCCCGAACTCTGCAAAATTAAACAGCAGGTACGAATTTTATAGCTCTGTCTATATGTATATGTTATTAAAGAAACGTGTGCATGGGGGAAAATATTTATAACATTTTTTTTTCTTGCATATATAAATATTAAAAAGTTGTTTTGAAATGGTGACGTGCAGAAATGAAAGTTTTATTTTCCATTTTTAAAGCACTGGCGACACTTTTCAGTGCATTTTAACGTGGGATTAGATTTTTTTTTTTTTTTTTAATTAAGTTGTTTGTTTATATATGTTTTGGCATTTATATGTGCAGGGGTTTCATGCAAAGTATCAGGAGCTCCGGTGAAGCTTTACTGGAGACATGTCTGGGCAAAGCCTCCATTCAACGTTGTAGCTCTGCAGATGTCGCCATCCAGTGTCCGCTTTCACCCTTTTCATCTGTTAGTCTGAAAACTCGCTGATATTTGCAGAAATCGCTTGTATTCCTTGGTTTAATTCTGTTTAATGTATACATCACTGCATTATTATCTTCTTCATATGAGTACCCATAAATCCTGCACCATTTAAAAAAAAAAAAAAAAAAAAAAAAAAAAAAAAAAAATATATATATATATATATATATATATATATATATATATATATATATATATATATATATATGTATATATATATATATATATATATATATATATATATATATATATATATGTATTGCAGGTACTGATCTTGTAAAATCTAGTTTCACACAATGTGCAGCTGCAACATGGAAAAGCAGCAAAAAAAAAAAAAAAAACCTATTTTGGCTCGTTTAAATGTTTTATAGTGGTATTATACTGGTTTTGATTGTTTTATTTAACCTTTTGTATTGTTTTTACTTTTATCACCACTGACTATCCATGTTCTTAGTGTAATAACATTTTTATTTATTAGGTTTTTGTGTTGTTTTTATCATCAATACTTTCCAGTTTTCTTGGATATATTGCAAATAAGGCCCTCACCTCAATACATTTTGAGATTAAATAATGGTTATCTGTATAATATTCCAATTCCAGTATACTAACCTTTACCTAAAAATGTAGGGCCTATATTTACATGTACTGAGAAATACATGGTCAGTTCACATATTTACTGCTTTAGTCTTGCATGTTTCAGTGTGGGTTAGCAGGAATCCGGTTATGTGGAGATCTGTAATTAGTAGTGAACTCTCTGCATTGTATAGGTTTAATATTATTTTTCCTCAAAATGTTAAAATGACATATTTTCCAGCTTCACCGAATGATTTGGAATCCGGTTACGTGGTTACTCTGTTATCTGCTTTTTTTCCCCAACATCTACAACAGATATTTGGCATATTTTTACCTTCCAGTTTGACCTGTCTGTCTGGATTGCAGCAGACATGGGTCATGTCCTGCTCCACCTGACCTTCCTCCTGATTGGCCTGCTGCTCCTTCAGTGTCCTGCAGTCTGCGGCCTCTTTGAGTGGCTGAGGAAAACAGAGGCTCCTCCAGCAGCAGCTTCCCCTTCTGCAGCCGTACCTCCTACTCTTCTAGTAAAAGATGCTCAGTTCGAAATGGCCACTGCTGATGAGAGGTTTTTGGCGGAAGCAAAGCAGATGGAGCTCAGCCCATTAGACACCTGTCATCACAGGGTAATAATGAACATCTGTCCTTTTAAAATTCAGGATTTTCTTATCTAAGTCCAGACCCGTTATTCAGAGGTCTGTGAACGATCAGCTCTTAATGATCATTATCACATTGGCCATTAAAACTATACAGTGGTGGAAAAAGGTTTTTGACACTCCTTGCATTTGTGATATATTACATTAAGAGTCACTCTTAAGTCATTGAACTGTCAAAGTATTGTGCCATTGTCAGAACCAACCTGCTCCCTTCTGCACATGCACTGTTCGATCGTGTTAAAAAAAAAAAAGGATGTTTCAGTAAGATAATTCCCACATTAAACACATTTAAGGCATGACATGTAGAAACTGTTAAGAATTTAGTTTTATTTATTCTAATTACCAATTGAAAAAAAATGTGCAGTTGTTTGTGTCTGTCTGAAGCAGCCACACCTTTTGAAACACAAAAGACATTTGTCCACAAATATTTCATGATAATATTTGAGATTGCGAAAAATTTTATCCACCACTGCAGATCAAACTCGTCTTAACATACTTATACCATTTCAGATTTGTGTTATGTATGCCCTATTTACTAACCATTTACAGTTGTCTTCATCTTCTTTAGTCAATTGTCTGTCACATGTGGATAAAACACTGTGATATTCCTCTGTTAGGTGGTTGCCCGGCTAAAGTCGAGTTGTGACAGCCTATCAGAAGAGCAGCTCGCAAAGCTTGGAGTTGTGCTGTTTAACTGCCAGGCAGAGATTGAAGGCCGCAGGACCTATGCCTGTACAGAGGAAATGGTAATTTCATATTTTAGAACTGAAGTTCACAAAAGTTTTTTTTTTTTTTTTTTTTAATTTAATGTTCATTTGTTTATGTTGATCTTATTTGATGTTTCAGACTATAAAAGAGTGTACAGCAGAAATGGATGCGCACACATGGAATGCTTACCACATAGTGAGCAACAGAGCACGCTCAGTGTGCTACGCCACTCGTCAGCAGCTGTTCCGGCGCAGAGCGGAACACACGGTCAATGCGCTCATCTCCACAGCTACCAACCAGCTCGACGCAATGAAAGAACTCAAGGTACAATGTGGTTTTCTTTGGCCTTTTCAGCTCCACGTGGATATGAACACACACAAAGGTATCCTACCAAAAAAAAAGTAATAAGATAAGCATTGCTATTCTAGACACAGCAAATCAAGAACAGAAGAACTAAGTTACTTGGTTTTTGCTTGAGGTGTGTATTTTTTTGGTTTTGTGATAGGAGGGCCAGTTGGAGCTGAGGCAGATGACGGCAGCCTCCTTAGACAAGCTGCTGGAGGGTCACAGTGCTCTACAAGCCCAACAGGGTAAACTGTATGAAGGCCAGGAGCAAATGGAGAGTTCAATGCGGGACAACCTGGAGCGTCTGGGCCAGGAGAAGGCCCTCATCGCCTCCGGACAGGAGCTGGTAGCCCAGCTCATTCAGGGCATTACACAGCAAATAGGTGAGAGATTTATATCATTTGTTTAAAAAGATCTGTAACCAAGTTTCTTGAAATTTGAATATTTTCACCACTTCAGAACTATGTTTCATAAGCTGGAACAACTGTGCCTCTCTAATAGGTTTTCCATGATTTATAAATATAAATTATTGTATTATAAATTATAATACAATAATCAAAATTTTTTTTAACTGCCTTGATTTAATGCTTGATTGAAGACTGCTGCACCTTTTGCAAGAAAACATTTAAGTTTTTTGCTTGTGGAGAAAGAAGTGTAAATAAGTAATTTGGGAAGTCAGAAAATCCACCTTTAAAAAGCCACTAGAGTTGGGTTAATTAGGATTCAGCTATAGTGTGAAAATAGTGTTTTAACTTGTTAAAAACTGCAGAAACTTTGAATGAAGCTATGAAAACTAACAGATCTGAATCATGAGAAAAGAGCCCAGTTTATTATTATTATTATTATTATTATTATTACTAATAATAATAATCATGATGATGTTGATAATAATAATAGAAATTTAAATAGAGCCTGTCACGGACACTTTACATCGTAGACCAGAACTGGACAAAGAAGACAGAGACAGGAAATGAACAAGACACATCAGTGAGGGAGGGCAGAGCTAAGGGAGGTTATAAACTGTGCTAAGCAGATGGTGTTTAAGGAGTCTGTTACTGTTCATCTGGGGAAAAAAAACATCTGATCTTGATTAAAATAGTGATGATTTCAAACTGAAATCTGAAATTCTCCAGCATGTCAGAATTTTGAGTTGTATAAATGTGAAAAAAACAAAAAAAACAAAACAAAACACCCAAATTTTCTAATCTTGCAACAACTCCTTTTATTGCGTATTCACAATGTGAACATAATAGTTGCTGAATTGGTCAAATGTACTTATCGATATGAAGATAAAGTCCAGTGAATAAACCCAAGTAGCAAATGAGCCCGTGAGCTTGATTTAATTAAGAAATGTTTCAGACTTTTTTTTGTGTGTGTGTGTGTGTGTGTGGCTGTGACTGTTTTGCTGTGGTGCATGGCCACGGCAAAATCCTTGCTGCCACACCACACATTTGATACAAAAAATCATCACCGTCACCTTAGACTTACACAGAATATATAACAGGCCTTCTGTTTTCAATAAGAAGCTCCGTGCCACTGTAAAGTTTTTACCCCTGTATATATATTTTTTTTAGCCCCTAAGAATTATGCACATGCTCCAAACCCTCAGGCATGCGCAACCATATTCTTGTCAGTGTTAACGTCCCGTTGTGAAACCTGTTGCACTGAATTTACCCCATTTATTTATCATTTACTATAGTAAATTTCACTTGATTTGGATTTTCAAAACTACACAGTTAATGGAGGTAAAAATAATACGGGTGTAAAACCAGCACGCTGCATGCAATGTGCAAAAACACCTAGACAAAACCTGTGCACTGTCATTAAGTGTATCATGACTCAATAATTAATACTATTTTTGTTATTAAATATTATTATTAAATGCTGTTGCAGTGTAGTTATTTTCTTTCCTTAAAAATGCAAAATGAAAGCCCCCCCCCATGACACACTGCCACACCAACAGATCAATTCCACAGGAAACACTGCATATTTTATTGTCGGTCAATGAGAAATATTCCACTTTTCTCTCTGCAGAAAATGTGAGCGAACATGTGCAGAGCCAAAGCTCTGAGGTGCAAGAAAGTCACCGGGCGATTGTGAAAGACCTGGCAGACGTCAGACACCAAGCTCAAGATGTCTACCATAAAATTGGTGATAAGCATCACACATCTATATTCACTTTACATCTGTAGCTCATTTGATTGCCGTATTAATTTTCTAATCTTTCTCCTTGTGTGCGATCAGACCACAGTATGCTGGAGTTTCTGCAGTATCAGGACCAAACCTCTCAGTACTACTCTGACCTGATGAACAAACTGGAGCGAATGAACAGCACACTGGGAGTCATGCTGCACTACATCGATAAAATGCAAAGCAGGATAGAACAAAGGCTTCACATGATCCAGGGCTACCTCGGCTGGGCGGGTGAGAGCTGTCATGTACACCCCCCCCCCCCCCCCCTTTTTTTTTTTTTTTTTTTTTAAACACGTGGAAAGATAAAACGAACGAAATAAATCAGATTAAGGGGTTTACATGCACGAAGACATCAGAGTATTGGGGAGAAATCCAGGTGTGTTAATCCGATTTCTCATAATCCGATTACTGCCGTTATCTGATAAAGCATATCACATCATGCGGTTTCCTGTTTCGCTTGAATAATCTGATAACTCTACAAATTGGATAATGATTGGAGTTTTGGTGTGCATGCAAATAGGCTCAAGGACGGGAGGTATAGTTAAGATACAGTATGATCCTGTCACTAGCAGGCTTAGAGATTTCAGTTACCCACTTAAATAAATGTTCATAAGAGAGGGAAACAAATGGAAATAATTGCAAATATGGCACTGAAGCAGTCTTTTCATTCTTAAAAAATCTAGTACAGACTTTATTTTGCAGCATGCATGCAACAAAGTTGTGATTGTTTTAATATTTCACAGAATGAAACATTCAAACTCACCATGTTTCTACAGTAGCCTAGGCTGGACCAAACACTGACACACTTGCAAAGAGGATGTTCCGCGGGTTGGAGTCAGAAACATCACTGAACCCATTTACATGCACACTAAAACGCCGATCATTATCTGATTTCTGCAGTTATCAGATTATTCAAGTAATCCTGTAAGCAGTATAATGTGATTATTTTTTATCTGATAATGGCAGGTATCTGATTATAAGAAATCAGATTAACACACCTAGATTTCTCCCCAATACTCAGATGTCTTCATGCAAATATATACCCATTAATCTGATTTATTTAGTTCTTTTACATCTGTGCATGTGTATTAAAAATAAAAACTGTAAAAAAAAAAAAAAAAAAAAGGCAGGCGACATGACATCATGTCTAGAACAAGGGTAGATGCTGTATGAAAGCCAACTGTCATTTTCTCCTCATGGAGAATAAACAAAGGACAACAGCAGCATGTCTCCTGTTTTACAGGCATGTCAGCTCCCGTATTAGGACAAATAATCCTAAAACTGTAGGCATCACCATGTTCAACGAGACAAGACCACTTGTTTTGAAAATAACAGGGAGTTGACAACAATAATAATAATGGACTGAATCATGTAAACCAGGGTTTTTCCATTATCACAATTCTGAAGTGCATGTAAATATGTCAGATCCAATTATTCCAATTATCTAATATTTCCTATTTATTACATTTTTATGGACATGTAAATGGTCTCACTGTTAGATGCTACTAAGTGTCAGTATTACCAGACTTTAGCTCTAATAGTTGCAGTTAGCTATATAGGCTTCAAGTAAAATATCTGTCTGAAGGGAAAAAATAGCTTAATAAAATAAAATAAAAATCATCATGCCAAGAATCACCTAGATATCTACCAGTAGAATGTTGAGTTCCAGACAAATTGACGAGAGTGGGATAAGATGGGTAAACTCAAATAATGTTGGATTATTGTTATTGTCAGTCATCAAATATCCACTATCAATCAAAATCCTACTCATGTGTTTAAAACCAGTTCTAGTCAGATGTTTACAGTTGAAGTATTTGGCCATTGGTATGCTGCTAAAATGCATTTATTTCTTATTTCAGTTAAAAGCTGATGATGGTGTTCAGTTTTTTTAGGAAGTTGGAAGTAATGCCCTATACTTTAAATTTTGTATTTTTTTTTTTTTTAACCATTTAAGATTCTTTTAGGAAAGTTTAGATATACAGTTGGTTGAAGGACAGATGACAGTGTTTACTGTGTAGACTGTAAAGCCCCATGTGGTTCATTTGTAATTCTGGGTCATAGTTAAATTGACTTGTATTTCTCTGTGTCCCAGGTTTGAGTCTGTCAGCCATGTGGACGTGCATTGCTCATGGAGGATACTTTGTGCTGTGTGCGGTCCTGCTGACGTTCCTGCGTTGTCCAGGTTTTTCTAGAGCCATGCTGCTGTTCACTGTGCCACTGAACGCAATGGCTGAGGTCAACCAGCAGCCGGCGCTAGACCTCTGCAGCCTGAGCCTGCTGCTGCTCACACTCTCTCTGGGTACAAAGCAACATGTTTTTTGTGTTATCAACTTCTTCTTCATCTACCACAGGTTGTACAAGGTGTGTTTTTCCCATGATGTTTGCAGGTTATTGGTTGATAAATCAGCTGTGGGGGTGTTTCCAGTTTAGGGGAGTGCCAGCTGCCCCTCTCCCACTTGCTCCATATGAGATTGTAGAGCCACAGAAGCCAGTTTCATCCCAAAATTCATTTCCACCTTCCTCCACTCCACAAAGGTAAACTCAGCTTTTGTGTCCATTTTTTTTTTTTGTTTGAAAAAATATTTTCTTATTAAAGCTACATTCATACAGTAGGCAAAAGTGCCTCAAGTTATTGCATTTTAAGATGGACTTTAAATGTGCATGTAAAGATTTTCGCTCGACTAAAATTAAAGTTTTATTTGTCTAGCAGACCCAGATAATGCAATTGAAAGTCGATCTACTCCTGCGTGTAAACAGACCAGTGTTCTGTACATGCATCTCATCTGCACAAAAAGTAGAGTGGACAGAAAATACATTAGGCCTATGTGTCTGATTTTAGGCTATGTTCACACTGCAGGCAAATGTGACCCAAATTCGATTTTTTTTTTTTATATTTTATTTTTTTTGTCCATATGTGACCTGTATCCAATCTGTTAAAGACAGTTTGAACAGCACAAATCTGATTTTTTTCCAGATCTGACCCAGGCCACTTTCATATATGGTCCTAAATCTGATATTTTGCAATGCAACTTCAGTTTGAACAGCCAGGTCGCATTTATCTGACCTTTACATCATTGAAATGTCAAATGTCACAATTCTGCATCCCATGAGAAGAAGCAGCAGGAAAAACATACTCACTGCCATAAACAGAGTGTGTGCCTGTGTGGTCACATATTACGTCAGGACTTGTTTTGCGCATGCGGGTCACCCCAGGGTCACATTCAGTTCATACTCAAAACTGATAGAAGTTGCATGTCATGTGTCATATGAACAAGCACACAAAAAAATCAGATTTCACTAAAAAATCCAAATTGTGCATCAAGACCTGCTGTCTGAACGTAGCCTTATTGTCTGGATAAGGTCATTAACTGGATAACATTGACCTTGTCGATCTCAGTTAAAGTAATGGGCTCTACGCACATCCCCACTACTTTCTGAATTTCAGGTGGCTCCTTTATTTCCTGTCTTTCATTATTGGACACACTGATTAATCCTGGTGTGCCTGACCACAGTAGTCAGAACAAGAAGTAGCAGACACCTGGATTAATCAGTGTGTCCAATAGTGAAAGACAGGAAATAAAGGAGCCACCTGAATTTCAGGAAGTAGTGGGGCAGTGCATAGAACCCATTACTACACAAAAAAATGGATAAATCTGAATTGCTGAGCTTCACATCTTGATTAGTAATAATAATAATAATAATAATGATAATAATAATAATAATGGATAAGATTTATATAGCGCTTTTCTATGAACACATACTCAAAGCATGTACAGTGGATCAATTATTAATTCGCTCTCACATTCACATTCTGGTGGTGGTAAACTGCATATGTAGTTACCCTGGGGCAGACTGACTGAAGCGTGGCTGCCAATTTGGGCATACGGCCCCTCTGACCACCACCAAACATTCATATTCATATACCAGTGTGAGTAGCAGCACTGGAAGGAAGGTGGGTGAAGTGCCTTGCCGAAGGACACAACAGCACATGACGAGGACAGAGCGGGATTCGAACTGCCAACCCTACAGTTATTGGACAAATTAATGAATACAAAACTGACCAACTCTAAAATATATGCTTTGTATTTAATTCCCATCTATTCCCTTCTTTATCTGCAGACATGAAAAGGACTGCTTCAAGGAACAAGATGATCTGCTCAACCAGGATGGCTTCATCTCAGGTTTTACATTGGACAGTAAAATACTTGACACTGTTCTATTAAATAAGTGATAATGTGATTTCATTCTGATTTCTTGCCATCCTTTAATTTACAGGTAACCTCGGCATATCCATGATTCCCTCTCACAGGAAACAAATACCAGATTTACTCCACAGTCACTCCACTCCTCAGCCCTCAGCTCAGCCATTTATTTCAGCAGTGAGACCTTTTTTTTTTTTTTCACGTTAACATTAGGAATAAGTTTGTGCCTTATTAATTTAAAGGAGGCATCACAGATTTTGTGGTTGTACTTTTTCAGGCTCTGGTTGATGATATCCCCCTGAGAAACTTGGGTGGTGCTTTTGATGCAGTGAATGACTCGCATGATTTGGGAAACGACTCAAGAAGTGCGAGTCCTACACCATCTCTCATCAGTAACAGGTCTGTACTTGAATTATCTCAGACACATTGCATCCTAGGTTTTATTCCTCTAAAGAAAATTAAACCCTTCCTCATTTGCGTCCACAGTTCTTTGTCAGGTCGACTGTTGTGCAGTGGTATCACCAAAAACGGGAAAGCCTGCAAGAAGAGAGCTGCACCTGGACAGGAGTACTGTAGAGTCCATGAGGGCGGTCACACTTCCCACATTAACTCCTGAAGATCTCATCCTCTGCTTTAAACAGCACTAAAGAACTGTTCTTAAATGGTGGTCTTCATATTAAGTTATGCCTGCTTTGCCTGAACATAAGTTTGCAAAAGTATTAGTCTTTCACATGTAAATATATACGTATTTTATTTGAGTTTTTATGTTTTTATGTTAATAAATTATTTCTAACTACATTTTTTTCATTTTTATATAAAGTCTGCACAACCAACACCAACATTCACACTATTCCCACAAACGGCACAAATTATTTGGTGTGTAATATGTAGTGAATCATGGCTGAATTTAGCTAAAAATCTTAAATCAGAAATAAGTGAGAAAATAAAATGTGAGCACTAACCTCTTGGTGAGATGTTGACGTGTGTGTGTGTATATATATATATAATTTTTTTTTTTGTTAAAGGCCAATGTGGATTTAATAAAAAAATAAATAAATTTGGTCAGCTGATATCTACAGACTATTTTTGAGGCCGATATTTAACGCTGATTTTTTATTATATATATTTTTAAGCTGATTGTAACAATTGAAACCCTTGGATAATTAAGATTTTTATGCAGCAATATAAATTAAATTATTAATACACGTACAGATAGTACTCTTAACATTTATTGAACTTTAGGTGCTGTCCGACACAGGTGCCTGATTAAATGTAACATTTTTACTACTGACCAAATACCGGCTTTAAAAAAAAAATTACAGCCGTTATTGGGGGGAAAAAAATCAATATATCGGTCTACCTCTACTAATGGGGGAAAAGTTTAAGATGATGAAACCATTTAAAGTAGCCTATACCACATTATTAGATAGATGTAAGAATGTAGAAAAAGTCACAAATGCTAGTTGGCTGTAGTTTCCAAGACAAAGTTGGTTCAAAATTGGTCAGATGCGGAATAATGTGAAAGTGAAATTCTAAGAATTGATGAAAATGGGTTTCACTCAAAATGAATGTTTGTCTCAGAGCTACTAGATCTGCTTCAAAACACTACCTGCACATTAAAATACATTAACTTTTCAGGTTCTTGATACTGGAAGATTTATAAACCTATTGTGTAAATCTACATAAACTTATGTGTTATAACACTTCATCATATACATTGAGAACACCCGCTAACAAGCACTTTTCTCATTTTTAGCTTTAGCACATTGTGTCTCTGAGGTAGATAATTGCTAAAAACTGTAAAAATCAGACCTGAAGTCATCCACAGACCATCGACAGTATTTATTGTGACATCTCTTCCTATAACAAAAAGTCGCCCAGCAATGAAACCATCTGACATGTTGAATGAAACCTGGCATACCACACCGCAAAACTTAATGCAGTAAATCTCAGTTATGTCTGAACAAATGACATGTTATGTGCAAAACGAGGTAACACTAAATACTGATTTTGACAGATTAACTTTTGATTTTAATGATCCTCACATTTCCTGTATCCTGGTTGTATCCTATACTCAAACTCAGAATTGCATGTCTAGTCATTCTTACAGCAACAGCAAACCTAATGGTAGTTCAGTGCTTTCACAGTCCTGTACATGTGAATGAACACATGAATGTGATTTATGACATGTTTTCTTTTTTAAACCTAATGAATTTATGCCTCTCTGTGAGTAAACGTTAAGGTGAAAGAAGTTTTAGTTTTCCTCGAAGATGGAGGATATTTTTATGGAATGAGATTTGGAGATATTTTATCGGATACAACTCGTGCATAATACACTAATGTTTTTACAACATGTCTGATGTTTAACTGATGAAGCTTTCCTCAGACCTTGAATCCATAGAGGAGCGCATGGAGGTCTGTTCTCTGGTGTGAAGTTTTTTTGTTTTTTTCGGACCACATACCCCCCTCCCCCTTATGTTTTACCGTGCTGGTGATCTGTGATGACCCCCCTGAAAAATTGTCTCAAACAGTCTGAAATACCTCACATATGCTTAATTGATGCCTTTGGGATTATTTAGGAGTGTTTTTAAGGAAAAAAAAAATAGTTGGACCAAATTCTCATTTATTTTTCCAGACTACATAACCCCCCAGCATGTTTTACTGTGCTGGTAGTTGGTGACGATCCCCCTGAAAAGTGTTTTTTAAAAGTCTGAAATACCTCACATATGACTAATTGATGCATTTGGGATTATTTAAAAGTATTTTAAGCAAAATTAAAGTTGGACCAAAATCTCTGGGGTTTTTGGACTACAAGCTCCTCCTTTACGTTTAAAATCTCTGGGGTTTTTGGACCACAAGCTCCTCCTTTACGTTTTACCAAAATCTTGTTTTTTTTTCGGACCACATACCCCCCAGCATGTTTACTGTATCAGTGGTCGAAAATGACCCCCCCTGAAAAATTGTTTCAAACAGTCTGAAATACCTCACATACAACTAATTGATGCCTTTGGGATTATTTAGGAGTGTTTTAAGAAAAACAAAGTTGGACCAAATTCTTGTTTATTTTTTCAGACCACATACCTGGTAAGTGATGACCCCCTGAAAAATGGTTTCAAACAGTCTGAAATACCTCACATATGACTAATTGATGACTTTGTGATTATTTAAAAATACTTTTTAGCAAAAAAAAAAGTTGGACCAAAATCTCTGGGGTTTTTTGGACCACAAACTCCTCCTTTACATTTTACCAAAATCTCTTTTTTTTCGGACCACATACCCCCCCTTATGTTTTACTGTATCAGTGGTCGAAAATGACCCCCCTGAAAAATAGTTTCAGACAGTCTGAAATACCTCACATATGACTAATTGATACCTTTGGGATTATTTAGGAGTGTTATTAAGAAAAAAAAAAATAGTTGGACCAAATTCTCATTTATTTTTCCAGACTACATAACCCCCCAGCATGTTTTACTGTGCTGATGGTCTGTGACGATCCCCCTGAAAAATGTTTTTTAAAAGTCTGAAATACCTCACATATGACTAATTGATGCATTTGGTTTTATTTAAAAGTATTTTAAGCAAAATTAAAGTTGGACCAAAATCTCTGGGGTTTTTGGACCACAAGCTCCTTTACATTTTACCGTGCCGGTGGTCGGTGATGACCACCCTGAAAAATGGTTTTTAAAAGTCTGAAATACCTCATATATGACTAATTGATGCCTTTGGGATTATTCGGAAGTGTTTTTAAGCAAAAAAAAAAAAAAAAAAAAAAAAAAAAAAAAAATGGATCATAATCTCATTGTTTGTTTGATTTTTTTTTTTCGGACCACATCCCCCCTCCCCCCCTTTATGTTTTACTGTGCTGGTGGCCGGTGATGACCCCCATAGAAATACTTTTAAACAGTGTGAAAGACCTCGCATATGGCTAATTGATGCATTTGGGATTATTTAAAAGTGTTTTTAAGAAAAGAAAAAAAAAGTTGGACCAAAATCAAAATCTCGGTTTTTTTGTTTCGGAAACCAACCCCCCCCCCCCCCCCCCCCCCCCCCCCCTTTACATTTTACTGTATCGGTGGTCGAAAATGACCCCCCTGAAAAATGTTTTTAAACAGTCTGAAATATCTTATATATGACTAATTGATGCCTTTGGGATTATTTAGAAGTGTTTCTAAGCCAAATAAATAAATACATAAAAAAGTTGGACCAAAATGTCCTTTTTTCCGAACACAGACCCGACTTACCCACTAACCCACCCACTCCCACTCTCTTCCATTTTACTGTACGAGTGGTCGGTGATAACCGACAGCTGCTGGTGGACAGTGACAGGTGTGGGTTTGAGTAGGGGTGGGGGTTACCTGTCAAACTTGAACAGGTGTCCTGAGGTGATTCCACGAAGACCACAAAAAAAAACAAAAACTGTCCAGCGAAGCACGAAATATTACCGGAGAGTACATGGATATAAGTTAATTAATAATTAATTAACGAGTGTCTACGGGTTCAGAACCAAACTATCTTCATACAGGTTCCCGCCACCCACATAGTTTAGGACCCCGATAGGATCAAAGAGTCACCTTCGCTGTGCCTGCTCAAAAATCCGCAAAAATAATAAAAGAAAAAAAACAACAATTAAATAAATAGAAACACAGTTTTTTGAAAACAGTGTCTTGAACTTAAGTCATAAGCTTGCTTATTTTATTTTGATTTACAGTAGCATTTTATGGCTTTTATTAATTTTCAGGCCAAAATAAATCAGGTGATTAGCAATTGCTAGAACTGCTTCACATGTACAGAATATTATAATTGTATATGCTCTTTGCGACACTTTATTAAACAGCAAAACAGGAATCCAAATTTAACCAAAACTATTCAAAAACATTTATTCGTAAAATTTATTCTTATACAGTGTAACTTCTGTCTAAAAGAAGGAAAGTTCAATAAAAAAAATAAATAAATTAAACCTTTAAAGGCATTGATTTTAATGTTTACTTTATTATGTAAACCATTCTGACATCTGCCTCTCTAATCTCTATTTAATTGTTTAATGATATGGTATGTTTTGGTGATTATGTTTTTATGTATATTTGTTGATGTTTCCTGTGGTGGTCTCACTATGTGGATGTGTATGCCTGTGGAAAAGCTGCTACATTTGTTAATGGTTTTTAAGGAGGCAACATAGGTGGGGGGGCAAGTCAGATTTCCTACAAAGTGTTACAATAAGGAATCTTTACATTTATGGAGACGAGAATCTGCCAAGAAAGAGGATAGACTTGGTCTTATTGTGCCTGATGAAGAAGAGGAAGGGACGGTTGGCTGTGAAGTATATCTTCTCTTCAACACCCAATGTGTAGTACATGACCACAGATGCAGCTGCTTCTGTACCTTTCTCGTTCACATCCACAAAGGCCCTGTGTGTCATCGTAGACAGGAAGAGTCCCTTTTTCCCATTCATCCTTGACAGATCGGCCTTTTCCTCACAGAAAACATCCGTCATACCCATTTTAGCTAGGGGCATATTCATGTCGTAGCTCATCTCGAGTTTGAACTTCGGCACCGTTATGGAGATTTTGGTTGTGGTGCTCATGTTTCTCCTACTGGTCCATTCTTCCAGCTGTTCCCGAGTAAGCATGCTCTGAAGCTGGAATGTAACACAAACACTTTTCAGCATTTCACCAACAAAAGAGAGACAACTGTGGTTTTTATTACAAATTCATGGATGAGTGGCAGAGGAATAAATCAGATCCTTCACCCATATCAATGTGGGACTTTTACCTATAGCGCTATAGTAATAAACCCACACAGAAACTACTCCACTACAAGTACAAGATCTGCATTCAAAGCATTACTTAAAGGTACAATATGCAACTTACAGGAGTCATATCATCATTATAACCCATCGCCTCCAGGCACTTAGGGTAGAAAAGGGGTTAAATATGGTAGTGATGTTCCAAAGTGTCAACAGCCGGGGAAGTCACATGTCAGCACACAGAACTACCAAAACCACCAATGAATCACTACTATGTGTCCACCAGCGGCGGCTGCTCGTCTTTCAGACAGGGGAAGCTCATTGTCGGCTTACATCAAAACAAAACAAAAAAAAGTCAAGTTATTTAAACACACATTCGGCCCTCCGTTCCTTTTTAAGAAAATGCTCAGTGACCTTATCGTGCCAAGTAGGCGTCTTTTCCAGGGACTGGACCAGTGTCCTCTCTGCTTATATTGCCTTGGCCCAGTGTGTTGTGGGTGTAAGACTTCAGCCTTTTTAAACTACAGATGCTCCTTTCACTCCGACCTAGCCGACAGTATGATTGATTTAACTATCTACAAAACGATATTAAACTCAAACAAGAAATGATTAAATTATGTAACTGAAACAAGAAAACTGTGAAATTATGTTAAATTGAAACAAAAAAAGTACAATGAGTGTGTTTTATTTACAGTGCAAGAAATGAACGAGTAATTTCGTAGTGGTTTCTCTCTTGATTTCACAGCAGAATGTGTGACAGTATTAAACTGAACTGTGTCAGTGAAGGAGGAGATCTGAAAACAGCTGTCAATCAAATGGGATTCAGCCTTTCGACTGATCCTCCAATCAGCACGTGGGATTCTGGCGTCCAGCCCGGCCGAGCTCCGCCCACAGCTCCATTCACCCCCAGAGACGCCCGGTGTCCGGGGGCGGGACAACATTGTGGCATTTATCCAATTACCGTCCAGTTTTGAGGCAATGAAAAAAACTGTTCCACTCAGTCCCATTGAAGCCCAGAGACGCCCGCAGTCTACGGACAAATGCACTGAACAGAGATGTATGAGAAAACACAGACACGGGAATGGAGGAAAAGTGAACAACATCGTGTCCGTTGATTTGTGATAAAGCTGATTCTGAACGAAGTCATCTTTAAGATGAACGTGTTCTAACACATTTATAGTCAATAAAATGTCAACACAACCGTACATATTTAACCATTTAATTTCCGTAATTTTAGGGGAAGCCGGGCCTCCCTTGCAGTCTATGAGAAATCGCCACTGGTGTCCACAGTCTGTATAACTTACTGAATAAAGTATAAAGCTTATTGTTTACATCCATATAAAGGTATCATGAAATTTTCTTCTTCAAACTAAAAGCCCATAGCCACTTATTTTGACAGTCAGTCAGAATAACACTGTGTCCTATAGTGTCCATGTGCTGCATCAGCTGATAGTTTACATTATAGCTCTGTTATCTTAGCTGTTTTTGGACAAAAACAGCCACAGTAAAACCACAAATCACGTCTATTTCTGTACGGTTCGTGTTGTCAGAAGCTGCACTATAGATCTGTTTGGAATTAGAACTGCCACAGTTACTTCTGAACCATGGATATACAAACAGCCAACATAGCAAAGATAATAACATCACATAGTGACTTTATACCCTCATAAGCCTCATAATCAAACTCGCCATGTAGAAGAAACGCTGCCAATTCAGCATTAAATTCCATTCTTTTCATTTAGAGCTGTGTCCAGTGGTGAAAACAACAGTAATTGAAGCATTTATGACTTCTTTGATTCTACTTTTTTGATCCACTTCCTATTTCTTATAATGGGGAAATTTTTCAAAGTTGCACCAAATCCAGAATCAGATCTGGATGGAAATAATTTCAATACCTGGTGTTGACATCATCATAAAGAAGCTGTATACCAAGTTTGAAGTCAATCAGAACTGTAGTTTCGGAGAAAAAGACGATTGAAATTTTTGTAACGGACAACGGACAACGGACAACAGACGACATACGACGACGACGACGGAGGCCGCATGACAACAATAGCTTACGGCCTGTCAGCCGGTAAGCTAAAAACAGATGCGGAAATTTATAGTAAATATACCGGTAGGTTAATCCACATGATAGCAGCCTGTAAAATTACACCGTTGTCAGTGAAGGAGATTCAGACGTTTCTGTCCTTGGTGGTTGACGAAAAAAGTCAGCGTGAGCCTGACGGGGCAACACACAATGAGCAACTTCATCAGCAACTTTCTGAATATACGTCACGGAAGTTATGCGCTGCGCTGCTATGACGTCCAGGTACTCTACAGTCAGTAGTATCCTGTAATGGAAACGGTCTCCAGGAATAGTACCTGGTACCCGAGTCAAGTACAGCCGGTTCCACGTAGTGGAATCACAGTTTTCTTCACCGTGGGAGACCAGCAGAGTGGCTCACTACTTCCTCTAGTGGTCACATAAACCTGTCAGATTGTCGGTGTAAAAATGTTCAATGTATATCTCCACAGGCCAATACATTGGTGTATTTGGAGTAACTACAAGACTCTTTATTCTAAACAAAGTGGTCAGCTCATTTTTTAAACAGTTGAAAGTTGAAATACTACATATAGCCCTGGTTAATGTCTTGTAAATATTAGTTCCTCTTTGCAAAATTGTTTACACAGAGCAAAATAAAGTTCTACTACTACAACTACTTCAGACTGATAAATGTCAGACAGTTTATAATTTCATGTTTCTTGGAGCATGAACCTTGTGAAGAGGATCAGAGCCATCAGTGGATTTCTGAGGCAGCAGGATGACCATGCTGAGCTCCTTGTCCTTGTACGGCAGCTCCAGGATCTGCAGACCATGCTCAGAGATGCGGGTGTAGGGCATCTTTTTCTCCATGAACATCATCTCGACTCGTCTGGTTTCATTCTAAGACAGTAGTATAAAGTTCAAAGCTTAGGTTACTTCAGTCAGTTCATGTATTTAATTGTGTCATGTCGTTAAATTATGAAATATGTGCCTTCTGAACTATGTACATATTTGTATTTTTACAGTTAATGTTTATACATTTACAGTTTCACTTTGATGGTAACTGTTGAATCTGTTTATGTGTTTCACATGGGTTTAACCCCATATGCCTCACTTGATCCTGATTTGTTATGCAGTTATTGTTTATTGGCTATAAAGTCATCTAGGGGTCAGAAGTAAGGATGAAGGTGAAATAATGAAGTGTAAATGTATGCTGTATTGACGCATGTGAAGTTTGACAGTAAGCTTTGACTGCACTCTGAAGTTAATCCGTTTCCTTTCTCCACATTCTTCATGTCAGGGGTAACTCACCACCACCTCCCAAACCTACTCTTAACAGGCTGATCAGATAAAGATAAACTTGTTAATTGTTTTTCCAAACACTTCTATGTACAAAGTAGACAGAAGTTTTTACCTGATTGACCTCAAAGTCGCTTTCTCTGGTATCTTCTTCGCAAAACGGGTGCATCCAATTCCCTTTGAAGTAGATGGCACTGACAAGAGCCAGTCTTGTCATGGTATTGACAGCACCCGGCTGCAGAAGGTCCTTTATCTTTTCTGGAACAACACATGTAAAGCAACCACTGAAAAACAGGTTCCCATTACATTAGACAATGACATGTCTGAAAACCTCACTTAATATTGTTAAAATTTCACTTACTCTTCTTGAGAAATTTCAGATCGTTTTTGTTGATGTTATTCACATCTTTTGTTAAAGGATAGTTTATAGATGTACACATTTTCATACTATTAGTTTACTTTTTGCAATAAATCAAAGAGTAAAATTTGGAGTTATTATTTATAGGATATTATGCTTTTATTTTACTGGTCCGCTGGAGATCAAATTAGACTGTATGTGGCCCCTGGACTAAAATGAGTTTGACATATGCACTAGACATAGATCATGTTTTTTAATAGTTATAACAAAGGGTGAGGCAAAATAAGTCTTTACTTCAGCCTAAATCAGTAGTTCCCAACCTTTTTTGGCTCGTGACCCCATTTTAACATCAAAAATTTCTGGTGACCCCAGACATTCGAAACGGAGACTTTTTTTGGGGGGGCTAAAATTAATTTGCTTATGATCATGTAATAGTTTGCTATACTATGTTGCAAATAAACGTTAATTTTAGACAACATTTAGTCTATATAATGTATATTATTATGAACAGAGGCAGAAAAGCCAGGTGTAGTTTACTGCACAAAGTGAGAATTTTATTTTCCTTGGTCAGGATATGTACAGTCAGTCCAGCTTGGATTTACAAGGCTGACAATTAATACTGAACAAACAAGAACTCAAACTATGAATTATGAAAGAGCTGCAGCATCTGAAACCGACCACAATGAACATTTGACAGATAAACAGTACCACAGTGCTTCAGTTTCAGCTTCAGAGGTTGTCATGTCTTTTATGGATTGAGATTGTCTCTCTCAACTCACCATATATTGTTTATTAGTAAGTTTTTATTTTTATCGATTACTAGAAATTTCAGGCAACCCCATTTGAATTCCAGGTGACCCCACGTGGGGTCCTGACCCCAAGGTTGAAAAACATTGGCCTAAACCCTTTCGGTCACATTGTATATGGAACAATGGATATGTTGTTTTTGTTTGTTGTTTAAAGTCATTAATGACCAAATAAACTACTACTACTACAATAAATGTCTGAAAATCCTCACTTTCTGTCTGCTCTTCGACCCAGGTGTTTATCTCCGCTCTGCAGGCTTCTGGAGCTCCAATGAAATCGACAGCCTTCAGCTCTGCGTTGTAGTACTTCTGTGTGGCTTCAAGGAATTCCTGCAGAGAGTGGAGGACTTCTGTTCAGTTAAATTAACTTAGAGAAAGCATTGAGCTGGTGTGTAAATATACAGAACTCACAGAGAGGAAGTTGGAGGTAGTTTCTCCGTAAAGACGACTGGCTAGTTTCAGGGTGTATGATCCAGATTTCATGTGAATTATGTGGTTTAGTTTCTCAAATTCTGCATGGATGTCTTCAGCTGAGCTAAATGAGAGGACCTGAGGAAATATAGATCATCAGATGTTGGACATTTAATAAAAAAAAACAAAGCCATTAGGGCAATTGAAAAATCTTTAACCTAAGCTACTTTTTTTTGCCATAAATCTAACATTTTGATAATAAACAACGATTTTAAATTAAATAACAACCATAGGCTCTGTCATTTCAATACATGCATGTTTTTTTTATTTGCCTGCTTTAACATGTAAAATACTTTCTGTATGTTATGTGTCTTGTACTTCATGATAACTGTCATTTTCAGTCAGTTTTAATGTTTCTGTGTATGCTTTCCAAACTGCAAAAGGCTCACGAACGTACTGTTTTTCTGTGAAACAACAGAAGACAAAAGAATTTGACTTCACTGAATTACTGGAGTATAAAGCTGTCACATTTTGGTACATTTCTTATACCAACTTTTTAGATGTTTTTTATTATATATTTTATCATCAACTGACAGTGATCTCGAAAATATTCTTTGTGACTCATTCTAGATGAGTTTATCCATCCATTCATCCATCCATTATCTGACGCTTATCCGGGCCGGGTCATTGGGGCAACAGTCTAAGTAGGGATGCCCAGACTTCCCTCTCCCCAGACACCTCCTGCAGCTCTTCTGGGGGGACCCCAAGGCGTTCCCAGGCCAGCTGAGAGACACAGTCTCTCCAACGTGTCCTAGGTCTTCCCCAAGGCCTCCTCCTGGCGGGACAAGCCCGGAACACCTCCCCAGGGAGGCGTCCAGGAGGCATCCGAAACAGATGCCCGAGCCACCTCAGCTGGCCCCTCTCGATGTGGAGGAGCAGCGGCTCTACTCCGAGCTCCTCCCTGGTGACTGAGCTCCTCACCCTATCCCTAAGGCTGTACCCAGCCACCCTACAGAGGAAACTCATTTCGACCACTTGTATCCGGGATCTTGTCCTTTCGGTCATGACCCAAAGCAAGCCCCTATGAAGACAAAACACCTAAGGATCATGATGTCGCCCGGTACAGCGCAGCCGGGGCCCCACCCTGGAGCCAGGCCTGGGGTTGGGGTTTGTAAGCGACCGCCTGGTGGCCGGGCCTTTACCCATGGGGCCCAGCCCGAAAGAGCGACATGGACCCACCCTCCAGTGGACTCACCACCCACCGAGGGAGCCATAGGGGCCGTGTGCAATGTGGATTGGGTGGCAGTCGACGGCAGGGGGCTCGACGACCCGATCCCTGGACACAAAGTCTAGCTCTAGATGAGTTTATTGAGGTTAAAATACAGTCAGTTCCATAAACCTCAATCAAAATTCCTAAAGCTACTTCCTTAAAGCTCAAAGGTTTCATGCAGTCACAGAAGATTGCATTTTGCAACACAGTCAGCTCTATAAATGTTTGGACAGTGACACAAGTTTTCTTTTACACCACTATAGTAGATCTGAAATGAAACAATGAAAATATGATTGAGATATGGGCTTTCAGTTTTATTTCAAGGGGTTTAACGAAAATATTGTTCTAAGCGGCATGTTTCCTGGTTATTCGATGGCTGTTTGTGTGATCGTCCACATGTGGCGGTACTGAACTGTGTGCTCACCTGTGCCATCTGAGCAGCAGTGTTTCCTTTAGCTCCCAGATAAACCATCGCCAGAGAAAAGCTAATGTTCAGCGGGGAGAAAAAAATGTTTCCATTGGGGTTGTCTTGGCTCAGAGTGCGGAGCAGCTCCAAAGCAAAATCTGTGTTTGCGCTGGAAATGGCTGATATTGGGTTTCCCTGTGAACATGCATTTAGTTAGTATTAAGAAAAAAACACACACACACACATTTTCTTGGCTGCTGCATTCAAGAATACATTCTACAAGTGCTGCTACTGTTGTTATTGCTGCTCAACAGTTATTCTATTTTATATTTTTTATTGTATTATTGCATTGAACAGATCAGTGTGAGGATACAAAATGACTTTCTCCAACTAAACAGAGGTAGAACTGAAGTTATTATCTATAGGCTGCAGAGGAAAAGAGAAAGTGTCAGCAGTCACCTCAAGTCTTTTTCTCTCAAATCTAAGAATCAGGTTAGAAATCTAGGGGTAATCATTGACTTCAGACCTGAATTTTAACAGCCACATTAATTCAGTTTATCATCTCAAAAACATACTTCCAGAATCAAAGGGATAATACATGTCTATATGTATGGAGTATTTCAATTTAAATCTACAAAAACCCATTCATCCCAACATCCATCAGACTGCTAAAACACTAACATCCATCAGAGTAATAAGCTACAAGGTGCAATAATATCATACCTGTATGTGCAATACACATCTGTGCAATAACTTATTTATGAATATGCATACACGTATGTATATATTATGTGCAAGTCTATTTATCTGGTAACCCTCTATTTTATTCTGTTGGCTCTTCTTATTCTGTCCACCTGTAAACTGGAGCTGAACGGAGTCCAAGAAAAATTTCCCCATGGGGACAATAAAGTATATCTTATCTTATTATATAAATACTTTGTTTTTCTCCTTATATGTTTTGTTTCACAGGTATATATTTTGTTTTCTGCCTTTCCTGCACTTTATTTTTGTATTAGAAAAATCAAATTTCCCTATGGTGGGATCAACGAAGTCTATCTTATCTTATCTTAAACCAGATTTGGAGAGACTCATCCATGCATTTATGTCTAGCAGGTTAGATTACTGTAAAGGCTCTAAAGCTTTAAAACAACTGCAATACGTTCACAACGCTGCTGTATGTGTCCAGGATGTATGACCACATCCTGTTCTCAGACCTCTGCACTGACTTCCTGTTTGTCTTGACTTTAAAACAGCACTGCTTGTGTATAAGTCTCTTCATGGGTTAGTACGGTACATCTGACATGCTAGTGCCACATGAACCATCTCGGACTCTCGGAATTTCAGGGAAACACTGTCAAAGTCAGGACTAAATAGGGAGAAGTAATGTTTTAGTTTTATGCTGCCAAAATCTGGAATAGTCTCTGTGATGATATTAAAAAAGCCCAAACTCTGATAACATTAAAGTTCAAACTGAAAACATTTCTTTTTAGCATGTATATGGCCACTGAAATACTTTTATTTACTTTTATTTTAACTTTTAAATTTGACTTTTAATATTGGATTATTTTACAATTTTTAAACTTTATTTTTGTGTATGTATTTATAACTTGTCTTTTAAACTTGCTTTGCCTTATTTATCACAGCACGTAAGGCATCGAGCAGCTAAAACACTGACTGCATTTCTTTTAGTTTGAAAATCAACAAACACAAAAGAGTTCAGGAAAAACATCTGAAGTAAATGACATTATCATATGTGAAGGAGTAACACCTTGAATATCAATGCACAAATAAAGTCGAGGATCCAGCAATATAACAAAAGGAGGATAAAAAAGAGAGGAGAGAGGACATATTCACATGAGAATTTCTAAGTTATGCGTAGAGGTGCTACATGATTACTCTACATCACAGGTGTCGAACATGCGGCCCGGGGGCCAAATGCGGCCCGCCAAAGGTTCAATCCGGCCTGTTGGATGAATTTGCAAAGTGCAAGTTAGAGCATCAAACTCAAAAATAATATCATAATAACCTATAAATAATGACAACACCAATTTTTTTCTCTGATGTAGTGCAAAAAACATTAAATTATGAAAATGTTCACATCAACAAACTGTCTTTTAACAATAAAATATGAATAACCTAAAATGTCTGAAGTAAATTAAGTGCAATTTTAACAATATTCTGCCTATTACTGAATGTTTTGTGCCTTTGTAGATCTGATCTGTAATGCACATGTATAAACGATAAGCCGAGGCAGAATACTGATAAAATTGTACTTATATTTCTTAACAAATTTCTTTCTTTTTTTCAGGTTATTCACATTCTTTTTGTTTGGATAGTTTGTAAATGTAAATACTGGCATAACTGAATGTTACTTTTTGCACTAAAACAGTTTGGAGTTGTCATTATTTATTGGCTATCATGCTATTATTTTACTGGTCCGGCCCACTTCAGATAAAATTGGGCTGAATGTGGCCCCCCGAAGAAAATGAGTTTGACATCCCTGCTCTACATAGTTCTAGAGTAAACAGTGGCTGGTAAAGAAGGGGAAAATGTGATGGCATACTGAAAAAACAGCCTTCACGGAGTTCATCCAGTGTGAAAACATGGTAGGCCCAGGTAGTCCAAATGGTGCACAACAGAATATTACCTGCTGAATAAGAGAGAATAAACATTTTTTTAAAAATCATTTCAACATATATAGGTGGTCCATTGGTGATATTCTGTGGAATAAAATCAGTGTACAGAAGTCAGCACACCATCAAAAGACAAGAAGGAACACAGAAACTGCACTCAACAGTCAAAACGACTCAGTCAAACAAAGGTTTATTTTACTTGTGTTACGCCCCGGCCTAGAGGTTCACCAGGGCGAACATAATATGCTCACTTTTGCCCCCTCCCAGCTCCCAAGCACACACGTCAGTCGAAACTAAAATTCACAATGTTTATTTTTATATCAACTAAGGAAGGGTTAGGGGAGGGAGCGGCTAAAATAACAAACAAAATATCTTCTCTACAGTTCAAACTAAATTACCTATTCAAAATAAATGCAAGAAATAAAATACACTAAACTAACCTAAACTCCCTAATTCAAAACAGGAGAAAAGGTGAAACAAAAAAGAGCCGACCTCCCCTACCAGAAAAAGGATCAAATTTACAAAACATCTATTTACACCAATATACAATTGAATTATCACACAAACACACGAAGACTGACGGTCACACACACGGAACACAGGGCTGAGAGCTGGCAGGAGGCAAGAGAGAGGACCAACTGAAGCTCCAGGGCCATTTTTAAAGGGGCTGGGCAATCACCCTCCACCAATCTGCTTCCTGCAAAACAAAGACACAAAAGGGCACAGCACACCTACAGGACAGGGGAGAACACACACACACTAAACAGAACATATATACACAGAACACCAATAGATAAATTATGACCCAGGGTCATAACACCTGAATGCTGTCGATCCTCCCTCTTCTGTCTTAACCCTTTAGACCCTAAGCCTAAAATGATCCACCTGGACTTTTTTTTTTCTTATTTGAACTAAAAGGTTAGAAAATATGCTGTGAGTGAGTCAGTTTGCCCATTTTTCCAGAGCCTTTTTTCCCCAAATATTTCAAAATCTAGCAATCATTTACAATTTACTGCATGTTATAATTCTGCTAAAATGGCTTCTTCTCCAGCTTCTAGTACAGGCATGAAGGAAATAACCGTAATGACCCAATAAAACCTTTAAAGCGCAACGTCTCAGGTATCAGAAATGTTTCCAGTTGCATAAACAGTGAAAGTTACAGCCATCCAAACTGCATATGCGCAGTGTGCGTCAGCGATGACATGTCAGGTTTTAAAGAGTTAAATCATAAAATCCTATCAGCCACCCTATCAGTTGTCCTCACTGTGTTGTTATGTGTGTTTTTATGATGTTTTGCTGTTTTGTCAGCTGTCTCTCTCGTCACCTGCCTAGGGACTACAGATGGAAATTAGCACTGCTGCTACAAGCTGGCATATTTACAGCTGCAATTGTTGTAGATGTTCATTAATATGCACTGTCCCTAATAAAGAAAGAAAGAAAGAAAGAAAGGTCCAACCTGTAGGCCTAAAGATCAGCTGCAGCAGATTCACTGATGCTAACTGTAAAGACTAACATGTTCATATTTGTCATATATAGAAATTAAATGCATAACACATAAACCTGACATTTCAAATGTAAAAATTATGAAAATGAGTATGTGCTGGGAAAAAAAAACAAACAAACATGGGTATGGTAAACCTTTTTTTCATAGGGTATATAAAGGCAGAACCAGAATTATCAAAAAAAAAAAAAAAAAAAAAAAACAGGCCAAAATAGGCTCAGATTTATTAGATTTAAACAAAACAGAAGTAAAGAGTGTAAAATAAATCATACATTAAGTCAGTGGTCCCCAACCTTTTTTGTACTACGGACCAGTTTCATGCATGAAAATGTTCCGCGGACCGGGTAGAGGTACGGGGGTTCCAATAACAAAAACCTTTGTCAGCTCAGAGCATGTGATCTGAAACACTTACACTGTATATCAGACAATTCCAATGATTCTACAGTAGAATATCAACTCACCCTAATGCAGAACCAGTCAGAACCCTGGACTTGTTTCCCTGCAACTAGACGGTCCCATCTGGGGCTGATGGGGACACACAGTCCAGGTGTGTTCCATAGATCCAGTCTACTACTGTGGAACTGTCATCGCACAAAACCCAGACACACAAAATGATGAGGTTGGAAACAGAAGGACTTCCAGGGCTTTTGTGGCGATATCCGCATGTTCTGCTTTGACTTGACTCCAGAATGTGTCCAGACTTGATTGTTGGTTGCGCCTTTTTCCCCGCCTGATTTTAACTATGAACTGTATCTAAGTAAAGATCTGGAAGAGACGCCTCTGAGTCAAAGATGAGATGAGCCAGTCAGTCTTCAAAGCCGTACAAGTGTTTATTTGCAAGCACAAGATAAACACAAGGAGACCCACCCGGGAATGGTCTGAAGGGTAGCTGAGAAATCCCCATCTTTTATACAGCTCTCTGGAGCTCAGGGCGTCATTTCCCGCAAACCCGAGCTCCTCCTTTCAAATTCCCCTTTCCTGAACGTTTGTCTCTATTAGGTATTATCATTTAGAAATAACCGTGTCTGGTGGCCAATTTATGCCTTTTTTATATATGATTTCCCAGACCAGGCCTAAGCCTGTCTCCTCAAGGTAACCAGGCCATATATCACCCCCCATTATGCTCTTCTTACTGTCTCCACCCGTTCCTGATTATGCTCATTATATGTCCCTAAGTGAGTTTGCAATATGCAGACACTCTTAGGTCATTGTCCAAATGGAATTAGATCATTTACACACCATATTACTGCCTTCTGAGCTCATCTCACAGCCAGTTTTATTTTTCATCAAATGCACAGAGGTTTGAAGTTGTCTCAAACATGGATGGATATGTCGGAGCAGTTTGGAGGAGCTTGTGTGTCACCT
This sequence comes from Sphaeramia orbicularis, assembly GCF_902148855.1. Taxonomy (NCBI): domain Eukaryota; kingdom Metazoa; phylum Chordata; class Actinopteri; order Kurtiformes; family Apogonidae; genus Sphaeramia; species Sphaeramia orbicularis. Next base: position 18,515,310 of record NC_043960.1, read on the forward strand.
GTTGGGATGAACCTGGAACTGAGGCAGGAATCCTGATATTTCCTTCTAAATGCATCTTCCTGTGTGCAGACAGTCTGTGAGCCTTCTGCTGCACCATCGTTTCCTCATTTCTTCCTGAAAAAGTTCTCCAGTGACTTTTGTTTTTGGCTCATTTCTTTAGCTTGTGTTACTACTGATTCATAAAACAGTTGCAATGGCAAAATTACTTATATCCATACATATTCATATATATTTTCATATATTTCATATATCATATAGGCTTCTAACTCTATTTCAGATATCTTCATGTCACTGTGTATTATAGAGCAGTTTGGACCTCTTTTGTGTTGTGTCCAGAGTAGAAGGCCAAACCAACATTTCTCACAGGAGTCTTATCTCTAAGTTCCTGACACTAACCAAGACACTTTCGACACATCATAATTTTCTCATGGGAGACAGAAGACTACAGTGTGATTTGTATTTTTGGGTTCAGACCGTCTCACTCTTTTGTCTGAGTGATATCTCTTTCTATGGAGCTCCAAATAAAGTGATTTCTTTGGCACTGAACGTTTGAACTGACCCTTCATTTTTGAAGACGAATTAGTAGAGGATTATTTTTCCATAACACGGTGTACCTGAATTTAGCGGTTGTGAGGCGAAGGCGGAAACGGTCGCTTTTCAAAATAAAATCTCCGGAAGACTAATGGAAAAAAAATGCTTTAATATTAACCACAAGTTGTTGTTTTTTTTCTTTGCGGCCCGATACCAAATGATCCACGGACCGGTATCGGTTCGGGGACCGGGGGTTGGGGACCACTGCATTAAGTAGAAAAACGAAGAAACTTCCCTTTGTTTATCAAAGAAGAAGGAGATGGACAGTGAAACAGATGTGTTCAGTTACCTGAGGCTCTTCTGTCGGATGTGAAACTCTGTCCCAGTTTGTTTGTCGTTGACAGACCGTGTACAACCGGAGATATAACAGCTATGATGAGATTACATATGATACTGCCATAGGAATATTTAGGTCATTTATTGCCGTGGAAAAGCGGTTCAAATACTTCCGTGAACGGAAAATCTAATTTTCCCGTCACACTCTCTGACAGTCAGACTTACAGGGCTAACCACAGAACAATGCGCACAGATCTGCACCTTTTATTTAGTACAGAACTGGATCAGTACTTTGTCCCTCAACTTGTGCAGATATAATTGGTTGAATCCCTCGTCTGTCAACTTTGACCAACCAATAGACACTCTGGAATCACTAAGGCCCTGCCTATCACAGTTTTATTTGGAGGAGTAAGGGGAAAGACAGAAACAGACCTGCTGAAAATATGAAAAAGAAAAAATAATGAAATGAATGTAAATATTATGTAAATACTGTAAATATTATGTGCTTAATTCAATTAAATGCAAAAAAAAAACAAAACCCTTTGTGTCAAGGGGGCATTTTAAAGGCACATGTGAGCACCATGACTACATGACAGTTTTAAATAACCAAATAAATGTTAAAAAAAAAAAAAATTAAAGGTAAAAAGAAAATAATATAATTTATAATAATGATTAATAAAAACGTTTTACAACAAAATACTGCTCGTCTGCATCATGTTATTCCTTTCTCATTTGTACACATATAATGAAGCTTGACATGTAATACGAATTATATTTACGCTAAAAAATTAAATAGCTAAGTGTTAAATTTAGATATTTTATACACTTATTGCTTTATTCATATATTTCACTATTTTTGTGAAGGTAAGTCTTTGGTAAACCTATATCAAGCACCAAAACACGTTGTCTACATGTTTTCACAAGAGATTTGAACATTTGTAACAGTCTGACTTCAGACTAAGTATTTGGGCTGAATTAATTCTTTTTACAGTGTTCTAGCTGTAACGCACGTAGACTCAAGGATCTCAGGAAGAGACTGTTGTTCCAAAATTTTTCATATTTGTTCCACCGGAAGTGTACCTCCGCGAAATTAGGAAACGTCTACATGATGCAAAGGACAAAGATGGTGTCTCTTTATCTGCCCAGGACCCCAACAGAATCTACAGAGGTAAGGTAAAAACCCCAACTGTTGGGAGATGGGGGTTCACTACATTTTAAAAGGACTTACCACTTGAAGTCGGTGTCGGGGGAACACAACAGGAGAATGAAGAAAAAGTCACCAAAAGAAGGGTTGAGTTTTTAAAAAAGGTTAGTCCAGAATCTGGTTTATTAAAAACAGCAAAAGTTTACAAAAATCAAAACTTGTGAATTATCAGAGAAGGCAGTTTACCACTAGTTTCTCTATAAAACACACACTTGTCAAAATCAAGGAAAAAGGAGCACACACATTTCGTTACAGAGAGAAAAAGCAAAAAAGCCCACTTACGTAGGTCAATAAGAGTTTCCTTTGTTTCTTTTTATAGTCTTTAGTGACTCTTGGAGACTCCCATTATTCAATGATGTTATTCGTCATAGGCTTATTATTGGTTAATCATAGTTAGTGGGCAGAACATGTCAGTCACTCCATAAGCTAATTCTAAGAAAAGCACATGCTTTTGCATGTGCAAGCTTTTGCTTAGCACCTACATTGTTAGGCTAGCATGTCTTGACCACAAAAATCCCCTAGTTCATATTCTGTTTGTTCTACTCTACGCTCTTTACCACAACTACTTTCTAAAGCTGTAAAAAATAGATCTTTTAGGTAGAATATGACCTCTGCTCTGAGTTCATCGCAGGCAGGTTTTAGTTCAATCAAAACCACACACATGAAGCAAACCTGACTGTTCAGTACCTCTTAAAATAAAAATACAAGATGCAGTTGGAAAATATAACTCCGAATAACTTAAGACTTGCAAAATTAAAAAGACTCTTCAAGCAAAACAACTTTGTAATGTAAAGATTAAGCAGACATCTAATGATGTTACTTTTCCTCTCCTCCATTTTGGTTCATGAGGCATGATGTATGATATTCACCTGACATTGTAAAATTTAAAGTCACATTCAACTACCACTTAATACAACCCGTTTAACATAGCAAAAAAAAAAGGGTCTCAGAATTCATAAAGCTGAGATTGTCCTGAGCATTTAATATAAAACACTTGGGTATTGTGTTATTTATAGGTACCCCAAAAAGGTGAATTGAAGAAACTGTAAAAATCAAGAATACCGAGACCTCTGAGGGTTAACCTCACAATTTGACATGTTTTTAAGCAACTCTGTCCCACACAAGGATTTAGACACGACACATACTTTTGTATAAAATATTTATTTTGCTCAGTACCAATACAGAGTAGAAAACTTTAAACTTTTACACCTAAAGAAATAAATGACATTCATGATGATCATTAAAATGTTTGATTAAAATCCCCAAGTGTAATCTTCTTCTAAATAACAGAATGATAAAGAGTAACTTAATTATTTTACTTTTCAGTACTGGATTTGTCTTCCATGGATATGAAGTAATCAGAAAAAAAGAAAATTATATGAAACCATTGTCCAGCCAGGTAATAAGCCTAACCTACAGTTTTCTTTAAATGCCAAATTAGCAGTTTTACATGACAGTGTTCCCTCTAGTCCAGGCATGTCCAAAGTCCGGCCCGGGGGCCAAACACGGCCCACGGTCAGATTTTATACGGCCCACAGCTTAGGTTTTAGAATGTATTATTTATGGCCCGCTTGGACTGTTGAACCGAGCACATGAATCATAAAAGGTTCAAAATGCAGTTTCTGCTTTCACCACTTTAACTCTATCTGGCTCTGTGACTTTGCTGTGAACCCTTTTCGCTAATTTCTAACCATGGCACCTGTAAATAAAAAAAGGAAAGTTGACAGTGAAGGCCGCCGCTTCCAGGAGAGATGGGAATTACAGTTTTTTTTCACTGAAAATCGAAAATTGTGTTTGCCTAATTTGTCAAGAGACTGTTGCGTTGTTTAAGGAATTCAATGTAAAGAGACACTAGCAGACAAAACATGCTAATGCATACGACAAGCTAGCAGGGAGTGAGTGCTCCGAAAAAGTGAAGCAAATTCCAGCTGCTTTAAACTCAACAGTGACTCTTCATGTGAACCTGTGAGTTCAATGAATTCACCACCAAGGCAGGCTACCAAGTTGCCAGGTTAGTTGCCTATAACTGCTGGTGTTATGCACTTATAGATGTGACACAAAATATTACTTTCTGAATGATTTTGTGAAAGAAAAGAGTAAGAGTCATATGTTTTCATCTTAAATGTTAACAGACTTTGCATTACTGAATAATATATGAGTAATGATTACTCAAATAAGTCATGTTTAAAATGAATGTGGGGTTAAAATTTTTATCAACTTCAACTTCTTTGATGTTTAAGATCAGTGACGTGCAGTGGGGTTCATGGCTGGGGAGGCACTGACTCTTTCAGAGCCAGATCTACAAATATATGGTGGCCTGAGAAACTGGAATAGAGAGAGTGAGCAAAAGGAATGGCCTGGATATATGGGCTGTGCATCAAGTCAGCATAGGTAGACTGGCAGGAACTCAACAGGAAACCTTCCAAAAGAGCCATTTCAAACTAAAAATAAAAAAAGTTTATGGTATTACCTTTATTTGTACATGAAATCCATCCATTCTCAGCTCAGAAATGTAATCCTCCATTTTTGATGAGATGAATTAAAGTGTATAAAAAAGAACGAAGACGATTGTAAGCGCATGAATCTGTGGGCTCACTGGCGCCATCTATCATGAGGCAGGGGTACTGTTTGCCTCCCCTAGTGACTTTTTCACTACGGTTTTATGATTAATCTGCGAGCCTAAACGCATTACAGAAATACATTCCATACGTTATGCAGATTATGGAAGGATAGAGCATATAATCAGAGTGTTTGAAAGCATTTTAACTGCGATATACAGAGGGACAGCGACACAGTATTTTCATCGGATACCAGCAGAGTTCATGAGGGGAGGAGACAGTTCTCCTGGAGGCACAGCACAGCGCTGCCTCCTCCCTGTATTTGAACGGAGCATGCAGAAATTCTGCTATTCTAATTGACAAAAAAAAATAAAAAATAATAATAATAACAATATTGGATTTGAGTGAGTGAGTGAGTGATTTGAGTGAATGAGTTTATAGGACATACCAGCTGACAACTATCAACATTTATTATATTTTATAGTCAAGTTTTTTTTCTTTTCAAGATTGACAAGGGAGGCCCTGCCTCCTCTGACTGTACGTCACTGTTTAAGATACTCCACACAGTTTGTTCTATGTTATCTGTCTCCAGATGTGAAAGGAAGGCAGAATTTTTTTTTTGTTTGTTTAATTTGTTCACACCTGAGTGGCTCAGATTTGGTTACATTGCCATTTTAAAAAATGATATTGTGACAATGAAAATAAAATTGTTGTAGAACAGCGCATTTATATGTAATTTTTACTGTTTAAAAAATGTCCGAAGGGACCACTGGCCCCTGGCAATCTCCACATTATCAGATCTGGCCCTCTTTAAAAAAAGTTTGGACACCCCTGCTCTAGTCAGTGAAATACTAAGAATTTACTGACAACATTTTATTGCATTCCTTTTCTATTCTATAAATAAAGGTGAAACATAGTGGGGAAAAAAACACCAAATACAGTGACTGCTTATAGCCATTGTCCAACCTTAAAGAAGGTGAATTAAGTCAGTCAAAACTGAACCCTTCGCGAACAAAGGTAAGCCGTTAATGAAACCAGAGGCATAGAATTGGGTATGGACACTCGGGACACGTCCCTACCAATATCCAGCCACTACTGTGCAGTCACTATCAATACAACCGTTGTCTGTAGTGTTTAGTCAATGATTATGGCACACAAAGGGTTAACAGTTGTCTCTGGTGGAAGTCCCGCCTCTAACCTAATTATTACTCTCCGATTGGCTCTGCGGTTTTGCTATCGTACATGTGATTGGCCGTCCCCACTGTTACTCCATCTACTTGTAGAAACAATAGTTACCCACTAGTTGGACAGGACAGGAGACCGTTCATATGTATCTGCAACCGCTTAGCGTAAGGTGTCAACATGTTTGCATTTGTTCTGCCTGGGTGACATCAGCTAGAAGGATTTGAATATCAGTGGTGTCATTTACATTTACATTTGTACATGTGTCTGTTTGTGTGCATGCATGCGTGTGTGCTGTGTAATTAGGATTTGAAGAATGTCAAAGAAAACAAAACTGGACATAAGACACTTCTTAAGGAGTCAAAGTGTAAGTTACTTCAAGGGTATAGAACTGTAGAGGCTCAACACAGATACTGAATAAAAGACAATATTTAATGCCAAACAGATACACTTTATAAAAGTTATTTTTACTTATTATTTTCATATATTTGTATGGAAGAGAGCAACTGTTTAAAAAAAACACAAATAAGCCTGTTTTGCTCAGGCAAAAACTGTACCATCAAACTCTATGATCAGTGTATCCCTAATCTGTTTATATGTCATGCATCAACATATTTATGTCAGGTGACAGACAGTAGAGAGGCAGGAGGAGGTAGAAGAGAGAAGCTGGAAACTGGAGGAGATGGAGGAGGAGAGGCAGGAGGAGGTAGAGGAGGAGAAGCTGGAAACTGGAGGAGATGGAGGAGGAGAGGCAGGAGGAGGTAGAGGAGGAGAAGCTGGAGGAGAGGCTGGAGATTCACAGGTGAGGTTAAATAATGATGGATATGTTAGTCATGAGAATAACATCGCAGAATGCATTAAATTCTTGTATTGTCTTTAGATATTCAGATATGCTTTCTAAACATGTCAATTACGATTTTTTTTTTCTGACTATGATTGTTTACTTGTTTGATCAGCTCTACATGACGTGAAATTATGATTGCAAATGCAAAAACCATCAACTTTCAGGAGTGCTACCTTGGAGCACTTTTGTGTCCCCACCAATGTCAAAATCAAACCCACTCCCTTGCTTGGAAGGCCTTTTCATGGTGATAAATTCTGCAGCCTTCACCTGGATGCTTAGTACAACACTTGTCTGACACTGTCATTCAGCTCCGCTCTGTCACTCATGCACACACACAGTGAGCATCAGGTCTGGGAGAGTTCACCTGAGAAATTACAGGGCCGTGCACGCACGGACACGCATACATGCGCACGCATGCACGCAAACAGACACATGTACAAATGTAAATGTAAATGACACCACTGATATTCAAATCCTTCTAGCTGACGTGACCCAGGCAGAACAAATGCAAACATGTTGACACCTTACGCTAAGCAGTTGCAGATACATATGAACTGTCTCCTGTCCTGTCCAACTAGTGGGTAACTGTTGCTTTTTACAAGTAGATGGAGTAACAGCGGGGACAGCCAATCACATGTACTGCAAAACCTCAGAGCCAATCGGAGAGTGATAATTAGGTTAGTGGCGGGACTTCTAGCAGAGACTGACTATTAACCATTTGTGTGCCATAATCATGGACTAAGCACTACAGACAGCGGTTGTATTGGTAGGGACAACACAGTAGTGGCTGGACATTGGTAGGGACGTGTCCCTAGCGTTTCCTGTGCAATTCTACACCCCTGATCAAAATACAAAGCTTGTGGAAATTTAATGAATGAATTAAATTGCACGGGTGAACGGAATGCGGAAACGCTGCGAGTGTGATGATGATGACCCCCCTCAAAATACTTTTAAACAGTCTGAAATACCTCGCATATGACTAACTGATGCATTTGGGATTATTCAAAAGTGTTTTTAAGGAAAAAAAAAAAAAAGTTGGACCAAAATGTCCTTTTTTCCGAACACAGACCCGACTTACCCACTAACCCACCCACTCCCACTCTCTTACATTTTACTATACGGGTGGTCGTGATAACCCCCTTCAAATCTGGTTTCCAACAGTGCGGCTGGTGGACAGTGACAGGTGTGGGTTTGAGTAGGGGTGGGGGTTACCTTTCAAACTTGAACAGGTCTCCTGAGGTGATTCCACGAAGGCCACAAACAAACTGTCCAGCGGAGCATGAAATATTACCGGAGAGAACATGGATATAAGTTAATTAATGGTTAATTATCCAGTGTCTGCAGGTTCAGAACCGAACTACCTTCATACAGGTTCCCGCCATCCACATAGTTTAGGACCCCCATAGGATCAAAGAGTCGCCTTCGCTGTGCCTGCTCAAAAATCCGCAAATAAAAGAAAAAAAACAAACAATGAAATAAACAGAAAAACAGTCTGTTGAAAACAGTCTCTTGAACTTAGGTCATAAGTGTGCTTGTTTTATTTTGATTAATAGTTGCATTTTATGGCTTTTATTAACTTTCAGGCCAAAAAAAATTTCAAAAACATTTATTCATTAAATTTATTCTCATACAGTGTAACTTCTGTGTAAAAGAAGGAAAGTTCAACAAAAAAATAATAAAACAAATTTAAGGCATTGATTTTAATGTTTGCTTTATTATTTAAACCATTCTGACATCTGCCTCTCTAACCTCTGTTTAATTGTTTAATGATATGGTATGTTTTGGTGATTATGTTTTTATGTATATTTCTTGATGTTTCCTGTGGTGGTCTCGCTATGTGGATGTGTATGCCTGTGGAAAAGCTGCTACATTTGTTAATGGTTTTAAGGGGGGGGGGGGGGGGGCAAGTCAGATTTCCTACAAAGTGTTGCAATAAGGAATCTTTACATTTATGGAGATGAGAATCTGCCAAGAAAGAGGATAGACTTGGTCTTATTGTGCCTGATGAAGAAGAGGAAGGGACGGTTGGCTGTGAAGTATATCATCTCATCCAGAAGACCCCAAGTCTTGGTCATGGCCACAGATGCAGCTGCTTCTGTACCTTTCTCGTTCACATCCACAAAGGCCCTGTGTGTCATCGTAGACAGGAAGAGTCCCTTTTTCCCATTCATCCTTGACAGATCGGCCTTTTCCTCACAGAAAACATCCGTCATACCCATTTTAGCCAGGGGCATAATCATGTCGTAGCTCATCTCGAACTTGAACTTCGGCACCGTTATGGAGATTTTGGTTGTGGTGCTCATGTTTCTCCTACTGGTCCATTTTTCCAGTTGTTCCTGAGTAAGCATGCTCTGAAGCTGGAATGTAACACAAACACTTTTCAGCATTTCACCAACAAAAGAGAGACAACTGTGGTTTTTATTACAAATTCATGGATGAGTGGCAGAGGAATAAATCAGATCCTTCACCCGTATCAATGTGGGACTTTGACCTATAGCGCTATAGTAATAAACCCACACAGAAACTACTCCACTACAAGTAAAAGATCTGCATTCAAAGCATTACTGAAAGGTACAATATGCAACTTACAGGAGTCATATCATCATTATAACCCATCGCCTCCAGGCACTTAGGGTAGAAAAGGGGTTAAATATGGTAGTGATGTTCCAAAGTGTCAACAGCCGGGGAAGTCACATGTCAGCACACAGAACTACCAAAACCACCAATGAATCACTACTATGTGTCCACAGTCTGTATAACTTACTGAATAAAGTATAAAGCTTATTGTTTACATCCATATAAAGGTATAGTGAAATTTTCTTCTTCAAACTAAAAGCCCATAGCCACTTATTTTGACAGTCAGTCAGAATAACAGTGTCTTGTAGTGTCCATGTGCTGCATCAGCTGATAGTTTACATTATAGCTCTGTTATCTTAGCTGTTTTTGGACAAAAACAGCCACAGTAAAACCACAAATCACTTCTATTTCTGTACGGTTCATGTTGTCAGAAGCTGCACTATAGATCTGTTTGGAATTAGAACTGCCACAGTTACTTCTGAATCATGGACAATGAGCACAATGAATGACAATGAATCACAAACAGCCAACATAGCAAAGATAATAACATCACATAGTGACTTTATACCCTCATAAGCCTCATAATTAAACTCCCTATGTAGAAGAAACGCTGCCAATTCAGCATCAAATTCCATTCTTTTCATTTAGAGCTGTGTCCAGTGGTGAAAACAACAGTAATTTAAGCATTTATGACTTCTTTGATTCTAAAAGTTGTTTCTTAGTGGTTGTCATCCCATCTTGACACTTTGTGATGCTTTTGTCAATGGCCCCGTAGTGTTATGCTGTGTTTCCACTACGTGCTACTGGCTCAATTCGACTTGGCCTTTCTGCGTTTCCATTCCGAAAAAGGACCTGGAATCTGGTATCCGGCACTAGTTTTTTGGTATCTACTTCGTCAAGGTTCCAAAACGGGAGAAGTGATACTAAAACATGAAGTGTAAACACTGCAGACCACTGATTGTTCAGAGAGTTTTCTCTGCATCATTACGTTATCAATGTGTGGTGGCCCGCCATGTTTAAAAAACAGATGCGGAAATTTATAGTAAATATACTGGTAGGTTAATCCATATGATAGCAGCCTGCAAAATTACACCGTGGTCAGTTAAGGAGATTCAGACGTTTCTGTCCTTGGTGGTTGACGAAAAAATTCAGCGTGAGCTTGACGGGGCAACACACAATGAGCGAGTTTATCTGCAACTCTCTGAACAGACGTCACGGAAGTTATGCGCTGCGTTGCTATGACGTTCAGGTACTCCACAGTCAGTAGTATCCTGTAATGGAAATGGTCTCCAGGAATAGTACCTGGTACCCGAGCCGGGTAGAGCCGGTTCCACGTAGTGGAATCACAGTTTTCTTCACCATGGGAGACCGGCAGAGTGGCTCACTACTTCCTCTAGTGGTCACATAAACCTGTCAGATCGTCGGTGTAAAAATGTTCAATGTATATCTCCACAGGCCAATACATTGGTGTATTTGGAGTAACTACAAGGCTCTTTATTCTAAACAAAGTGGTCAGCTCATTTTTTAACAGTTGAAAGTTGAAATACTACATATAGCCCTGGTTAATGTCTTGTAAATATTAGTTCCTCTTTGCAAAATTGTTTACACAGAGCAAAATAAAGTTCTACTACTACAACTACTTCAGACTGATAAATGTCAGACAGTTTATAATTTCATGTTTCTTGGAGCATGAACCTTGTGAAGAGGATCAGAGCCATCAGTGGATTTCTGAGGCAGCAGGATGACCATGCTGAGCTCCTTGTCCTTGTACGGCAGCTCCAGGATCTGCAGACCATGCTTAGAGATGCGGGTGTAGGGCATCTTTTTCTCCATGAACATCATCTCGACTCGTCTGGTTTCATTCTAAGACAGTAGTATAAAGTTCAAAGCTTAGGTTACTTCAGTCAGTTCATGTATTTAATTGTGTCATGTCGTTAAATTATGAAATATGTGCCTTCTGAACTATGTACATATTTGTATTTATACAGTTAATGTTTATACATTTACAGTTTCACTTTGATGGTAACTGTTGAATCTGTTTATGTGTTTCACATGGGTTTAACCCCATATGCCTCACTTGATCCTGATTTGTTATGCAGTTATTGTTTATTGGCTATAAAGTCATCTAGGGGTCAGAAGTAAGGATGAAGGTGAAATAATGAAGTGTAAATGTATGCTGTATTGACGCATGTGAAGTTTGACAGTAAGCTTTGACTGCACTCTGAAGTTAATCCGTTTCCTTTCTCCACATTCTTCATGTCAGGGGTAACTCACCACCACCTCCCAAACCTACTCTTAACAGGCTGATCAGATAAAGATAAACTTGTTAATTGTTTTTCCAAACACTTCTATGTACAAAGTAGACAGAAGTTTTTACCTGATTGACCTCAAAGTCGCTTTCTCTGGTATCTTCTTCGCAAAACGGGTGCATCCAATTCCCTTTGAAGTAGATGGCGCTGACAAGAGCCAGTCTTGTCATGGTATTGACAGCACCCGGCTGCAGAAGGTCCTTTATCTTTTCTGGAACAACACATGTAAAGCAACCACTGAAAAACAGGTTCCCATTACATTAATAATAATAATAATAATAATAATACATTTTATTTATAGGCGCCTTTCAGGACACTCAAGGTCACCGCACAAGGTTGTTAAAAATAAATAAAACACAATTAAAATTACAAATATACATACATTAGACAATGACATGTCTGAAAACCTCACTTAATATTGTTAAAATTTCACTTATTCTTCTTGAGAAATTTCAGATCGTTTTTGTTCATGTTTTTCACATCTTTTGTTAAAGGATAGTTTATAGATGTACACATTTTCATACTATTAGTTTACTTTTTGCAATAAAACAAAGAATCAAATTTGGAGTTATTATTTATAGGATATTATGCTTTTATTTTACTGGTCCGCTGGAGATCAAATTAGACTGTATGTGGCCCCTGGACTAAAATGAGTTTGACATATGCACTAGACATAGATCATGTTTTTTAATAGTTATAACAAAGGGTGAGGCAAAATAAGTCATTACTTCAGCCTAAACCAGTGGTTTCCAACCTTTTCTGGCTCGTGACCCCATTTTAACATCACAAATTTCTGGTGACCCCAGATATTCAAAACGGAGACTTTTTTTGGGGGGGCTAAAATTAATTTGCTTATGATCATGTAATAGTTTGCTCTACTATGTTGCAAATAAACGTTAATTTTAGACAACATTTAGTCTATATAATGTATATTATTATGAACAGAGGCAGAAAAGCCAGGTGTAGTTTACTGCACAAAGTGAGAATTTTATTTTCCTTGGTCAGGATATGTACAGTCAGTCCAGCTTGGATTTACAAGGCTGACAATTAATACTGAACAAACAAGAACTCAAACTATGAATTATGAAAGAGCTGCAGCATCTGAAACCGACCACAATGAACATTTGAAAGAACAGTACCACAGTGCTTCAGTTTGTCATGTCTTTTATGTATTTGTGATTGTCTCTCAACTCACCATATATTTTTTATTAGTAAGTTTTTTTTTTTATCAATTACTAGAAATTTCAGGTGACCCCATTTGAATTCCAGGTGACCCGACGTGGGGTCCCGACCCCAAGGTTGAAAAACATTGGCCTAAACCCTTTCGGTCACATTGTATATGGAACAATGGATATGTTGTTTTTGTTTGTTGTTTAAAGTCATTAATGACCAAATAAACTACTACTACTACAATAAATGTCTGAAAATCCTCACTTTCTGTCTGCTCTTCGACCCAGGTGTTGATCTCCGCTCTGCAGGCTTCTGGAGCTCCAATGAAATCAACAGCCTTCAGCTCTGCGTTGTAGTACTTCTGTGTGGCTTCAAGGAATTCCTGCAGAGAGTGGAGGACTTCTGTTCAGTTAAATTAACTTAGAGAAAGCATTGAGTTGGTGTGTAAATATGCAGAACTCACAGAGAGGAAGTTGGAGGTAGTTTCTCCGTAAAGACGACTGGCTAGTTTCAGGGTGTATGATCCAGATTTCATGTGAATTATGTGGTTTAGTTTCTCAAATTCTGCATGGATGTCTTCAGCTGAGCTAAATGAGAGGACCTGAGGAAATATGGATCATCAGATGTTGGACATTTAATAAAAAAAAACAAAGCCGTTAGGGCAGTTGGAAAATCTTTAACCCAAGCTACTTTTTCTTTGCCATAAATCCAACATTTTGATAACAAAAAACAATTTTAAATTAAATAACAACCATAGGCTCTGTCATTTCAATACATGCATGTTTTTTTTTAATTTGCCTGCTTTAACATGTAAAATACTTTCTGTATGTTATCTGTCTTTTACTTCACGATAACTGTCATTTTCAGTCATTTTTAAAGTTTCTGTGTATGCTTTCCAAACTGCAGAAGGCTCACGAACGTACTGTTTTTCTGTGAAACAACAGAAGACAAAACAATTGACTTTACTGAATTAACCTTTTAATGATCCATTGTATTTTAGCAAATGACCAGGTTTTCTATTTTCTCAATGCTTTAACTCAGACATGACTAATAATAAAAAGCGCCATCTGCCATATGGGAATAAATAATACAAACTTTCCCTCTGAGTATAAAGCTGTCACATTTTGGTACATTTCTTATCCTGATTTTTTAGATATTTTTTAGTATATATTTTATCAACTGACAGTGATCTCTAAAATATTCTTTGTGACTCATTCTAGATGAGTTTATTGAGGTTAAAATACAGTCAGTTCCATAAACGTCAATCAAAATTCCTAAAGCTACTTCCTTAAAGTTCAATGGTTTCATGCAGTCACAGAGGATTGCATTTTACAACATAGTCAGGTCCATAAATATTTGGACAGTGACACAAGTTTTCAAATTTGTCCGTTTTACACCACTACAGAAGATCTGAAATGAAGCAATGAAGATGCGATTGAGGTATGGGCTTTCAGTTTTATTTCAAGGGGTTTAACGAAAATATTGTTCTAAGTGGCATGTTTCCTGGTTATTCTATGACTGTTTGTGTGATCATCCACATGTGGCGGTACTGAACTGTGTGCTCACCTGTGCCATCTGAGCAGCAGTGTTTCCTTTAGCTCCCAGATAAACCATCGCCAGAGAAAAGCTAATGTTCAGCGGGGAGAAAAAAATGTTTCCATCGGGGTTGTCTTGGCTCAGAGTGCGGAGCAGCTCCAAAGCAAAATCTGTGCTTGCGCTGGAAATGGCTGATTTTGGGTTTCCCTATGAACATGCATTTAGTTAGTATTAAGAAAAACACACACACACACACACACACATATTTTCTTGGCTGCTGCATTCAAGAATCCATTCTGCAAGTGCTGCTACTGTTGTTATTGCTGCTCAACAGTTATTCTATTTTATATTTTTTTATTGTATTATTGCATTGAACAGATCAGTGTGAGGATACAAAATGACTTTCTCCAACTAAACAGAGGTAGAACTGAAGTTATTATCTGTAGGCTACAGAAGCAAATAGAAAGTGTCAGCAGTCACCTCAAGTCTTTTTCTCTCAAATCCAAAAATTGGGTTAGAAATCTAGGGGTAATCATTGACTTCAGTTTATCATCTCAAAAACATACTTCCAGAATCAAAGGGATAATACATGTCTATATGTATGGAGTATTTCAATTTAAATCTACAAACACTCATTCATCCCAACATCCATCAGACTGCTGAACAATCAGTAACATCTGTGAGAGTAATAAGCTACATGGTGCAATAATATGAAGATGTGTATGTGCAATACACATCTGTGCAATAACCTATTTATGAACATGTATATATGTATATATTAACTCTCCATTTTATTCTGTTGGCTCTTCTTATTCTGTCCACCTGTAAACTGCAGCTGAACGGAGTCCAAGAAATATTTCCCCACGGGGTCAATAAAGTATATCTTATCTTATCTTATTATATAAATACTTTGTTTTTCTCTTTGTATGTTACGTTTTACAGGTATATATTTTCTGTTTTCTGCCTTTCTTGACTTTAAAACAGCACTGCTTGTGTATAAGTCTCTTCATGGGTTAGTACGGTACATCTCTGACATGCTAGTGCCACATGAACCATCTCGGAATTTCAGGGAAACGCCATCTGCTCCTGCTCAAAGTCAGGACTAAACAGGGAGAAGCAATGTTTTAGTTTTATGCTGCCAAAAATCTGGAATAGTCTCTGTGATGATATTAAAAAAGCCCAAACTCTGATAACATTAAAGTTCAAACTGAAAACATTTCTTTTTAGCATGTATATGGCCACTGAAATACTTTTATCTGCACTTTTCTACTTTTATTTTAACTTATAAATTTTTCTGTTACTCTTCGATTCAAAATTATATCTTTGACAATTTTTAAACTTTAGTTTTGTCTGTGTATTTATAACTTGTCTTTTAAACTTGCCTTGCTTTATTTACCACAGCACGTAAGGCATCGAGCAGCTAAAACACTGACTGCATGTCTTTTAGTTTGAAAACCAACAAACACAAAAGAGTTAAGGAAAAACATCTGAAGTGAATAACATTATCATATGTGGAGGCATAACACCTTGAATATCAATGCACAGATAAAGACAAGGATCTAGACATATAGCAAAAGGAGGATAAATAAGAGAGGATAGAGGACATATTCACATGAGAATTTCTAAGTTCTGCCAAGGGGTGCTACATGGTTACTCTACATCAGGGGTGTCAAACTCATTTTAGTTCAGAGGCCACATTCAGCTAAATTTGATCTGCAGTGGGCCGAAGCAGTAAAATAATATAATAATATAAAAATAATGTCAACTCCAAATTTTTCTCTATGTTTTAGAGTGAAAAAAGGTAATTTACATTATGAAAAGGTTTACAACTACAAACTATCCTTTCAAAAGATGCGAATAACATGAACAAACTGAAAAAATAAGTATAATTTTAAACAGTATTCTACCTCAGTTTATCATTTACACATGTACATTATAACTTACAGATCACAGCGGATCTACAAATACATAAAACATTTAACTAGAAGCACTCGGAGAGCGCAGACCTCCGCCAAGGCTGATCAGTGCCCCCCCCCCCCGTGGGCCCCCCACCCCCGATCACCACCAAAATTTAATCATTTCTTCCTTATCCCATTTCCAACAAACCCTGAAAATTTCATCCAAATCTGTCCATAACTTTTTGAGTTATGTTGCACACTAACGGACAGACAAACAAACAAACAAACAAACAAACAAACAGACAAACAAACAAACAAACCCTGGCAAAAACATAACCTCCTTGGCGGAGGTAATAACAGACATAATCTTGTTAAAATTGCACTTCTCTTTAGACATTTCAGGTTATTCACATTTTTTGCGAAATTATTCTTTGTTTTAGTGTAAATACATGAAATTATTTATATTTACAAAGTGAAACATTAGAAGTTGTCATTATTTATATGTTATTATGATAGTATTTTACTGGTCTGACCCACTTGAGATTGAATTGGTCTGAATGTGGAACCTGAACTAAAAGGATTGTTAATATTTTAGTGTAATTTTTGCATTTCACAAATTCATCCCAAGGGACCCTTGGGGACTGGACCCTTTGGCGGGCCGGATTTGGCCCCCGGGCTGCATGTTCGACAATGGCTGGTAAAGAAGGGGAAAATGTGATGGCATACTGTAAAAGCAGCTTTCATGGAGTTCGTCCAGTGTGAAAACATGGTAGGCCCAGGTAGTCCAAATAGTGCGCAACAGAATATTACCTGCTGAATAAGAGAGAATAAACATTAAAAAAAAATCATTTCAACATATATAGGTGGTCCATTGGTGATATTCTGTGGAATAAAATCAGTGTACAGAAGTCAACACACCATCAAAAGACAAGAAGGAACACAGAAACTGCACTCAAAGGTCAAAACGGCTCAGTCAAACAAAGGTTTATTTTACCTGAACGCTGTTGATCCTCCCTTTTGTGTCTGAACCCTTTAAACCTTAAGTCTAAAATGATCCACCTGGACTTTTTTTTTCTTATTTGAACTAAAAGGTTAGAAAATATGCTGTGCGTGAGTGAGTCCATTTGCCCGTTTTTCCAGAGCCCTTTTTTTCCCAGATTTTTCAAAATCTAGCAATCCTTTCCAATTTACTGCATGTTATAATTCTGCTAAAATGGCTTATTCTCCAGCTTCTACTACAGGCATGACTGAAATTCCCATAATGACCCAATAAAACCTTTAAAGCGCAACATCTCTGGTATCAAAAATGTTTCCAGTTGCACAAACAGTGAAAGAGTTACAGCTATCCACACTGCATATGCGCAGTGTGTGTCAGCGATGACACGTCAGGTTTTAAAGAGCTAAATCATAAAATCCTATCAGCCACAACCACAATCAATGAAAGCATGATCAAGGTCACAGCTCCAGGAGACTGTTAGGTGCCATGCAGGTGCACCACTTTTGGACAAACTACACTTTCAGTCACTGGAACTGAATATTGGAACAGTTTACCACTCAACATAAGAGACTCACAGTCAAAAACCTCCTTCAAATCACAATTTAAACATTGGATGGAGGAAAACCAAGCCTGTGACCATCAGTAGATCGTCCTCACTGTGTTGTTGTGTGTGTTTTTATGATGTTTTGCCTTTTTGTCAGCTGTCTTTCCTGGCACCTTCTTAGGGACTACAGATGGAAATTGGCACTACTGCTACAATCCGGCATATTTACAGTTGCAACTGTTATAGATGTTCATTAACCCTTTCATGCATGAGTTATGAAGATTTTTTTTCCTGAGTGTTTTAATTCCTTTTAAGGCATGAAAAAAACAATGCCATTGAATATTTTTTTTATTAACCTATTTTTCATGGAGTTGCAAAAATGTCCACTCAGCCGGACACCATGCGTTTAATTTTTGATTCAAAGAAATATGTATTTACTGACATACTGTGTGTAAACTATGGAATAATTTTTTTTTTTTTTTTTTTTTTTTTAAACTGGTCTTGTCCAGCATCATAACAGCAGAATGGTAGTCTGGCTGCCTTTTGGTGCTGAATAAATTTGCTCTGCCAAGGGAAACGTCAATGAAGCTCCCCTTGATATTCTACTGTCTTTATTATGAGTTTTGTTGAATCACATTTCGATGCCGGACCTGACAACGAAACATGTATTTACTGACATACTGTGTGAAAACTATGATTTTTTTTTTTTAATGCTGCTAATCTGACATTTTGTCATTTTAACATACTCTAATGCTAGTTATTACTCACTTTATGGAGATAATAAGCCAAAAAAAAAAAAGAAAGAAAGAAAATTGTTCAAAAAAAAAAGTTAATTACAGTCTAATAATAATAACAAGTAATTGATTTACACTCAAACATGTTAGTGCAGATCAGGTTTATCAAGAACAGCAAAGTTATGTGGTATTTAAAATGGTATTTAAAGGTAAAAAGAATACTTTAATATTGTGAGTCTCATTTTCTTAGTTGGAAGTATCAAAGTATCTATTCCAAACATCTGCTTCACTTCACTTCCTTTTAAAGTGTTGTGAGATCGCTGTGACCTGGCTAGATTAGGAATATATGAGAAAGGAAACCAGAGCCTGGTCACACTAAACAATGATCAAAACAAGTCATTAATCTGGTAACATCATATTTGGCAAAGGAGCATATCATGTACGCAGTGAATGGTCAGATTCCTTTTATGGTAGAAAGGATGTGCAGATGTTGTATAACTCTACTGTATAAAACCCAGTGTCAAATAAAGGAGGGGGAGAGATGTCCCTGGATGAGCGAATTCTTGAGTCTGTGTTTCTTCTTAACAATTTACAACAGTTACAGTAATGGTTTGAATGTCAGTGTATGGAATGATCCACTGTGTTGGCTGATATGGAACTAAAACAATAAAAACCATAAATATACAAGAGAACAGCTGTAGAATAGCTGTCCACTGTAGTGACCACTATGCATGAAAGGGTTAATATGCACTGTCCCTAATAAATAAATAAATAAATAAATAAATAAATAAATGAAGGTCCAACCTGTAGGCCTAAAGATCAGCTGCAGCAGATTCACTGATGTTAACTGTAAAGACTGACATGTCCATATTTATCATATATAGAAATTAAATGTTTTCTTTTAGTACAAGAGGCATTACTACGGTGGCCCAGAGGTGCAACAGGCCAAAAAATTATCCACTAGACGAAAAAAATTATCTACTACAAGAAAAAAAAAAGAGAACAGCCTAAAAAAATTATCCACTAGATAAAAAAAATTATCTACTACAAGAAAAAAAAGAGAACAGCCCAAAAAAATTATCCAGTATAAGAAAAAAAAAGAGAACAGCCTAAAAAAATTATCCACTAGATGAAAAAAATTATCTACTACAAGAAAAAAACAGAGAACAGCCCCAAAAAATTATCCAGTATAAGAAAAAAAAGAGAACAGCCTAAAAAAATTATCCACTAGATGAAAAAAATTATCTACTACAAGAAAAAAAAGAGAACAGCCCAAAAAAATTATCCACTATAAGAAAAAAAAGAGAACAGCCTAAAAAAATTATCCACTAGATGAAAAAAATTATCTACTACAAGAAAAAAAAAGAGAACAGCCTAAAAAAATTATCCACTAGATGAAAAAAATTATCTACTTCAAGAAAAAAAAGAGAACAGCCTAAAAAAATTATCTACTATAAGAAAAAAAAGAGAACAGCCTAAAAAAAATTATCCACTACATGAAAAAAATTATCTACTATAAGAAAAAAAAAGAGAACAGCCTAAAAAAATTATCCACTAGATGAAAAAAATTATCTACTACAAGAAAAAAAAGAGAACAGCCCAAAAAAAATTATCCACTGTAAGAAAAAAAAAGAGAACAGCCTAAAATAAATTATCCACTAGATGAAAAAAAAAATCCCCTATAAGAAAAAAAAGAGACCAGCAAAAAAAATTATCCGCTAAAAGAAAAAAAAAGAGAACAGGCAAAAAAAATTATCTACTAGCCCAAAAAATTATTCACTATAAGAAAAAAAAAAAAAGAACAGGTGAAAAAATGTATCTACTATGAGAAAAAAAAGAGAGCAGCCCAAAAAAATATCCACTATAAAAAAAAAAAAAAAACATCATCCACCTTTTCAATTACGGGGGCGCTGTTTACCCGAAAGGTGTCTTGCTTTAAAATTAAGACCACCACAAAAAATAAAAGGATAGGCTGAAAAATTTTAAGGCTTTCGGCTAATGTGGCTAATGCTAAGGAAGTACCCCACCGGAAGTGGAGGTCGTGCGCTAAAAAATAAAGTTATTTTAAAATATAGATATTTCCATTAATATAGTTCGCAAAGCAGTTAAATGATTAAATACGGTTCCAGTGTCTGCTCAAGGTTAGGCATGGGCGTTAAATGGTTAAGGTTAGGGTTAGGGTATGGTTGGGGTTAGTTTTCAGTGGTAAATGGCCCTTGTGTGCACTGTGTGAAGGTTCGTTGCTAAGCTAATGCTAACGCGAAAAGTTGACGGCAACTTTGTGTTATTTTATTTTGAGAGGAGGAGAAGAGGAGCTTCCTGTGGAGCTCCACTATCATGGCATTGCCCATTTGTTTGCAGGTAGACCTCTCCTCCTCAACTCAAACGGAGTGTCTTTACTAACACTAAATCAAGAAGGACATTTTGTGGAGATAAAGATGTGTGCCGTGGTACCGCAGTGCCTCGGCACCTGGCAACGAGCTGAGCTGTGGTACCGAGCCATGGTACGCGGTGCCGTGCTGGGGTACCTGGCACCGAGCCGTGGTACCGCGGTACGTCGCGGCACCAGCCGAGGTGCCACGGCACAAGGTGTCGGTGCCGCAATATGCACTTGCTGTCTCTCAACAAATGGGCGATGCCATGATAGTGGAGCTCCACAGGAAGCTCCTCTTCTCCTCCTCTCAAAATAAAATAATTTTAGAACTTCTTGTAGCGAATATTCATCAAAAATGATATTGAATGTCAGGCAGTTGAACAATTCAACACCGTAATCACACAATTGTTTACTCGCACTGGTAGTTCACAAAGTTGCCGTCAACTTTTCGCGTTAGCATTATCTTAGCAACGAACCTTCACACAGTGCACACAAGGGCCATTTACCACTGAAAACTAACCCCAACCATACCCTAACCCTAACGTTAACCATTTAACGCCCATGCCTAACCTTGAGCAGACACTGGAACCGTATTTAATCATTTAACTGCTTTGCAAACTATATTAATGGAAATATCTATATTTTAAAATAACTTTATTTTTTAGCGCACGACCTCCACTTCCGGTGGGGTACTTCCTTAGCATTAGCCACATTAGCCGAAAGCCTTAAAATTTTTCAGCCTATCCTTTTATTTTTTGTGGTGGCCTTAATTTTAAAGCAAGGCACCTTTCGGGTAAACAGCGCCCCCGTAATTGAAAAGGTGGATGATGTTTTTTTTTTCTTATAGTGGATATTTTTTTGGGCTGCTCTCTTTTTTTTCTCATAGTAGATGAGAGGGGATTTTTTTTTTCATCTAGTGGATAATTTTTTTTGGGCTGTTCTCTTTTTTTTTCTTATAGTGGATAATTTTTTTAGGCTGTTCTCTTTTTTTCTTGCAGTAGATAATTTTTTTGTCTAGTGGATAATTTTTTTAGGCTGTTCTCTCTTTTTTTTTTTTCCTTATAGTGGATAATTTTTTTGGGCTGTTTTTCTCTTCTTTTTTTTTTCTTGTAGTAGATAATTTTTTTCATCTAGTGGATAATTTTTTGGCCTGTTGCACCTCTGGGCCACCGTACATAACATATAAACCTGACATTTTAACCCTTTCATGCATTAATTGTGAGAACCTTAGTCAAGACTTTTTTCTTCAGTGTTTTTATTCCTCCTTAGGCATGAAAAAAAACAATGCGATCGAGTTTTTTTTTTTCTATGGAGTTACAAAAATATCCATGCATTTAATTTTTGAAGTAAAGAAACATGTTTAAAACCCAATATCAGAAAGTGATATGAAAACAATGAAATAAAAACATTTTTAATGCTGCTAATCTGATGTCTTCTCACATTTTATCATATTCTAATGCAAGTAATTACTCACTTCATGGAGATAATATGCAAAAAAAAAACAAAAAAACAAAACTTTCTTGTCTAACAAATAAAAATTGATTTACACTTAAACATGTTAGTGCAGATCAGGTTTATCAAGAACAGCAAAGTTACAGTAATGGTCTGAATGTCAGTGTATTATGGGATAGTGCATAAGTGTCCACTGTGTTGGCTGATATGGAACTAAAACATCAAAACCCATTAATATACAAGAGAACAGCTGGAGAAGAACTGTCCACTAGAGTGACCACTATGCATGCAAGGGTTAAATGTAAAAATTATGAAAATGAGTATGTGCTGGAAAAAAAAAGATACCAAATATGGGTGTGGTAAACCTTTAAGGCAAAACCAGAATTATTTAAAAAAAAAAAAAAAAAAACAAACAAACAAAAAAAAAAACAGGCCAAAATAGGCTCAGATTTAATAGATTTAAACAAAACAGAAGTAACAGAGTGTAAAATCAATCATACATTAAGTAGAAAAAACGAAGAAACTTCCCTTTGTTTATCAAAGAAGAAGGAGATGGACAGTGAAACAGATGTGTTCAGTTACCTGAGGCTCTTCTGTCGGATGTGAAACTCTGTCCCAGTTTGTTTGTCGTTGACAGACCGTGTACAACCGGAGATATAACAGCTATGATGAGATTACATATGATACTGCCATAGGAATATTTAGGTCATTTATTGCCGTGGAAAAGCGGTTCAAATACTTCCGTGAACGGAAAATCTAATTTTCCCGTCACACTCTCTGACAGTCAGACTTACAGGGCTAACCACAGAACAATGCGCACAGATCTGCACCTTTTATTTAGTACAGAACTGGATCAGTACTTTGTACCTCAACTTGTGCAGATATAATTGGTTGAATCCCTCGTCTGTCAACTTTGACCAACCAATAGACACTCTGGAATCACTAAGGCCCTGCCTATCACAGTTTTATTTGGAGGAGTAAGGGGAAAGACAGAAACAGACCTGCTGAAAATATGAAAAAGAAAAAATAATGAAATGAATGTAAATATTATGTAAATACTGTAAATATTATGTGCTTAACCCTCCGGTATCCCGTCCAGCGAGGCCCTTAACTAAGCACCAAGTCAAAAAAAAATTCATACAGTTTGATTTTAATTCTTTTACACTTTTTTTCTATTTCATCAACTTGAGCCGTAACTAAAAGTACCACATATTCAATTATTGTCACATTTTTAACCCTTTAAATGCCGTGTTTGTATTGTAAACAAACCTTTTTTTTTTTTTTTTTTTTTTTTGATGCAAAAACAAAACAAAACAAAAAAAAGTTTTTTCAATATACTACATAAAAATTGGATTAAATATTATTTGACTTTTGCAGCCTGGCATATGTCAATGATTAACAGCAACACTGGTTAATTTGCATTATTATTTTTGGCGCTAGGTCAAATGTTCAAAAATACCAGCATCTGTCACCATGTACACATGAAATGCACACCTATAAATCAAACTATTAATTATTATATATGGATGTATTTTTCTGCGCTAATTTGATTTTATTTTTGTAAATCAAGGTCAGTCCTAATCATACATATCAAATGGAAAAAATAGTGCGTGTTAGGCACACTTGGGAGACAGATGCTAGTCTTGTAATTTTCTTTTGTTTACAATGTGCAAATTTAAGTTGGTGGCCAGAATTTTAAAGATCATGCAAAAATGAACAACTTTTGAATTCTAACCATATTTAAATTGTGAAAAATAATATGAATTTTTTTAAAACGAAGTGCAAAGTGTGCCTAAAAGGTGCATCCAGATACCGGAGGGTTAATTCAATTAAATTCAAAAACTTTGTCTCAAGGGGCATTTTAAAGGCACATGTGAGCACCATGACTACATGACAGTGTTAAATAACCAAATAAATGTATCAAAAAAAAAAAAAAAATTAAGGTAAAAAGAAAATAATATAATTTATAATAATGATTAATATAAATGTTTTACAACAAAATACTGCTCGTCTGCATGATATATTATTCCTTTCTCATTTGTACACATATAATGAAGCTTGACATGCAATAGAAATTATATTTATGCTAAAAAAATGAAACAGCAAAATGTTAAATTTAGACATTTTATACACTTACTTATTGCTTTATTCATATATTTTACTATTTTTGCCAAGGTAAGACTTTGGTAAACCTATATCAAGCACCAAAACACTTAGTCTACCTCAGGGGTGTCAAATTCATTTTAGTTCACAGGCCAGATTCAGCTAAATTTGATCTGAAGTGGGCCAAACCAGTAAAATAATAACATAATAATACATACATAATGTCAACTCCAAACTTTTCTCTGTTTTAGAGCGAAAAAATTAATTTACACTATGAAAAGGTTTACATCTACAAACTATCCTTTCAAAAGATGTGAATAACATGAACAAACTGAAAAAAATAAGTGTAATTTCAACAATATTATGATAATATAGTGATATAATGCACAGCATAACTTACAGATCACAGGGGATAAATACAAAAAACATTGAGTAACAGGCAGAATATTGTTAAAATTGTACTGACTTCTCTTAAGACATTTCAGGTTATTCACAATTTTTTTTTTGCAAAATTATACTTGGTTTTAGTGTAAATACATGAAAATATTTACATTTACAAAGAGAATAAATTGGAGTTGTCATTATTTATAGGTTATTATGATAGTATTTTACTGGTCCTGCCCACCTGAGATTGAATTGGTCTGAATGTGGAAGCTGAACTAAAAGGATTGTTAATATCTTAGTGTCATTTTTACATTTCACAAATTCATCCCAAAGGCCAGACTGGACCCTTTGGCGGGCTGGATTTGACCCATAGGCCACATGTTTGACACCTGTGGTCTACATGTTTTCACAAGAGATTTGAACATTTGTAACAGTCTGACTTCAGACGAAGTATTTGGGCTGAATTAATTTTTTTCAGTGTTCTAACAAAAAAAAAAGGGTCTCAGAATTCATAAAGCTGAGATTGTCCTGAACATTTAATATAAAACACTTGGGTATTGTGATATTTGTAGGTACCCCAAAAAGGGGAATTGAAGAAACTGTAAAAATCAAGAATACCATGAGACCTCTGAGGGTTAACCTTATAATTTGAAATGTTTTTAAGCGACTCTGTCACACACAAGGATTTAGACACGACACACATACTTTTGTATAAAATATTTATTTTGCTCAGTACCAATACAGAGTAGAAAAACTTTAAACTAATACACCTAAAGAAATAAATGAGATTCATGATGATCATTAAAATGTTTGATTAAAACCCCCAAGTGTAATCTCCTGTATTTTTTTCTTCTTCTAAATAACAGAATGATAAAGAGTAACTTAATTATTTTACTTTTCAGTATTGGATTTGTCTTCCATGGATATTAAGTAATCAGAAAAAAAAGAAAATTATATGAAACCACTGTCTAGCCAGGTAATAAGCCTAACCTACAGTTTTCTTTAAATGCCAAATTAGCAGTTCTACATGACAGTAAGTGTTTCCTCTAGTCAGTGAAATACTAAGAATTTACTGACAACATATCATTGTATTCCTTTTCTATTCTATGAGTGCAGGTGAAACATGGTGGGAAAAAACACACCAAATACAGTGACTGCTTGTAGCCATTGTCCAACCTTAAAGAAAGAAGGTGAATTAAGTCAGTCAAAACTGAACCCTTCAAGAACGAAGGTACGCCGTTAATGAAACTCAAACCTACTGAAATACAAAATAATAGAAAAGTACAGAAGTTGATTTGTACCAACACCTGGATACTAAGACTGATCAACATGTGAAACGGTAGCACTACCATAAAACTGGATAAAACTCGACATAGGCTGAGTACAAACTTTGCTGCCGTAGACCCCCATCCAACAAGAAAAAGTCTACAACGCCTTCTGTTGCATACATGAGTCTCAGTGCAGCCTACTGAGTGCAGACGGAGGTGACAGGATCACAATGACTGCCTTCTTTGGTTGACGCCCCTTGAACCGCCATTTTCCCCTCAGTGCTTTGTACCATCAGTCTCTAGTCTCTTTTCCCAGAACAGGCCTTTGGATCGACAGACTTGATACTGAATTTCTGAGTCTTCACTTCCGGGCAGAGTCATAGTTGGCGACAAACCAGTCACACGTTTCTTTTAAAGCTGCAATTACAATAACAAATCATTTAAAAAAAACATCATGTGTAACGAAATCTTCAACAATACTCTTTTGGTTTATTGCACTAATTAGAAAACATTAAAAACAAATAAATGTCACCTTGTTTGAAGGGTGTAAAAGTGAAATCTGGCAGGTAGCGGCGAAGCTTTGCATTACTGGCTGTCTTTTTGAACTGTCCATCTGCTTTACTGGTATCATACTGAAGGCAGGAAGTCAAGGAGGAAACATGTACATCTGGCAAACATTAAATGTGGTTCATTATTCTGTTTTACAGCTTTATAAATAACTACGAAGATAAAGGAAAAAAATCACATGACAACATTTTAGCAAATATTTGTTAATGATTGCAAGACCGGAACTGTGGCTTGACTAACCATCATGTGTTTGTCCTCTCTGGCCAGGAAAAAGACTCATCATAAAGCTCAAGAAGAAATGTTCTAATTAGAGAGTTGATTTTAATAATTTCTATCTTATATTTTACAGGATTGAAATGAAAAGAAAAGAACATCTATCCTGATGTTGTCCCACTTAGACATGCCAGTAAAACTGGTTAATAAGGGTTTAATAAATTTATAAAACTATTTAACTTAATGTTCTCTCAAAAACAGACTACACCTCTTCATTCCTTTGATTCCACTACAGTATATGACATGTCCTAGCAAGTATGATTATTTATTGCATATTTCTGTCTTTTAATACAACTGGGGATAAAGACAAACGGAACAAAACTAGAAAAGCACCCGGGGAGCGCAGACCTCCACCAAAGCAGATCAGTCCACCCAGATCAGTCTGGATTTATTCAAACAAGAGCAACATAGCGGTGAGGGCAAAACACAAAACCTGGGGAGTGACAGTCGGAGTCAGTAGTGTACAGGATGAAAGTCCGGGTTATGGAGAGGTGAAGCTTAATAACGATCCAGCGCCACACGGCTGTGGGACCAAGCCTTAAATAGGGCTGATTGTGATGCACCACAGCTGTGCGGCGTGCAGCAGGTGAGTCTGATGTCAGGATGAATGGAGAGGGAGGGGCCAGCAGGAACACCAGAACGGACCGTGACACTGGCCCTATCTTGCAATGATAAAGAATCCTTCAAAAATTTGCTGGATCCAGACAGTGATCTGGATCACCACCAAAATTTAATTATTTGTTCCTTGTGCCAGTATCAACATTTCCTGAAAATTTCATCAAAATCCGTCCCTTACTTTTTGAGTTATTTTGCTAACAAACAAACAGACAGACATACCCTGATGAAAACATAACCTCCGCTGTTTCCTTGACAGAGGTAAAAACAATTGGTGCCAGGCACAACAAACCTCGCCCCTCGCACATATTGTAGCTTATTTTGACATAGATCCAGCTGATGTCATCATGTCTATGTGTGTGCTGATGTCAGCATATCAATTGCCTCTATATATGTGCTAAGTTTGAAGTAAATTGAAACAAAATTGATGTTTTTATAGACGTTTAAAATTTCACCCATTCTAAGTAATGGGAAATAAAAAACACTTTGAAATTAAGAAAAATTTTTAACTTTTAACCAACTCAAAATGTAATGATATCTATTCTGGGTCACTGGCAATCTAAAAACCAAATTTGGTATGAATTCAACCAATAGTTTTGCTGCTAGAATGTTAACAAACAAAAAAAGAAACAAACTGAACCAATAACAATACAATATAATAACAAATATTCATCCTGTATAGTGGTAAATATACAAACAAATGTATCAGAACCAAAATTTACATGTATAATGATGAATTCTGATATACTTCTATCTACATTTATAAAATTAACTAAAAAAAGGATTATAAGTACCGGTATATATTTGTATTATTTGCTATTTTAATTATGGATAACATCGAGAGGCTAAAGAGAGAAGGAAAAGGAAAGGACTAAGTGATGAATCACCTTATTCATGTACTTTGCATGTTTAGAAATAAGTGGTAGCGCTCCAAGGAAAATAAATTGTGAACCACACTGGCTAAATATTTTTTTAGGTTTTAAGTATCATAAACCAGTTTTTACATTATTTGTCCTTAAAAAAACAGGTATATTGTTCACTGTCTGAACAGGAGGAGAGACATAAATACCTGCAGTACCTGTTCCAGGAGTAACACCTCTAAACCTCCACCATGATGACATGAGCCGACTAGAAGTAAAGGATACCACCACGTCACCTTTAAAGCCCAGTGCCTGGACAACTGCATCAGCGGCTTCTTTGATGGACACTTCATCTTCCTCACCAACTACAACCAAAAAACACGATTCCGTCAAAACACCTTCGTCTGAGATGTTACAAATTCTGTTAAGCTTTTATTTATAGTATGCAGCATTTATGGGGACTCACCAGAGAGAATGATTGGATCCACCTCTGGATAATCCCTCAACACCCACAGGAAGAGACGAGCCAGGTCCAAAGAGTAAATGAACTGCCGTCTGGGAGTCCCGGAGCCCCAGACTGCCAGAGGCCTCCCCTCCTCTAACCAACAGAACAAAAGATTTAAATGATTTGTATATGTTCAGGCTTATAGAGATCATACTGACTTTATTATAACTGAGTCAGGAAATGTAAAGATTCACACCTATAGTTACTAGTATTCTGTAAACTATTACACTTCAAAGGTGAACATCCTAATGTAGCTTACTTGTGTATGAGGATTCAACTCACTTTGAGCAAGGTAAGCTTTGTGTATAAGACCTGGCAGCACATGACCATCCTCAATGCTGAAGTTGTCATGGGGACCAAAAACGTTGGTGGGAATCACAGCTGTATAGCATCGTCCATACTGTTGGAAATACCCCCTGGGAAGTATCGGCATAATTTAACGAACCATTCAGCCTCACACAGGGCTGTGTGAAAATCAAACAGCACAAAACAAACAACTGAGTGAGTTTACACACCTGTTCTGGACATCGATCATTCGCTTTGCATAGGAGTAGCCAAAGTTGGACTCATGGGGTGGACCATTATGGATCTAGGATAAGAGGTGCAAGATTAGTGACGTTTAAGGTATAAAAACTGTTAAGCAAATTGTTGTTGTTTGGGACTCATCTCAGTTTTTAGTCTATTGTAAATTATTTTATATATTTTCAGGACAGATGCAATAACCTAGTGCAATATGCTGCAAATGCTCCTGTAGTGTGGTTCACAGTCTGTTTTAAGGTATGTGTGTAATTGCACATATTGTTCTACAGTTCAGCACTTTGTCCAAGATAAATTTCCCCTTGGAGACAATAAACTATATTTTCTTTGATTCAGTTGATCTCACTTCTGATGGCAGAAGTCCTTTCTGTTAGCTATAGATTTCCTTGCAATTTATAAATCTAGATGATGTATAGTGTATTTATATTCTACATACATTTGAATAGTTTTAAATAGTTGAATGAGAAGTATATAGTGTTTATATTATGTTTGAACTTCAGTGTTTACATGTGTGCCCTGTATCCATCTGTCCATGGATATGAATGTAACTGCCATAACAAAAGTAATCTCCTGTGAGACTGATCAAAGACAAGGATATGGTAAACTTTATCTATTTTACAAACATTGTCAGAAACCTCTCTTACCATTGTTTCATCAATAGGATAGGTTGTCTTGTCTGGAAAAATGCAGGTTGAAAGGCAGGACACTACTTTGACAACACCCACTTCATGTGCTGCCTGCAGCACGTTGTCATTGATATAGACGTTGTTCCTCTGGAGGGGACATGCACATCAGTAAATAATGAAGACAAATCTGACAATAACTACCACAGCACTACATGGTTTCTATTAGTCAACAAAGTTTACTTTTTGGCTCCATATCTTTAATAAATTTCTTTTCTAGTGACATCTGGCTAATCCGTGATTTCCTCCTACCCAGAAGTCTAGGTTTAGCTTCATGTTCTTGAAAAGCCCTCCAACCATAGCCGCCAAGTGGATAACATGTGTGGGTTGATGTTTCCGGAAAACTGCTCGAGTCTCTTCTGTATTCCTGAAGACACACAGAGTGAAAGCAGTTCAGAGGAAAGTGTCTGGCTTTAGTTCCAAAACATGTGTTTGTAGAGGGACAGGCTCACATGAGGTTGGCATCTTTGGAGGACAAAAATATCCATTCTTCCCCCTCCTTTGCTCCTCCTTCCTCTTTCACCACATGCTGTATAGCTCTCCCCACCAATCCAGACCCTCCTGTCACCAACACCCTCATGGGACCCGTGTGGTCCTCCCGATGGTTCATCTACACACAGGCAAGAAGTTAAACAGAATAAATACGACATGGCATTATGTGTGCAAAGCAGAAGTTAGCTTCCAAATTCAGAGATATGTGAATCTGACATTAGGGAATAAGGCTGTGTATTGGCAAGAATCTGGCGGTATGATAAAAAAAAATCACAATGCTAGGATCACGATACAATATATCACAATATATCATGATACTGTTAAAAAGGCTATTTTTTTTGTTTGTTTCTTTTTTTTAAATGATTATTTCCTTGATGACCTGAATTACACCAGAAATATGCACAAATACTAAACACATTTTTATTTGATCAGAACAGGATCTAATGCCATATCACAAAACGTTCCTTTGCTAAAACTTAAACTCTGTTTACGGACATTACAGTTTAAGATCCTGCTCAAATGTTCATATTCTATTAGTTCAGAACTAACATCATAACATTATTTTAGTCCAATCCCAAAAAAGGAACTAACATTATTTAATAAAAGAGTGTTACATAATAATAAATAAAATAAGAACAAATAGAAAAAAAAAAAAAAAGAACTTCCACAATATCTGCATTTGAATGAATCCCTAAAAATATCAATACAGTACTTTTTAATATCGATACAGTATTGTGAAATGAAATATCGCGACATATTGCAGAACCTATATTTTCTAGCACCCCTATTAGGGAACTCAGTAAGATTTTCATTTTTCCCACCTATTGATGAAGCAGCACTACACCTGAAAGTCATTTTCATATTTAGTAAACAAACAAAAAGCTGCTCTGTGTTTTCTGATCCTGTAAGAAAAGTGCAGATATGCAAGAGAGGCTAAAAAGTCTTAACATACACTTAACAATTTGTGAAATGCCACACATAAAAAAAAGATATCTTACTGTTTTTCCCAGGAATACTCAAAGTAAACTGAACTAAAGCCTCAGTACTTAGGACTTTCACTATAGACTAGGTCATCCCAGAAAGACTAAAGGTTATTCCAAACACAGCATCTAATCGAAAGCTACATGTACAATTAAACACAACCGGATGTTAAAGGTACAAAACAGAAGTTAGTATGTTCCTGGCTGCTCTCTGACAGGTGTGTTTAATGTCAGGAAGCTCAGCTAAATAAATGCCACGTCATTCAGTAATTTAGGTCATTGATAAAATTAAACGTTTTTTTTTTTTTTTTTTTTTTTTCCTAGTCAAACAGATAAGTCAACGTCGGACAAACTTGGACATCCGGGTTCAAATAAAATTCTAAAACTATGGTATTTTAAATTAAAGATCTAGTGAACTCACTTTTTGGGTGAAGATATAACGACATATTCCACTTTTTTTTTACACGTTTCTACTGATAAGTAACTGTAAAGAGGCTACAGTTTACAGCCAAAGTTGATGTTAGCTAGCTAGTTTCCTGCTGTCACATTCATTCCGTTCAGTGATTTTTAACTACGCTAACAACAATGGCTTAGTGTCAGTTAGCTGTGCCTCAAGTATGTTACTCAAACTTTATAAGAGTGTGATGCTTTTACAGTGAAAATGTTGAGTTAACTCTGTAAAATCTGTATAATCGTTCTTACTCACCGTTAGCTTCCAAGACAAGAAGAAGCCGGTGTGTATTTCAGGGATGTAGCACTCAACATCCGGTCAAATCCTTCAAAATAAAACATTAAGGAACACCTGCGCCCCCTTCAAAATAAAGCGTCACAGGCAAACTGAATGCAACCTGGGACGCTATGTAAAAAAAAAACAACAACAAAAAAAAAACACAAATCAAGGGTTTATACTGAGAAAACAAATATATAGTGAACATACAGTATTTTCAGAAAAATGTGTTCAAAAATATTATTCAAAATATCAACTAGATCTCAAACACCTCCTAAAACGGCATTTTTCTTTCACAGCAAGATCACATTTTCAACTTGTGCACCTATCACAGGGATTAGAAGCCTTCATTCCACCTTGAGTTTGTAGAACTTTTCATCACTACATATATTCTGAAATTAGAAGATCTGGTTAACCTCCACGCTAGGGTGGTCCAACAATTATGGTAAAAAATAAAGTTTCAGATAACCTCAATTAGAACCCTGCATTAGGTTTTGGCATTCAAAAGATGATTTAGGAAAAAATTTGGAAGAAAAAGGAGATGTTTTAGAGGTTGCACAAAGCCTCTACATCAGAGCATGGTTTGAAGCCCCATCACCTGCAAATGATTTGGCATTCTTTAGAAAGCTGTCACAGTATGAAAATTCAGTTGTCAAGAAATCAGCCTTAACAGCTTTTGGCCGACATCATTGGTACTTGACTGAAGAATTGGTTGGCCTGGCATTCTTCGACTCCAGTGTAACACAAGAGCAGAAGCAGCTGATGGTTTACAACATGATGGAAAATGATGGTTCAGAGGTTCCACTGAAGCGCTGTGATGCCCTTAATCAAGCAGATTATGAAGGGAAGCAGATCAGGGATTTTGTCACCACCAGCACCATGCATTCCATCAGAAGACTGGGCTGATGATGCAGACTTTCAGAAGGCTGCTAAAACTGTGCATTCCAGAAAAGTTGCCAGTCATGTTGCTGAAAGAGGGGTGAAGCTTATTCAAGACTTCAACTGTATAGGCCTGATTTTGTTTTCACAACTTTGTGACTGTGTTGGATGGAAGAGATCACTCCCTACTTGTTGGTAGTTCCTTTTTTTTTTTTTATTTTTTTTTTTTTTTCGTTTCTTTCCCTGTTTTGGTTGTAAAAATATATTGTTCTGGCATTTAGAGCAGACAATAGAAATGTGCAATATGTTTATGTGTTATACAACATGTAAATGTCTGATACTGAATGTCAACAAAAAATAAATTACAGAAAAAAAAAATAGACTTCAACTGTAGCCGAACAAAAAATGAAGATCAGAAACAGTACTTGCTCCAAGTTGTCAAAGAACACAGGAACATTTTTTGTAATTTCAATAAAGTAACAGTGGTTGCTGGACTTTCTAAGTAACATTTTTATGCGAGTTGCAGTTTGATTTTGAGAATAAAATTACAAATTATTCTAATATGCCTTATTCATTTGGCTAGTTATGTTATAGTATATAGAGCAATCTTCACGTGTCTTGTGCCACCTCTATAATTTGCATAAAATTTGGACCAAAGTAATTTGGCCAGATATGGAACCAAACGCGGGGTTCTAATCCAGAGAATCTTAAAAAACATTTTTTGTGCCACCCTACTCCACACTGCTGTATTCATCTATAAGGCACGTAACGACCTACTTCCCCCTTGCATACAGGAGCTGTTCTCAGTCAGAGAGTCCCAGTACATCCTTAGGGGAATCTGTATGTTCAAGAAAACAAAGGCAAGGACCAACACAAAAAGCAAATGCATGTCTGTAATTGGAGTAAAATTATAGAATAACCTTGATAAAGAATTAAAAACATGCACATCAGTCACCACATTTAAAAGGATGTTTAAAACTAAGGTATTCAATAGATATAAAATATCAGGATAAACTAAGCCAATTATCGGTACGAATCTAAGATTTTGCTTCGATTGTATTATTTGTTTAGCTATATTATTGTTTAAAACTGTGCCCTCTTGTTATCTTGTTTTGTTTCTGCAACTTTCCTTCTTGTAAATAGGGTAGGCATAAATAAGCTGTTGTTTCAGCCTATGCCTTTTCACCCATGTTTGACTGACTGATTGAAATCTTTATTTTGAATATACAGACAGTGAAATCAAAACAAAAATCACCCAGCAAAATGTAAGTACTGGTACATAAAAGGTTGATAAGCAAACAAAAGAAAAAAATAATAATAGTAAATGAATAAATAAATAAAATAATAATAATGATAATAATAATAATAATAATAATAATAATAATAATAATAATAATAAGAAGAAGAAGAAGAAGAAGAAGAAGAAGAAGAAGAAAAAGAAGAAGAAAAAGAAGAAGATAAATAAGGTAAATAAAATGAATGAAATGAAATTATACATGCTTGAAAAGGAGTAGGAAGAAGTAAATATATGTTTAATGTTTAATATAGAAATTCAAACTATATGTATATATCAATAAATTACTTACTTACTTACTAGAATTTCCAGACCAGATACCTTCATGACAGGCCAAATTAGGCTGAGCTATGGTTTGTATACTCTAGGTTGGAGTGTGTGTTTCCTGCTGCTGGCTCACCCTTAGCTGACCCTCTGAACTATGTTGAGATCAGTTTCAGTTGAGTATTTGGCCTCTACATTTTTGTTATCATATCCTTGGGGTGTTATGTACTGATATTAAAGTGCAACTCAAACTTTAACTATAGTCATAATTTACATCAATTTAATACATAGGTATATTTATAAAAAAAATTATGTGTACTTTTTATATGTGTACATTCTGATTGTGTTATTGTATTAACTTGTGTATTTCTTTTGACATATTTTGCCAACAGTGGCATCTATCTTTATAGGCAGGTTTACATTGTGAATTTATGAAAAAATTGAGTGACGACAGACATTTTCTGGTGTCTTATTACAGTATTTTAATGGTTTTCTGACTTCCCATATAACTGTAATGTAAACACCAAGTTCCTCATGTGAGCATTTTCAAGATACAGTGGGCTTATTATTTATTATCATCAGGCATGAAGAACTTCAATCAGTCAATTCATATTTGAAACAGGCTTCTGTTAACCCAGCAAATGTAATAACTCCCTACAAATGTAATAAACCACAAATGTAATAAAAAATTTGCAGCTTTTAACGGAATAATACCACAAATGTAAT
Organism: Sphaeramia orbicularis; assembly: GCF_902148855.1. NCBI lineage: Eukaryota > Metazoa > Chordata > Actinopteri > Kurtiformes > Apogonidae > Sphaeramia > Sphaeramia orbicularis. Next base: position 18,550,713 of record NC_043960.1, read on the forward strand.
GACTTCCCAGAAACAGTTAATAACAGTTGCCTACCACAAATGCAATACCTCATTTCCCACAAACATAATAATTAATATGTTTGTGCTGGACAGTAAAAATCTTCAGTTTCCAAAATTGTAATAACTTCCCACAAATGTAATAAATCAGTACATCACATACAGTTAAGTAATGCATGCATGAATATTTATTCATCTTTCTTTTTCTTCCCATTTATTCTTGTCCTTTGGATTCTTGCCTTTTTAGAATGATCAAATGTTGCAGTTACACCACATGGCACTAATTCCAGATTAATAGGTGTTTAATTACAAATACAAGTAGAAGAACAAAACAGAATGGGCAAAAATGTTGTAAAAGTTTTATTATAAAAGCTTCAGTATGAACTGGATATTATTTATTCTCATTAAGTATAATCGAAGCCTATGTTTGAACCATGTAAATAAAATGTCTGGATATGATTATGATAACAATGGGGAGGGTAGAAGCACACTGTGGAAAAATGAGGTATAAAGTTTGTGGTAGGTGACTGTTATGATATTTGTGGGATTATTACGTTAAAAGCTTCACATTTTTATTATTTTGCGGTTTATTATATTTGTAGGAGTTATTATGTTTGTGGGGTTAACAGCTTCTTTACCTTTTAAGCTTGTTAAGGATCTGCGGAAACCATGATTTTAATGTTAGATGAACTCTAGGTGTTAGTGTGAGACAAAAAAGTATTTATGAAAAGATTGTAGCTGCTGGTGGTACTTTATTAAATAGCAAAAATACTACCCAAACAATTTCTATCAGAATTAATCACACCACATTCATTAAAATATAATCTCAGTGCAAAACTATGATGATATTATGTTTTCTATTCTAGCTGGTGCAACATCTCTCCGCTGGTGGTGTCTACTGAGGAGACGAGAACCTGCCGAGGAAGAGGATGGACTTGGTCTTATTGTGTCTGATGAAGAAGAGGAAGGGATGGTCTGCCGTGAAGTGTTCCTCTCTGAGCATACAGAAAGACACTATTCCCGCCGTGGCTGCAGCCGCTTCGGTGCCTTCCTCATTCACCTCCACAAAGGCCTTGTGGGCCACCGTAGACAGGAACAGTCCTCCCTCACCATTCATTCCTGACAAATCGGCCGTCGCGGAGCAGAAAACATCCTTCATCCCCATTTTAGCCAGTGGGTCGTTCAGCTCGTAGTCCTCCTCCAGCTTGAACTTTGGCATGTGAATAATGACATCGGAGTGAACGTCCATGTTTTCTCTGTTGGTCCATTCGTCCAGCTTCTCCTGTGTCAGGTTCTCTTGCAGCTGAAACATAACAAATACATTTCATTTCACCAAGAAAACAAAAAGAAACCGATTCTGCCCTTCTTCAAGCACCGTTTGAATTCTATAATCACAGATGAAGATGTCAAAGATTTTTATACACAGTGATGAATTTACAGGGTGGGGAAGCAAAATTTACAATGAACATTTAGTTGTTTTTTCTCAGCAGGCACTACGTCAATTGTTTTGAAACCAAACATATATTGATGTCATAATCATACCTAACACTATTATCCATACCTTTTCAGAAACTTTTGCCCATTTGAGTAATCAGGAAAGCAAACGTCAAAGAGTGTGTGATTTGCTGAATGCACTCGTCACACCAAAGGAGATTTCAAAAATAGTTGGAGTGTCCGTAAAGACTGTTTATAATGGAAAGAAGAGAATGACAATGAGCAAAACTATTACGAGAAAGTCTGGAAGTGGAGGAAGCAACAAAAAACGTACCAAAGCTTTTATTAAAGCTCTCAAATCCAAAATCCTAAAGGATCCAACCAAATCCATGAGAAAAATGGCAACTGAACTTGAGGTAGACAACAAGACCGTTAGAAATGCAGTCAAATATGATTTGAAGTTAAAATCTTACACAAGAACACCAAAACACTTGTTGACAACAGCAACAAATCCAACTTTAGCAATTTTTGGGAATCATGTTTATGGCCGCCTTCTAGCCCAGATGTAAACCCTCTGGATTCTGCTATTTGGGGCGTTTTAGAACATGCTACCAATAGAACATCACACAACAATGTCGACTTTCTTAAAGATACTATTAAAGAAGAATGGGAGAAGTTGTCACCCGAATATTTGAGGAACACTTGCACAAGTTTCAGGACGCGTGTGAAGGCAGTTATTGAGAAAGAAGGAGGACACATAGAATAAAAACATTTTCTATTATGTAAATTTTCTTGTGGCAAATAAATTCTCATGACTTTCAATAAACTAATTGGTCATACACTGTCTTTCAATCCCTGCCTCAAAATATTGTAAATTTTGCTTCCCCACCCTGTAGATGAATGGTAAGCAATTTGGCATTTCATGTTTTCACTGTTGAACACAAGTGAGATGAGACACCCCTTCAAAATTTGGGACTTTATTTTTTTTAATTTTTATTTTTTTTTAAAAGAAATGTCTGTTGAGCTAAGTGTCAGTCATTCCCATAATCTTGTGCATGTGCACAGTCCCATATGACTACTGCTAAGCTGTGTTCATTGGGTTTCTTGCTTTAGTAATGGCATTCATTATCACTATCTATATTATAAAAGCCAAGTGCCCTCTGTGTGTGTGTGTGTGTGTGTGTGTGTGTGTGTGTGTGTGTCTGGGGAGTCACACAAAATATGGAAAGAGCTGACTGCTGCAGGTTGGCATACTTATATATTTTTGATCAGGGAACAGACTAGCGAAAACGGCAAGTTGATAGGACCAATATTTTTGGGGACATTAGTAATTTTGGAATACAATAGCCTTACAATCATGCTTTGGCGGTGACTGCTGGACAAATGCAATACAGCATGCACGAATACACAACTGGATAAAAACTAACCACATCTAGAACCCGTGGATCCCCACTGGTCAACACACTAGTAAAAAATACCTACAACACCATGTTATATAGCATTTTTTGTATAGTATTTATTGATAGTATAGTACTGATATAGAACACCACTGAAGGCCTAAATGTGAAATACACAGCCCACCACTGCTGAAAATGCACCCAAATAATTATTTCCTTTAGATGTTAGCAAACACTTTCAGCTCAGAATCACCTATCCGATGGTAGTTGAAATAGTAGGTGAAATTCAGTGCAATAACCTACTGAAAAGGTACAGCAAATAATAATATAACTAGCACGTTGACCTGTGGGGATCCTCAGGTTCTAGATGTGGTAGTTTTGATGCTGTTGTGTATTTGTGCATGCTGTACCGCATTTGTCCAGCAGTCACCACCAAAGTATTTCTGATGTAGCAATGTGATTATAAGGCTATTGTATTCCAAAATTACTAATATCTCCCAAAATATAGGTCCTATCAACTTGCTGTTTTCGCTAGTCTGTTCCTTGACTAAAAATACAAAAGTATGCCAAACTGTAGCAGTCAGCTCTTTATGGATTTTGTGTGAATTTTGAGACACACACACGCACACAGAGGCCACTTGGCTTTTATAATATAGATAGGACATAATTTTGTTAAAAGTGCACTTATTTTTCTTAAGAAATTTCAGGTTATTCAGCTTATTCACATTTTTTTGTGAAAGGATAGCTTGTAAATCGAAACATTTTTATTATTTCATTTAACTTTTTTGCACTAAAAGAAAGAATAAAATTTGGAACTGTCATTATTTATAAGTTATTGTGCTTTAATTTACTGGTCCGTCCCCCCTTGTGGCCCCTGAACTAAAATAATAAAACATAATATAATACAGTAAAACCTATCACTGCTGAAATTGTAGGCTAATGGGTAAAGGAGTGACGACAATACAGTAAATGTTATGAAACTGGACTGGCAGGCATGCAGTAGATGATAAAACATTACAACTAGAAGAGACTTGAAATGGGACGAGTAAAAAAATGACCTGAGAGCCTGTCTAGTGTCTACCTTGTTAAGAGGGCTAATGCCTTGGTCGGACTCCTCAGGCAGCAGGATGAACATGCTGAGCTCATCGTCCACGTACGGCAGCTCCAGGATCTGCAGACCGTGCTCAGGGATGTAGTTGTAGGGCAGCTTTTTCATCTTGTACATCATCTGGACTGGCCTGGTCTCATTCTGAGATGTAAGAAACACAAACAGTGTGTTCAGATCAAGTCAAATGTCTGGTTATTTATTCTTCTAAACAAACCTATGCACAAAGCAGACATTAGTTTTTACCCCATTGACTTTAAAGGCCATTTCTTTGGTGTTTGCAGCATCAAACCGGTGCATCCAATTCCCTTTGAAGTAGATGGCATTGACAAGAGCCAGTCTGGTCATGGTACTGACAGTGCCCGGCTTCAGAAGATCCTTAATCTTATCTGAAAGACAACATGTAAAGCAACCAGTCAACAATGATTTCCAGTTCTATTAACACAGGGTTTTGTTAATGAAATATCAAAAATGCTAACACTGAGATTACTTATTGCTACTTACTGACGTTGACAAAATAATATCAAACAAAGGTCTATTTTAAAGATTCAATATCTGCAAATAGCATATGCTTATGTGTTTACATTAAGTTTGTGCTGAAGTCTGTTTTGTTTTGCGACATGGTTATTTGTTGACATTAAAACTACATTTCTAAAAGTGTCTCGGCTGCCTACATCCATGATTTCTATGCAGAGAACTTTGGTCGGTATCTTCTCAAAAATCCTATTGTTTCCTCCCAATGCTTTTAGGGCCTGTCTTCTATGCCAATGATTGTCATCTGGTGGGTTTCAACCCAAAAGTGGGTCACAAACCCGTTTTCAGTGGGTTGCGGGCCTTTGGACAAAAAAAAAAAAAAGTTAAGTAACACAAGTTGCAGTTTATTAACTGAATTCATTTTGTATGAAAACACAAAGTGTGCTAAAATTGGCTTTTACTGAAATGTTCAGATTTTTATGTCAGCTTTATGATTAATGCCTGAATAAATGAATGAATGCACTATGAATTTTTAATGGAGTATACTTTTTGGTTTAGGTTGAAATGTACTTAATTTAGTGTTAAAGGGAATATTTCCCTTTTTAGCGCACAATGTCTAAAAATTAGAAGACATTGACAGTTAAGGGTATCACTGAGACTTGACAATTTGTATTGATCAAAAAGTTAAATGAACTATTTTTCAGTTCCAAATGCCTGTTCCGAAATGTTTTGTGTATTTGTAGATCCACTGTGATCTGTAAGTTGTATTGCACACGTAGAAATGATAAAGTAAGGTGTAATATTGTTAAAATTTCACCTATTCTTCTTAAGAAATTTCAGATAGTTTTTGTTCATGTTTTTCACATCTTTTGTAAAAAGATAGTTTGAAGTTTTAAACATTTTCATAATTTGACTTTTAACATTAAAGAAAAGAGTACAATTTGGAGTTATTATTTATAGGTTATTATGCTTTTATTTTACTGGTCTGCTGGAGATCAAATTGGACTGTATGTGGGTCCTGAACTAAAATGAGTTTGACATATATACACTAGACCAGGGGTGTCAAACATACGGCCCATGGACCAAAACTGGCCCGCCAAAGGCTCCATTCCGGCCCGTGAGGTGAATTTGTGAAATGCAGAAATTACATTTAAGATATTAACAACAATTTTAATTCAGGTGCCACATTCAGCCAAATTCAATCTAAAGTAGATCAGACCAGTAAAATACTATCATAATAACCTATAAATAATGACAACTCCAACTTCTTCTGTGTTTTAGTGTTAAAAAGAAAGTTCAATTACATGAAGTTGTTAACGTTTAACTATACTTTCAAAAAATGTTAATAACCTGAACAAATATCAACAATATCAAGTAAGTGCAATTTTAACAATATTATTCTGTATTTGCAGATCCACTGTGATCTGTATAAATGTGAAGCTGAGGTATAATTTTGTTGAAATTACAGTTATTTTACTAGATAAATTTCATTTTCTTTAATGGTTGTTCATGCTATTCACATTTTTTTTAAAAGGATAGTTAATAGATGTACGCATTTTTATTATGTAATTTTCCTTTTTTTACTCTAAAACATACAGAAAAGTTCAGAGTTGACAATATTTATATACTATTATGTTACTATTTTACTGGTCTGGATCACTTCAGATCATATTGGGCTGTATGTGGCCCCTGAACTAAAATGAATTTGACATATATGCACTAGACACTAGATCTTGTTTTTAATAGTTATAACAATAAACGTCTGAAAATCCTCACTTTCTGTCTGTTCTTCGACCCAGGTGTTGATCTCTGCTCTGCAGGCCTCTGCAGATCCAATGAAATCAACAGCCTTCATGTCTGCGTTGTAGAACTTCTGTGTGGCTTCCAGGAACTCCTACAGAAATACAACACAAGGTCAGTCAGAGGTCAGTGTCAGGGGTCACGAGCCAAAAAAGGTTGAGAAGCATTGTGTTAACGTAATGAAACCTCATGAAAACTTAATGAACACTCACAGAGAGGAAGTTGGATGTAGTCTCTCCATAAAGACGATTGGCTAGTTTCAGGATGTAGGATGCAGATTTTGAGTTGATGTCACTGTTGAGTTCCTGGAAGTCTGTATGGACATCTCTAACTGAGCTGAATGAGAGGGCCTGGGTGGAAATATAGAACATCAGATATTAAATAGAGATTTAATGAACATATAACAGAGATGATATAGTAAGTGGGATAGGTATCAAGTACATGGTCCCAGCACACTTTATAATGAAGATACACTTAACTATTACAACATACATGCATCTAGAGGAGAGTGGATCTGAGAAGTACTGTGGATAAAGGAAATAACCACAATAAAGCAATAATAAATAGATGTTTTAGTTTTAGGCTAAGGCTATGGTTAAGTGAATAAAGGTGGATTTTCAGTCTTGGTTTAAAAACACTTACAACATTTTGTAAAATTGTAATTATTGTGAATAAAATGTAATAATTAACCCTTTATAGTTCACTCATAGAAATTCTAAATTTCAACCTTAGTGTGTTATTGGAGGACATAGCAAGACTTTTTTTAATATTATGTAGAAAATCAAGGTCAGTGAAGTTACTATATTTGGTTCCTTACCCATAAGTGGCAAAAAAAAAAAATCCAAAAAGTAAATAAAAAAAATACAAGAAAAACATATATAATGTGAAAGGAACATGTATTTTAGAACATTAGACTATGACTGTCAGAACATTAGAACAACATAAGACCCCTGTCCACATCCACATTCTCCCTTTGAACATCATTCCTTACATTAGTACCATGGTACCTAACAAGCAGGTACACTCACTGTTCATGCAGAGGTGGACCTTACAGACCCTGTAGACCCCATTGGACCTGAGACTGGGGACTCACTGTCCTCACTGGAACTGTTGCTGTCACTGTCTTGTAATGTATGCAGAAATTACCAAAAACAGTCACTTGCCCAATAAAAGGGTTAAGGTGTTTTGCTTTGATTGTAAATTAACTGTTAAATATGGTCTTTACATAATACATTGGAAATATGAAATCTATTTAATGTTTTGATTTAAGCTACAGAATGAAATTGATTTAACAGGCACATATAACAACAGAAAATTAGAAAACTCCTTATGCTTGAAATATACAATTTCATCAATAAGCTTACATTCCATCTTAACCCTTTAACTACGGACGTGTCTGTGATGAGCATTCTGAATGTATGATTTATTTTAAATATTTATAGAAATTCAACCGTTTCCTCTGTGATACAGAGTGTATTAAATGGGAGTTGAATGTGTGATTTTAAATTTGGCTCTAAAAAAAATGTTGGATGAACATCATAAATCATACATCATGAATCAAAATGGAGGAGGAGAGGAAAATTAATGCTATTAGTTGTCTGCTTAATCTTTACATTACAAAGTTGTTTTGCTTGAACAGTCTTTTTATTTTTCCAAGTCTTAAGTTATATTCTGAGTTATATTTTTATATTTATATTATGTATTTTTATTTTAGAGGTACTGAACAGTCAGGTTTGATTTGTGTGTGTGTGTGTGTGTGTGTGTGTGTGGTTTAGATGAACTCACACCTGTCTGTGCTGAACTCAGAGCAGAGGTCATATTCAACCTAAAAGATCTAATTTTATAGCTTTAGAAAGTAGTTGTGGTAAAGAGAGTCGAGCAGAAAAACCAGAATACGAACTAGTGGATTTTTGTGGTCAAGACATGCTAACCTAATAGCGCAGGTCTTTAAGCTAGAGCTGTGCACATGCAAAAGCATGTGCTTTTCTTCGCATTAGCTTATGGAGTGACTGACATGTTCTGCCCAGTAACTACCATTAACCAATAATAAGCATACGACGAATGATGTCATTGAATAATGGGAGTCTCCAAGAGTCACTAAAGACTATAAAAAGTAATAAAGGAAACTCTTTATTGGTGGGCTTTTTTCTTTTTCTCTCTGTGATGAAATGTGTGTTTGATGCTAGATTCTTTTTTGTAACTTTAGACTGAAGCAATAAACAAAGCTATTGTTTTAACTTTTTAAAACCTCAAACCTTTGGTGAGTTCTTCTATTTCTCCTGGTTTGATCTGTCCATCCGAAATGTAACTTGTGAGTTAATTTTAAATTACGTGACCCCCCCCCCCCCCCCCCCCATCTGGTAAGCAGCCTAAATGGAGTAGTGACAGAGCCACCGATTTTAGTACTTTGCAGACACGTAGACGTTGTCCAGGAATCAGCAAAGTTACTTTTCCGGGGAAGAATAACGGAAAAATCTGGAACAATGATCCATTTAACTAACATAATTGTGTTTTTTTGAGATTATTGGGCTACGTGTTACACCTCAATAGGAGAAATTTTAAAACGTGCTGATAGAATAGACCTTGTTCTTTTAATAGACATCTGAGCATGCTCAGTGCACCCCCACTGCCTGTGGAATGGGGGGGGCACAGAGCAGTGAGTGAGACCAACTTGCTATAAAAAAAGATTTTTTTGTTTACAATGTTATCCTTGTTTTTTGTTTTTACTGTTGTTTGCAGTGTTGTGGTGATTTTCCTTGTTTTCTTTTTAACTTTTTTTTTTTTTTGTTAAATGAGTTTTGACCATGTAACTGCTTTTTGGAGTTCAACCAGGTGCCAAAAAGCAGCTGGGCTGAAGAGCCCCAAAACAAATACGACTGGGCCAAAATTCAAATACTTGTTCAGTGTGTTCCAGTTCACAGTTCATGTTCAACATCCTAAATCTTTTATTGATGTACATTCTGAGTGCCTTTTTAGTAAAAACATGTTAAACTTCAATTCCTCTCTCTGTCTTTTTCTGTTATGCCACCTGTTTTGACCCTAACACACAGTAAAACAAAACCACTGAATAAAAGGAACAGAAACACATACTCACAGAAGCTTTTATGACACTTCTACAAATTCACAGCAGCATGTTTCATTGAAATAATGTCTCAGAGGATAAAGGGTTAATTCTCAAGCTTCTATAAAATGATATGTGAAATGTAACAACTATTACTTTTTCACATTGCATTTGCTTTGTCTTTTCCTACTTTTACATGCTGTGCATATCTGTCGGTCAGGTATGTTTTAATGTGTCTTTATGTATGTTTACAACCAAGACCTACCCACATTCTTTTGTGTGGACCAGATTCTACAGCGTGGGACCCCTATAAGATAAACAGAGTGCTTCCAACTTTGTGAAAACAGATTGGATAAAGCCGTGAATCCCAGTTTGGCGCAGATGTACTTGATTTGACCCTAAGTTGAACTCATACTGAATAGTTGAAAGAATGACATGTTCACCAGCCACATGAGGGAATGCTGGCTATGTAGAGTATGTTTTTACTCAGTTGTGTTTATGGATTTACCGTCTACTATCTAAAGGACTATAAAAAAATGACCCTTCCCATTTGTTGGTACATTTATACATGTCATTAATCAGAAAAAGAACAAACCACAAAGCTTCATGGGTGTAACGTCTGACAGGTAGACCGGTTTCATGAACTACAAGACATGTTTTTACAGCGCTACACTCTCTATCAGCCAGTACATGTTCTATACGAGTTTATTGAGGTTAAAGTACACACCAGACACACCTGTAACTGTGTACTCAGACACACCCCTGAACCGATTAACCTAGAGCTCACAATGTTTCATACAACCCAATTTAGGCAATATATTTCACAAAACAGCTGCAGAAAAAATTATTAGACCATTAAAAGTCATCAAAAACAATGGTTATGCAATCAAGTACTAACTCCTGTGTGTATCATGTGACTAAAACAGACAGAAAAGAAAACATGGAATGCCTAAAAGCACTGTTTTTGTCAGTACAGTGCCGTAGCTATTGATGTAAGAACTGAAGTGATTTTGGTTATTATCAAGAAAACATGGAAAATGGATAGATATCAGCTCTGAAATTAAACTCTTATGAGCTATTTTTGTTGTTATCATTATATTTGTGCAAACAAATGTACCCTTAGTTGTACCAGGCATTAAAATGAACAAGAAATTGAAGAAAACAAGGGTGGTCTAATAATATTTTCCACAACTGTATATATGATTCACCACATGAGGTGACATCTTTTAGGTTTTCAGCTCCTGATGCCTAGAACAAGCTTCAGTCTTAGCTCCATCTACAAACACTGATTCCTTTGAGTGATTTTAACCCTGTCAAGCCTCATCTATTAAATCACTGACAGAAAATTCCAGTTCTTTGAAACTGGAGCTTTTATTGGTCCTTCTGAGCAACCAAAAATTTTTTTTTCTAATATCAATTTCCATATATGAGTTTCAATTTTATATCATATTTGATACATCAGGTCTCAATCCTCAAATATTATTATTTTTGAATGAACAAAAACATAATATAACACAAATATGTCTAACGAATTGGTAATTCCTTTTCAAAATTGGCAGAGTTCTACCTCCTGACAATCTTGTAGTGTCATTGGAAAGGCCTCTGGTGAACAAATTCCTCCTCTCTGCTGGATTATCCGTCTATTGCATGTATCGAATTGTGTACATCAGGTTTTTCAAGACAAAAGAGATCACATTGATCATGTAGAGGGCTTCAAAACTCATGTATCAAATATGATACATTTGGTGTTATAGGGATAAAGAGACCACTGAAACTCTGGAATCAAGACTGTTGGTCTGTAAATGTTGCCATTGATTGTGTATGTTTTTTCTAGGCTTGCAAATGCGTTTATTATTGTAAAACTGTAATGATGTGACTGTGTCGCTGTCGTCTTGGCAAGGTCTCCCTTAAAAAGAGATCCCCCATCTCAGTGGGACCAACCTGGTTAAACAAAGGTTAAATTAAAAAAAAAATGTAAAAATGGACCCATGTGCTCACCTGTGCCATCTGAGCAGCAGTGTCTCCTCTAGCTCCCAGGTAAACCATCGCCAGAGCGGAGCTGATGCTCAGCGGGGAGACAAAAATGTTTCCGGTGGGGTTGTCTTGGCTCAGAGTGCGAAGGAGCCCCAGAGCAAAATCTGTGTTTGAGCTGGAGATGGAGGCCATGGCTGGTGTCTGGTTTTCCTACAATGAGCAAAAAACATTCTATTGAGATGCATCATACTCATTTCACAGTGTTACAATGAAAAGTAAACACATCAAATTATATCCAAGTGTGCAAAGCAGAACGTCTGCTATGGAAAACAGATTTTATAGCTTCTTTACATAACTGAAACAGAACAAACTGAAGAGGAAGCTGCATGTGGAACTTTGAAGACTGACTTTGGCTTAGTGACAGAACGTACTTGTCTTCTCATCTCCTGTGATATACAACATGTAGTCAATCAGCATCAGGCTACATGCTGGCAGATATATACCAAGCAACATGCCAAAGATATTTTGAAGGTGTTTATAAAGTAATAATCACCACAGAGCACTGACAGTTACCTTTCAGCTGGTCTTCTCTAGTTCAGCTTGTATTTCAATAACAGTTCATCATTAGGAAGATACAGATAGAGATTGAGCCCAAGGGGGGAACTAGTAAGTAGTAAAGGGAAGTAGTAAGATGTGTTATTATAGTATTATTATAATTATTCTAAAAGATTTACTTAAATATTGGGTATTTTGGAAGCATATGTTTTATTCACAAAACATATATATATATATATATATATATATATATATATATATATATATATAAAATAATAATTTCTGACTGGTTAAATATTATCTTAATTTACTGAGTTTTTTTTTTTTTTTTTTCTGTTTTTCCCACAAATTCTAAAAAATTCTAAAATATCACCAAGAACTGCAAAAAGATACATTCTACTGGTGTCAGAGTAGAAAAAGTTAACTGTTCAGCTAAAAAAATAGAGATACAAGAAAGAAGCTATTAAACAAATCGAATTTACGGAACATTATATAATAATAAACACAATTTACAATTAAAATCTTTTTAACTGCAGGTAGAAAGCAATAGTGATGTGGTTTGAGGTTCAATATATTTTAGGTCAGACTGTATCTTTAAGTAGAACAGTAACAGTAGGTTGGGTCTCTTCTTCTATGAGTTTATGTATGTATATATGTATGTATGTATTTATTTATTTATTTATCGAATTATACATTTACATAAACATGTACTTATACATAAGGAACCACACAGACACAATATATACAAACAAATTATACAACAAACCTACAAACCTATTAAACCCCCCCAAAAAGAAGAAAAAAATCCCAAAACAAACCAAAAAAACACAACAACAAAAAAAACACCAACAAGATAAATAATGTTATCAACTCTTTACAATACTCAGGGCTGATTAAGAGTTAATATAATGTAAACTAACAACACATTTCTCCATCAAGAGGACATAGGAGACAGCAGGACACTCTTGACAGTCGAGAAAAAAGGAAGAAAAAAGGACTCCATTGCTGATAAAACAAATTAATTTGCCCACGAACAGAAAACGTAATCTTTTCTAACTTTAAAAAGAAAAGTAAATCATGTACCCATTGCACAAAAGTGGGTGGCAGAGGTTCCTTCCACTTAAAGAGAATCATACGACGGGCCAATAGTGTACAAAAAGCTATCGAGTCACTTTGGGCTTCCATGAGTATTTATTAAGCATCTTTCCAGATAAATACTACATACACAAATCCAGGTTGTTTTTATTATTATTATTATTATTATTATTATTATTTTTTTATTTATTTATTTATTTATTTCAAATATGGAAATGGCACAAGCTTCTTGATTGCTACTAATTGACTTCTTTGCAAAACTTAATATAGAAATGAAAATTCAAGGACGCAATAAATAATAATACACACAAAAAAAAAAAGAAAAAAAAAAAAAAAAGAAAAAGTCATTCGAAAAGGAGTGAGAAGAAGCATAGTTTACACTGGTCTACAGTTTTTTTTTTTTAGAAATGATTTGCTTCAGAGATTAAATGTGCTAAATGCTACGTATTTTAATAAGATTAACTGGAAAATAAATGACAAAAGTGCTGGTTTGCTGATGTTTTCAAGGTATATGATTAAGTGTTATTACACATATATATTGGTTTATGTACATTTATATAATAGTTTTATAAATCTTCCACTAAATAGAACTTGTAAAGTGAATGTATTCTAATGTGCAGACAGTGTTTTGAAGTAGATCTTGTAGCTCTGAGACAAATATTCCTTTTGAGTCAAACCCATTCTCTCGTTAATTCTTGAATTTCACATTTTGACCGAAGGCTGTATCTTGGAAAGTTTAGCCAACCAGCATTTTTTATTTGATTTTTCTTTATCAGTGACTCTCATGTGGTAAAAATTTCATTACTTTAATTACCTCCGCCAAGGAGGTTATGTTTTTGCCAGGGTTTGTTTGTTTGTTTGTTTGTCTGTCCGTTAGTGTGCAACATAACTCAAAAAGTTATGGACAGATTTGGATGAAATTTTCAGGGTTTGTTGGAAATGCGATGAGGAAGAAATGATTAAATTTTGGTGGTGATCGGGGGTGGGGGGGCCCACGGGGGGGGCCCACTGATCAGCCTTGGCGGAGGTCTGCGCTCTCCGAGTGCTTCTAGTTCTGGAAGCATTTTCCTTGTAGACCAGTGTTAGTAGCTCTCACCCCTTTGTCAAAGCCAGCAATATGCACACACACACACACACACACACACACACACACACACACACACACACACACACACACACACACACACACACACACACAATCATATACACATATATACACTTACATATACATACATAAAGGTTTCAAAACACAACTCCAGTCATGTTTCCAGATGTTCTTGAATGCAGCCTATGATGTCGATGCTGCGTTCAGGTGAAGAAACCCGGAACAAACTCACATACATTACGTCTGGCCTATGTACACACGCATATGGTCCGATTGTGCGTAAATGCGCATATTAGCTGGATGCGTATGTGCGTATGAAAAACATCCATGTATGAAATCCGGTTCTAACGTGAGTGGGTTTTGTGTGTTTTTGAACCTACCTGATGTTTCCCTGGGAACGACAGGAGAACACTCTGCTCACAAACCACCGATGAAAGTGAAAGTAAAAGGTTCAACCAGACCAGAAACCCCCGAAATCCCCTCAAAGAGCAGATTTCCCAAACTCTGAGGTCAGTGTGGGTGAATAAGAACCGACCAACAGCGCGGATCATTTATGTGGAGCAGACACACACTGGTCTGACTGGGTCTGTGGGTGTGACGCGTGACTGCGCGATAAGTCACAGAGCTGTGGACAATACACGGCATTTACCAAAAAAAAAAACCCCACTGCATTTACGCCCACTAAGAAAAAAACATCAACTAATAGAATGCAGTGATCAAGTCTGCACAATGGCATATGCCAGTAAATAGGTTTTTATAAACAAAAATAACGCTTTTATGTTAATATAATGTAGACTTCAGTGTCATGTACAGAATGTAAATCAGTGGTTTTCAAACTTTTTACAGTGGAGTACCTCCGGATACATATATATTTTTAGCCACGTACCCCCAACTCTCACTTCAGCAACTTTGATTGAAAAAATGAGGCAAAATTTGTTCCTGTGCCAAAGGTGTCAAATATTTATAAACAAACAACATATATTTAACTTTAATATATTAAATATAACAAATCTTTATGAGCAAATTTTGTCCAAAATATAAACTGAAAAGCGCCCTCTTTCATTTAATTGCTAAGAAAAATAAATCAAATGGTCATGAATGAATAAATGAACCTTTCATTAATAAAACAAACAATTACTTAAATAAACCCATCTTGAATAATATAAAATAGAAATGCTCTTAAAATGTCACCAAAGCTTAAACAAGATGATTGACAATAATAATAATAATAATAATAATAATAATAATAATAATAATAATAATAATAATATATAAAATATTAATAATAAAATACTGAAATGAAATAAGGCCAGGAGTGTCAATTTTATTATTATTTTATTATCATTTAATGTATTTTCCCCCAAAAAATGTAAGTACCCCCTGGGCTTCTTCCAAGTACCTCTAGAGGTGCACATGCCCCACTTTGGGAACCCCTGATGTAGGTGAATGTCAGTGACAATTTTGTTATTGAAGTTTTAAATTGCCCTGCGATGAACTGGCGACTTGTCCAGGGTGTACCCCGCCTTCGCCCCTATGTAGCTGGGATAGGCTCCAAGCGACCCCCGTGACCCTAGTGAGGATAAAGCGGGTTCAGAAAATGAATGAATGAAAGTTTTAAATTGAATTTGGTTAGAAAAAAATAAGTAAACAAACCACAAAAATTAACAAACAAGTTAACTGACTAAAAGTCTTGACTAAAAAACAACTGCATCATCTTAACAGTATTAATATTCATTAACACAAAACCTATACGACCAGACAAAAAGAACAAATTGAATAAATGAATGAATGAATGAATGAAACCTCAAACGCATGCTGGATTAATTCAGCAAATTAATTAAGAATAAAATTCATATAATTCTAGATAATCTAGATATATCATTCTAAAGTAATAACACTGAAGTGAGAACAGGCTTGCTGCATTAGATTACATTAGATTAGATTAGATTTTTTTTTTTTTAGACTTTGTCGATCCCAAAATGGGGAAATGTAACAGTCAAGGCAGCAACAGAATAAAGTGCAAGAAAAAGTGTGCATGCATAAAGGTAGTGCAAAAACAAACAAACAAAAAAACAATATAAATAAATAATAAACAATAATAATAATAACAGCAACAACAACTATACAGACTATGTACATATTTACAACAGTGTGGAAGTGTAAAATGTCCGACAGTACAGATGAGACCCATACAGGACAGGGCTACACTGATGATTGACATGATTAACATTAGTGGGAGGTGTCCTGGAATCATTTGCAGCTAGAGTTAGGTAAGAAGGCCAGACAAGAATTTAATTGAAACTTGTCAATATCTTACATTTTCATCTACACATTTAAAGTTTTGTTAATTTTTCCAGCCTGATGATGACTTGAACTGGTCTTCAGGTATAATGTAAGTTGTTTTTGTGCCTGTTTTGCCTAAATTATTATTGGATTTGTATGGATTTCCAAAATCCCTAATACCATGACGTCTACCTCCTGTACTGAAGCATGTAATTTTTTCACTGATTTCAGAATTCATTTCCCTTCCCTTTTGGAATAAAACTCACCATAATCATTCATTCATGTTTTTATCAGTGTCATGTTTTATATTTTTTCAGCTTAAATTGCATTAATTCTGTCCTTTCATACTCCGTATAGCAGATTTGTGAGGTAATCTTGATGTGTTTACTGAGGAAACAGCAGCAGCAGTATGAACATGACGTTCTTTTCACATGTTCAGGTTTCATCGTCAAAATGCATATTCAAGTTTGCTTTACTAAAAATACACGTTCTCAGAATATTGAATAAGTAGAAATCACTCCTCCTCTATTTGACTTCCTTCTATGTGTGAACTAATATCATTGCAGGTGATCAAACTGCAGCTCATCAGATTATGAAAACTGATAAATACTTTGGACATATCGTCTGTATTTAACCTCCCTGAGCTACGACTTAGCAGAGATTAGTCTTTTGAAACCTTCCATGTGTAGAAAGGTGTGTCTGTGTGATTTACTGAGTGGAGATTATCGCTTGTCTCCACCCATCTCACAGGCTTACACGACAGCCTTGGCAACGACTAAAACATGAATAACATGTGTGATTCATGGAAGACCTTAGACCCCAAACCATTCTGTTACATAACTGTGATCATATAGCGTTTGACACTAAAGAAGCTTTTCTGACCTGCTGCAGCCTTTTGTTTGCTGACTAATGAAAATGCAAAGTAGACTTTTTATGAAGGTAGATTTGTTTCTTCATTATTCAATCAAAAGGAAAATTGCCTTAACCAAAAAAAAAATATTTTCAATCCAAAAAACTTAACTTCAATCAAAAAAACCATTTTCAATCAAAGGGAAAAAAAAGTGTTTGAATCCGCAAACAAATTGGGACCCAAAAAATTGCATTTGAACACCTTTTTTCTTTGATTGAAAAGGTTTTTTTTTGTTTTTCCTTTTATTGAAAATAACTTTTTTGATTGAAGTCATCTTTTTTGTATTTGGGCCACATCATGGGTAGGATATATCACTTAGATCAAAACAAATATTTTCAGTTGAAAAAAACTTTTATTTACTGTTTTTTTTAATTGAATTTTTTTTTTTTTTTTAATCGAAGTGATATTTTTGGGGATTGAATAATAAAGACACACATATCCTACCCATAATATGGCCCAAAGACAAAAAAGCTGACTCCAATCAAAAAAAAAAAAAAAAAAAAAAGTTTTCAATAAAAAAACCCAAAACTTTTCAATCAAAGAAAAAAAAGTGTTCAGTTGCAATTTTTTGGGTCTCCAATATTTTTTTGCATTCAAACATTTTTTTTTTGTTTGATTGAAAAGGTGTTTTTTTTTTTTATTGAAGCAAAGTTTTTTTGATTGAGGTGAAGTTTGTTTTCGATAGAAATTTTTTTTTTGGGTTAAAGCAACTTTCCTTTTGACTGAATTATGAATAAACAAATTAACATAAAACAAGTGTCTCCATCCACTGTCACTGATCCAACTCCATGGGTTTTACTGGTGAATCAATGTTGTAGAAGATGACGGTGTTTCCATGGTAACTACGAAGCCTCTGAACGTCCAAATGGGTCATATCTGATCACAATGAAAAGATGACAAACTGTATTTTACACCATTTATTTACATGGATTGATAAGATTAGTGGTTTTAAAGTTATAAAATATTTTAGATCAGTATATGGTTTTGGTCACTGGTAGATATTTGAGTCTTTATGGGATAATGTATGTGATGGACATTTGCCTTTCCAACTAAAAAGATAACAAACAAACAAACAAGTAAATAAATAAATAAATAAATGAACATTTTCTGGTGGGGGTAAGGGTCTAAAATCAGCATCATAAATGAAATCGTATGCTGTAACTCAAGCAAATAGACAGGATTTGTCATGTTTATTCCATTAGAGGGAGCCAGAGGGAGGGGATGTGAAAGGCTTTGGCTTTGTCTGTTTGTGGACGTTAAGCATAACACATTTTTTGGAATTATGGATAGTGTTTAGTGTTTCTACAGATTTTTAAATGAGAAGTCTTTCTTTACAGTATTGTACAGGAAGTTATTAGAGTAAGTTTAGAGTAAGTTCTTTAGGTCTGTTTTCTTATCTATCTATCTATCTATCTATCTATCTATCTATCTATCTATCTATCTATCTATCTATCTATCTATCTATCTATCTATCTATCTATCTATCTATCTATCTATCTATCTATCTATCTATCTATCTATCTATCTATCTATCTATCTATCTGTCTGTCTGTCTGTCTGTCTGTCTGTCTGTCTGTCTGTCTGTCTGTCTGTCTGTCTGTCTGTCTGTCTGTTTTTTCACAGCTCTTTGCATCTCTGAGCATTTATAAATGTTAGACAAAGGTATGATAAATGACATGAACATGTGATATTTAATCAATAATTATAAGATCTTCAAATAAAATCGGTCTTTGCTGCTTTCTTGTTCGGTTTGATACTTTTTAGAATTAAAATAGTTCAAACTATAGGTCTACATGAGGTATTTTTATACTGAAATCAACTGCAGTGTTTATAGAAAGCTGATGGCTCCTTTTTCAGATACATCCACACGTCTCTAAAAGTAGGTTTAATATCAATGTTCTCAGCTGTTTCATGTCAGATACAGTTGAAACTCAGAGGCTGGATTGTTATAGTTTAGAAGACGCTGACACAAGGATACATCGTTGAACTTGCCTCTCTGGTGTCATTTGATCCATGTTTAGGATGGTATATTTTGGTATGGGACTGTGTAGTGCTATATTTTGTGTAGTAACACCGTGCAATATGGAAAAATACAGCAATTAAAATGTGATTTTTAGTCGATATATATATATTTCATGTTTCATGTGTATAGAATTTACCAAAAACTAAATAATTAATCATATTCCCTTCCATATCCAAGTAAATAACAATATATATACCATACAACAATAACCTGCTGTTACATTGAATTGAATTTCTATGGTTTTATCTTTTTTGTCTTCTGCATTTGTATTTGTATTTGTATTTTTTTGTTTCCTATGCATCCTCTCCTGTGTCTGTAATTAAGTTTCATATGAAATTAACTGAATTATACTGAATATGACTGTTTGCTCTGTTGCACAGATAATTTTCTGTATCGCTCACAATAATTTAACATAACATCATTTATTTGATGAGGCCAGAAACCACAAAAAAAATTGGTAGTCAGTCCAAATGTTTACAGATCATAGAAATATAAATAAAATACAGTATTACAGTATTTACAGTAATACAGTATTTCAGTAGTACATGATTTTAGAGTATGATACAACATTTTTCAGATAATCTCCATTTTTTTCAGTTTATATGGCCAAAAATTGAAGAATGCCATCTTCTTTCCAAATTATTTCTATTAAATGTAAAATTATTTTGGCACATGCAGGTATTTATTTATTTATTTTTTTGTTAATTTTTTTGGCTGCTCCTTTTTAACATATGTAATGTTTAATAGATAATAATAATAAAAATGATGATGATGATGATGATGATGATGATATAAATTATATCATATTATACTATAACATAGTATAGACATTATAGGATTAATAGAGAATAATGCAGCATTTTCCAGATATCCTTGTTTTTTTCAGTTTATATGGCCAAAAATGGAAGAATATCATCTCCCTTCCAAATAGGTTTTATTAAATGTACAATTATTTTGGCACATCCAGTTACTTTTTGCAAATTTTGTGGCTGTTCCTTTATAAATCATACAAGGAGTTTTAATAGATACTACTACTACTACTACTACTACTACTACTACTACTACTACTACTACTACTACTTCTACTACTACTACTAATAATAATAAGTCAGGTTGATATTATTTTAGAGATAAATTTGTGGTTCTGGGCTGAAATTAATTTACTGGTCATTCATGAACACTGAATATAGGATGTTATATTCCATATTCTGGACTGGTTCAGTGTTATATTTCATGTATTGGTCTTTTAATCTGCCTCCAGCTGTAATTTATTTAAGAATAAAGAAGACTGTGAGGCTCCACTACAGTCCTCACTGGCTTATCCCTTCCTAAAATCCCTTTGATTTAGAAACTCAATGCCATCGACGCTCCTCTCTGAGGTGTAATGCTCTCACAGTTGACCCTGGCATTTCCATTAACAGCATCATCTTTGTGTGCTGTCAGCATGGTCCATCAACATAAAGCCCTGATCCCTCCACATACTCTTCAGACATGTCGTTTATAAAGGGAGACCGAAACAGCGAACAGTGGCAGCCTTGAGACAGTTACAGACAATGTCAAACCTCACGTGAAAAGTGCATGTGCAACTAGTGAGTCCACTCATTTACTGTATATCATCATTAGTTCCCATAAACTATACACCTTCAATGAAGAAAACAGGCGAGGAAACTCAGAACCTACAATATGATGTGTACAGCCTATCACAGGTAGAAAATAATAGAAACACTGGGCACAATCTTAGCCTTATTTTTTTGATGAGTAATTCCTTTTTATTGTTATTATCATTATTATTATGAAGTCTTTGAACCTCTATTAGAAAGTTAAAATCCATGTAGGTGCAATTTCTTAAAACTCTATTTTGTGTCCAGTTCTTAAGCTAGAGTCACTGACGCAAGACTTCTTTGAAAGTTTGAACTATTTACTAAAGAAAAATGAGTCACATTACAACAGGGGTGTCAAACTCATTTTAGTTCAGGGGCCACATCCAGCTAAATTTGATCTGCAGTGGGCCGAATCAGTAAAATAATAACATAATAATATATAAATAATGTCAACTCCAAACTTTTCTCTATGTTTTAGAGCGAAAAAAGTAAATTTACATTTTGAACAGGTTTACATCTACAAACTATCCTTTAAAACAATGTGAATAACATGAACAAACTGAAAAAATAAGTGTAATTTTAACAATATTCTACCTCAGTTTGTCATTTCCACATGTACATTATAACTTACAGATCACAGTGGATCTACAAACACACAAAATATTTAATATCAGGCAGAATATTGTTAAAATTGTACTTACTTCTCTTTAGACATTTCAGGTTGTTCATATTTGTTCAGGATATTCACATTTTTTATGAAATTATACGTTGTTTTAGTGTAAATACAGTACAGGCCAAAAGTTTGGACACACCTTCTCATTCTTTGCATTTTCTTTATTTTCATGACTATTTACATTGTAGATTCTCACTGAAGGCATCAAAACTATGAATGAACACATGTGGAATTATGTACTTAACAAAAAAGTGTGAAATAACTGAAAACATCTCTTATATTCTAGTTTCTTCAAAGTAGCCACCCTTAGCTCTGATGACTGTTTTGCACACTCTTGGCATTCTCTTGTGAGCTTCAAGAGGTAGTCACCTGAAATGGTTTCCTAACAGTCTTGAAGAAGTTCCCAGAGATGCTTAGCACTTGTTGGCCCTTTTGCCTTCACTCTGCGGTCCAGCTCACCCCAAACCATCTCGATTGGGTTCAGGTCCAGTGACTGTGGAGGCCAGGTCATCTGGCGCAGCACTCCATCACTCTCCTTCTTGGTCAGATATCCCTCACACAGCCTGGAGGTGTGTTTGGGGTCATTGTCCTGTTGAAACATAAATGATGGTCCAACTAAACGCAAACCGGATGGAATGGCATGTCACTCCAGGATGCTGTGGTAGCCATGCTGATTCAGGTTGCCTTCAATCTTGAATAAATCCCCAACAGCGTCACCAGCAAAGCACCCCCACACCATCACACCTCCCCCTCCATGCTTCACGGTGGGAACCAGGCATGTAGCATCCATCCGTTCACCTTTTCTGCGTCGCACAAAGACACGGCGGTTGGATCCAAAGATCTCAAATTTGGACTCATCAGACCAAAGCACAGATTTCCACTGGTCTAATGTCCATTCCTTGGGTTTCTTTGCCCAAATAAATCTCTTCTGTTTGTTGCCTCTCCTGAGCAGTGGTTTCCTAGCAGCTATTTGACCATGAAGGCCTGATTCACGCAGTCTCCTCTTAACAGTTGTTGTAGAGATGTGTCTGCTGCTAGAGCTCTGTGTGGTATTCATCTGGTCTCTAATCTGAGCTGCTGTTAATTTGCGATTTCTGAGGCTGGTGACTCAGATGAACTTATCTTCAGCATCAGAGGTGACTCTTGGTCTTCCTTTCCTGGGGCGGTCCTCATGTGAGCCAGTTTCGTTGGAGCGCTTGATGGTTTTTGCGACTGCACTTGGGGACACATTCAAAGTTTTTGAAATTTTCTAGACTGACTGACCTTCATTTCTTAAAGTAATGATGGCCACTCGTTTGTCTTTACTTAGCTGATTGGTTCTCGCCATAATATGCATTCTAACAGTTGTCCAATAGGGCTGTCAGCTGTGCATCAACCTGACTTCTGCACAACACAACTGATGGTCCCAAC
The DNA here is from genome assembly GCF_902148855.1 of Sphaeramia orbicularis. NCBI lineage: Eukaryota > Metazoa > Chordata > Actinopteri > Kurtiformes > Apogonidae > Sphaeramia > Sphaeramia orbicularis. Next base: position 18,573,610 of record NC_043960.1, read on the forward strand.
CCCATCAATAAGGCAAGAAATTCCACTAAGTAACCCTGACAAGGCACAGCTATGAAGTGAAAACCATTTCAGGTGACTACCTCTTGATGCTCATCAAGAGAATGCCAAGGGTGTGCAAGGCAGTCATCAGAGCTAAGGGTGGTTACTTTGAAGAAACTAGAATATAAGAGATGTTTTCAGTTATTTCACACTTTTTTGTTAAGTACATAATTCCACATGTGTTCATTCATAGTTTTGATGCCTTCAGTGAGAATCTACAATGTAAATAGTCATGAAAATAAAGAAAATGCGAAGAATGAGAAGGTGTGTCCAAACTTTTGGCCTGTACTGTACATGAAAATATTTACATTTACAAAGAGAAAAAATTGGAGTTGTCATTATTTATATGTTATTATGACAGTATTTTACTGGTTCTGACTCACTTGAGATTGAATTGGTCTGAATGTGAAACCTGAACTAAAAGGATTGTTAATATCTTAGTGTAATTTTTGCATTTCACAAATTCATCCCCAAGGGCCGGACTGGACCCTTTGGTGGGCCGGATTTGGCCCCTGGGCCGCATGTTTGACACATGTGCATTACAATAAAAACACTACAAAAATAAAGAATCTTTCATTCATTACAGGAGATCAATCAAGCCATGTAATCACGGTCAAAGACTGTTGGGCTCTGACCCCCTACTGGCTGATGCAGCTTATTGTTTTTAACAGGTAATACAATACAGATGATCATAACCAAGCATATTAAACAAGATTAATGCTACAAATTAGGTGAGAGTTATTTCTTTTTGAACATTCAACTTAAACATTGTACCTTACAAATTTAAATTATTTCACACTAATTTACATTATGGCTCTAACAATCCATAAAACAAACATTTGTTATGATAGCAGCAGGGGAAAATTATTCAGATCCCAAACTTAAAACAGTTCTGCTGGGTAGTTTTTTAGTCATTACCTTTCAATATAATGTAATTCAACTGATCTAAGTGCACTGATGACACAGATTTTTGTCTATTTACAAGTGTTTTCAGACAGTTAAGAGAGTTAATAATGTCAAACACTGTCAAACACAAACTTAACATGACTCTGCTGCTTTAGTACATGTCTAAACTAGGAAGCTTGACCCTCTGATTTTAGTTCCTGCAGCTTTAAAATATTTGTAAGAACATTGCTAATGTTTAGGACTGAGTTCAGAAGTGTATCTCCGATCTATTTCATACATTACAATTTGATACCGAAATTGTTTTGTATTACTTTGAGGATTTGACAAGAATGTTAATTATATTAATCTTCAGAAATTGTGCATTTTAATTTCAAATTAATATATTAAAATACTTGTATGTATTAGTGTGTATCTCACTGAAAAGTTACTGTTTAGGTGATTATGTCTTATTTTAAGTGTGATGAGATATTTTGACTAGAAATGAGGAAAAATACGCTTGGTAAGATTTTGATTTTTTTTCCAGTCTATCTATCTATCTATCTATCTATCTATCTATCTATCTATCTATCTATCTATCTATCTATCTATCTATCTATCTATCTATCTATCTATCTATCTATCTATCTATCTATCTATCTATCTATCTATCTATCTATCTATCTATCTATCTATCTATCTATCTATCTATCTATCTATCTATCTATCTATCTATCTATCTATCTATCTATCTATCTATCAACTATAACCCTGCAGAAATGAAAATGCTCCACTACTGTACAACAGAAAAAAAACACTCATTGGTCTGGGACTCTTAGTACTGCTTTGACACAGTATTTGCATCTATAAAACTGAACACTGGACCTAAATCAAAAGGTGTTTAATCGTCCCATGTGAGTGTTCTAATCTATCCAAGGTAAAAATGATGCTGCAGTGAGTAAGATTTATTTAGCTTCTAATATGGCCACCCAGCTGCTAAACCTTCGACATCACTGTAATAGCCCACAGCTGACCTTACTGGTTGTTTTCTCAGACTTTATAAAGCTTCTCCATAGCCTCTGGTTATCATCTGACATCACACTGCGCCTTGAACTGACCCTGAATTAGATGGTGACACATATCACAGTTCGATATGTTCAATATATTACACTTGACAGGAAGGGAGAAGGCCTGTTGGCAGTGAATCAGACTATCATTATAATTCCGATTTATTTACGAGTGTGAGATGAAAGTGTGCGAGCTCGCCACCAGTGGCGAGGGGGAAGGCCAGGGGCGAGGGGCATTTCACATTGTTTAACTTACTTCAACTTTGCCCTTCAGCAGGCCCACGAAGGACACTCTAATGCAACAGCCTCACTGGCAAACAGCTATGAACTCTCAGGGAGCGCAGCTTAGATGATCTGGTTCTGCCACAGCACAAATTACAAAACAAATACAGGTCCGGATCCCCTAAAGCCTGCAGCAGGCGTGACAAATGAGGCCACGGGGGAAAAGACGGCATTCTGAATAAGACCATGTTGTGGAAAAAATGTAAGAGAGACAGTAAACAGAGGTGTCACGAAGAACTATTTGTTCCACAACAATGTCAGATGTCCGTGTGAAGCCAAGACCATCCTATAATGGACATGAATTTATAGGCCATCAAATATAACTTGATCCAACCCTCGGCTGTCCTCACTAGTCTGAGGTCTTGGACGAAGCCAGAGGTTACAGAGTTTATCATCTTACAGAACCTTTTAAGGCTGGTTTCTATGTCATAAGGTGACACGAGAAATCCAACACATGACTTTATGTATTTATATTTATATTTATATTTATATTTATATTTATATGTGTATGTGTATGTGTATGTGTATGTGTATGTGTATGTGTATGTATATTATATTATATTATATTATATTATGTTATGTTATGTTATATTACATTATATTGCATATGCACATACTGTATATGTATATTTTCCAGCTTTAACCTACATAAAGTTGCCTTCTTACTGAAATTAATCATTCTCAGGTGATGTTTATGTAATGAGTGGGTGTGGCCTGAAATTATTAACACCTATATTAAGGTGCGCAAAATTAATAGGCAGCATCTTTATTAGAGGTAAAATGGGTTAAACAAAAGAGGTTTGACTAACAGTGAAAAGTCAAAATTTTTAAAATACTTTTCAGACGGTCTTATGTAAAAATAGGAACTAATGAATGAATCTGAAGTTACCATGTTCCTGTACTATGTTGTCTTCCACTACATCAACAAATGGATGATGTTGATAGATTTGTGCAGCATCTTTGTACTTTTTTCTGAGCAATAACTCCCTCAATTTCTGTGAAAATCTGACAATTGAAACTGGAAAAAAAAGAAGCCTCTGAATGATGATCTGGACAGTCTTCCAAGAAGACATACCTTACATAATGTTTAAGTCATTGCAATTGCCGATTGGAATATCTTCATTGATAAAAATGGATAATGGCAGTGTTTTTCAACCTTGGGGTCCGGACCCCACGTGGAACTCAAATGGAGAGGCCTGAAATTTCTAGTAACTGATTTAAAAGAAATTACAATCAAAAAATATTTTTTAATGATTCCATAAATATTTCATTATAATTAAAACACCACACACTTTTCCTAATAAAAATCAAGTTCAAATAAAATGCAGGATACAATATCTGAGAGAGGCGTATCTTGATTGACCCGATCATGTGACCTCTTCAATCTACGCTTCAGCCTGCCTGGACACAGTCGCAGTCAGAAAACCAGACCAAACAGACAACGGAAAGATTTCTTCTCCTGTCTGGCCCCGCTAAGACATCTCCAAGAGAAACTGAGAAGCAGACACCAAAAAGATGCATTACATATTAGATAGCCTAAATGTCGTCTAAAATTAACATTTATTTGCAACATAGTATAGCAAACTAACTCCAAACGTGTAGTGTGGATGCATATTTTTAAACAAAACACACAAAATAATTGGCAAAAAAGCTTTTTTATTTCATAACAAACCAAAAATCTGCAAAAAAACAACAACAACAAAAAAAAACTTAAGTATAAGAGATATGAATTTGTAGACTGAATGTAAAGGAGAGAACGTACATTCAGGTTTTTACACTAATGCACTGGCTGTTAATGGTTTACACATGATGAAAAAAAATGCATGATCTATTAATACACTGTGCAAACACATAGATTACTGTGTCTTAACTCACTATTTTCTTTGCTGTTTGATGCAGGGTTATACTGTAGATGACGACACTAAAACTGTCAGTGAAGAATAATTTAATTAAGTGAAATAAACTTAACATCCAGGGAGTATTCTGCCTTCACCCACAGAAGCCGGCATAGGCTCAGCCAGCCTGTGACACTCATGAGGACTAAGTGGTTCATGGAAATATACTTTAAAAATAACCAAGTTGAATTGCAGGTAAAATTGCCTACAATTCAATCTTAATGGTTAAGGGTTTCCACTGTATAAACCAAAATAGCTTTACAATGAGACCTTCAATCTGATTGCCAAAACCGGTCAGTTTTTATAAAAACGAACAAATAAAACTACTCATGTATCATGTAAACAAACTTAAACTAAACTGAAATCAAAACTGAAAGCCCAAATAGACTATTCATTCTGATTTATCATACAGTTCAAATATGTTTTTAAGCTGAAACATTGGAAACAGTTGCAATGGAAATATTACTTAGACAAATTAGACATAAAATGCATCGTAAAACTGTGAAATATCTATGCATATTGTATGTATATGATGGAGTGGAGCTTTGTACAGTGAATGTGTGCAGTGAAGGTGTCATGAACATGCATGTCAGTGTAGATCTGTATCTGTATGTACAAAATGTGTGTGGGTGTGTCTAATTCTATATCCTGCCTGAATACATGCTGAACACAGTATCATATAGTTCATATACCAGCAAATACCACCTTCTGGCGCAAGTTCACAATACTGACCTCATCTAAACGCCTGACTCCCGGCTGTTGGATGCAATTAAATAAGGTGCTACGTACTTGATCCAGATTGTGGAGTGATAAGGCAGCCTGTTTTAAATGAACAGAGTGAACATCGTGTTCTGTCTCAGATTAATTCAGAGCACTTTGCCTCTAAACACACTCTAATTTACTGAGTTACATCTCATCTTGAAGTAATTAAGATGATGAATTTTCATTTTCACAATCAGTGCCAATGCGTGGCGGTCCTGTAACAACTTCAAAGATATGTGCAGTGGAGGCCCAAGGGTTTAAAGGTCATGGTGAATAATGTTTTTATCAATAAGGTTGTTGATGCACTGATGCAGTTAGTTTGTAGAATGTTATTAGTCTCACACAGCTTGATTTCTCAACACATTTTATTAGTGCTTTCCCCATACAGTGGGTATATCTGCTCTCATAGTTGGACAGGGAAAAACACTGTTGTTATGCTAATTTGTCGTTTGTTTTGAGGGCACTAGGATAAAGAGAGCTGTCTTTGTAAGATAGTTTCAGGGGAATAATTGTTTTAATGGAAAACTGAGATTCCATATCCACACAAACTAACTAACCTCTAAAGATAAATAAATTCTATCTACATGATGATCATTTTAAAATATATCTCAGTCCGCATGACAACTAGTACAAATGCTTTGTTGTTGGGTAAGTTGGACTTAAAGGTGTCATATTTTTCTTTTTTTTTTTCTTTTTTTTTTTTTTTTTAAATGTAATTATGCCTTTTAAAACATTTCCCTGTGGTCTATATAAACTGTAAATGCTATGCTTGGGTCTACATTCTTCATTAATTCAACTCCACAGGTCCATCTTCAACCCTATTTCTGAGTAATGACACCAGAAAGGTCATTTTGAGCACTGGCCCTTTAAATGCCACTTCAGAGCCACTTCACGCCCCACCCCCTCTATGTTGTTGCTGCTCTGTCATGTTTGTCCATACTCTGAGAAATGTTCGTTGGAAGTCTTGACCTTATATGTGCAAATGTTGTGATGTAACTAGTTATAGATGCAACAAATTAAGAAGGAAGTTAAACAGGTTGTAGAAATCCACTTGATTTTTGCCAAAATTAATATATAGATAGCTTTGCAGCACCTGGAGGGTTCAAATTCAAAGTTTTTGGACTGTTAGGGTCCAAATACACAAATAAATGTCCCAAAGGCTAATAAAAGTGGCTTCAGTGAAACTTTAAAACTGTGGACACAGTGGATTATACTGGACTGAGCAGATGCAGAAGCTTTAATCTGTTGTTACATTGAGCAGCAATGACAAGTTAAGTTATGAACTTAAGCTGGTTTAAGTGTAGGGTTGTCAAAGTCTACAGTATTCTTTACATGATATAGATTTGTCCATAACGCCAGTCTCTCAAAGGTATCCACACTGACCTCCATCCACTGCAGATCATACACTGACCTGGATTTGATGTTTCAGGAGCAGGTTCATTATAAACAGTAAGACCTCCATAGAATGGGGTCTGACATCAATGTTTCCCTGTCCACACAGTACACACAACACACTTGAACTGGTTAAAGTGTTTTTAAAAATCTGCTTTTGTGATATTAATTGTTGTTGCAAAATATCCACACTAGTGTGGGTGGGGCATGGCTAAGTCTGTAAAAGACAATGCTGCATAAAGAAAAGCATGTTTTTGTTGAAACTGGTCCTTTTCCACATATAGTAGCAGCCATGGTCTAGTTGGCTGGAGAGACAGCTTGTGACCTATGGGTCGTTGGTTTGATTCCCTGAACTGGCAGACAGTTGTTGACTGATGTGCCCTTGAGCAAGGCACTTAAACCCCCATTTGCTCCCCGGGCACCTGATATGGAGAGCCCACTGCTCCTAGTATGCAGTGTGTGATGGCAGAGGACAAATTTTGATATGCTTATTTCATTGTGGTGCACAACTTCTCACCAATACTCTGCTATAACATTGTTCACTTTTCTCACTCCGTTCTTCTGTTGCATGCTTTTGTGTAACATAGTGTTGTTAGACCTTGTCACACAACTTTTGTGTAGCACAGTGATAACAAACATGAAACAAAGAATTAATTTGAAATTCCATGTTAAGTTGGGGAAGAGTCCAACAAAGTGTCTCAAACTTCTCAGTGAGGCTTACGGATAAGATGCAGTGTTGCAGCTGTGAGTCTTCGAGTGGCACAAACACTTCAAGAGAGGCGGCGAGGAGGTGGACGATGACCTCAAGTCAGGACGGCCTTCCATGATGAAGATGGATGAGAACATTGAAAGAGTGAAGCAGCTGGTGTGAAGTGATCGCAGATTGTCAGTGAGGATGATGGCGGAACAGCTCAACCTGAACAGGGAGTCAGTGCGTACCATCTTGGTGGAGCAGCTGGGAACGCGAAAGGTGTGTGCCAAGATGGTGCCCAAGGTTTTGTCGGAGGACCAGAAAGAGAAGTTAGACGCACTCTGCTGGGCTTTTTGTCATACCTCAAATATAATCTTCAGTAATCAGACACTTTTGTTTTCTTCATCACAGAGGAGCAGCTTTTTTCACTTTAGGAAACTCTGCACAGTTTCTCCTGAATTAACCCTTTCATGCATACTGGTCAGTACAGTGGACACCTATTCTACAGCTGTTCTCTTGTATGTTCCTGGGTTTTGTTGTTTTAGTTCCATATCAGCCAACACAGCACCATTCCATACACTGACATTCATACCATTACTGTAACTTTGCTGTTCTTGGTGAGCCTGATCTGTAGTAAAGTGTAAGTCAATTGGTAATTGTTTTTAGACTGTAATTAACAGTTTTCTTAAAGAAAATGTTTTTTTTTGCATATCATCTGCATGAAGTGAGTAATAACTAGTATTAGAGTATGATAAAAAGTGAGAAAACATTAGATTAGTGGCATTAAAAATTGTTTTTATTTCATAGTTTTTACACAGTATATCACTGTCTGATATTTCGATTTATCTGTCTTATTTGCAATTTATGTTTTGTTTATACTTGTGGAATGATTTATTCAGCTCAATAAAATAAACAAACAAGTGGACTTAATTTGCCACAAATCACAAACCCCAACCCTACCCCCCAAAAAATGTGCATAATTCTACATAAATATATGATTTAACCCTTTCATGCATATTGGTCACTACAGTGGACAACTCTTCTCTTGTATATTCATGGATTTTGTTGTTTTACTTGCATATCAGCCAACACAGTGGACACTTTTTGGTCAAAACACAGTCATGTCCCATCAGAGAGCGAACTTTAATAGATTGCCATTCCAACATTTATTTCAATATAAAGTAGCTCCTTGTTTCGGATAATCCCTTATGGTCCAACTAAAGCAAAAATGAATTTAAAAGTAAAAATGTGGGTCATTTAGCAACACTAATCTGTCAAATTGTCTCTAAAATGTCCCATCAGAGAGATTTTGAATACTGTGTTTTGACCCTTATGCACCATCCCATACACTTTAATTCATACCATTACTGCAACTTTCCTGTTCTTGATAAACCTGATCTGCGGTAAAATATTTGAGTGTAAATAAATTGCTAATTGTTTTTAGACTGTAATTAACAGTTTTCTTAAACAAAATGTTTTTTTTTTGCATATCATCTCCATGAAGTGAGTAATAACTAGTATTAGAGTATGATAAAAGGTGAGAAAACATCAGATTAGTGGCATTAAAAATGTTTTTATTTCATAGTTTTTACACAGTATATCACTTTCTGACATTGCGATTTATATTTCTTTGCTTCAAAAATTAAACACATGGTACCCAAATGAGTGGACGTTTTTGTAACTCCACAAAAAATAGGTCCATTAAAAGATATTCAATCGCATTCTTTTTTTCATGCCTAAAGAGGAATAAAAACACTCAGGAATAAAATCTTGACTAAGGCTCTGAAAATTCATGCATGAAAAGGTTAAAACTACCTATTTATTTACCATTCCGTCATCATCTGCCTGTAACTGGGCAGGAACACCATAAATGCTCATAGACATGACAGCATGAGCGTGAATCATACCAACACCATCCTACATAAATGCATCGGAGGTCATTGCAAAACGGGTGCCGTCGATTCCATCAGATGAGAAAATTAACCTCTCTAGTCGACTACTGTGGTCAGCAGGCATGTCAGGCTCATTGTGTACCCACACAGCTGTGACCTTCGCACTGATCTCCAAGGAATCCACCTCCTGTTGACATTCCAGGTAAGATTAATCATGGCCCCTGGAAATCTGTGTCAAGTGTACAGTATGTCACCCATCAGCCTCCAAAGTGTACATCTTTTGTTCCGTTGCTCGCGTGCAATCGGCACTTGAAAGATTTACATGTCAAATGTCAGTGGCCCTGTGAGAAACTGTCATATGATATATCTTTAAAACTCTACCACAAACACAGCAGACAGTTTTACGTAGCACATTAGGCTGAAAATACCTCGCAGTAAACACAGCTCTTAAAATTGCCCAGACTGTACATGACAGGTCACCCCAAGGTGTTAAAGACTGTCTAAGAAAATGTGTTACATATCTCTGTCCGGACATGTTCATTTTATAAAGATACCACATGTTAGCATTATGTTTTATACCACAAAGAGAAAACAATATACAGTACATGTTGATGTGAGCATGAGATACAATTGCATCATAATCAGAGGTGAGAAACAGAAATACTTCATTATTGTATTTCAGTAAACTTTCAGGTATTTCAAGTCGAGTATTCATTTATCTGACAACTTTTACAACATTTCACTACATGATAACACATATATCTTTACATTCTAATCCTTATCCTCCCTTAGTCCTAACATCAAGGCTGATTTGCTTCTAACAGGACAGGACGAAAAGACATAAAAAAGATCATTGCTACATGCTCAGTAAGTAACCACGAAAAAACAGGTGGACTTCTCTGTAAAAGTCTTTCATTTTCTAGAACTACTTGTACAGTTGTGAGGGTTGGAGCTGATCCCAGCTGACACTGAGTGAAGGTGGAGTGCATTCTGGACAGGTCAGCAGCTCATGATTGGACAGAAATATAGAGATGGACAAACATTCACACCTACAGTGACTAAATAACCTGAATGTTTATGTCTTTGAACCTGGAAGAACCTGGAAGAACCTGGAAACTCTACACTGAAAGACCCTGGTTTCAACACTCAGAGTGTGTTTTCTTTTATGTAAAACTTTTGAGAGTGCAGTAAAGGAGTTGAATGAGTATAATCACAGTCCTCTACTTATGTATATTTAAAATATTTGGTTTTTGTCATCTCTGGTTATAGTGTAATAGTGAAACCATCAACAAAAACTGTGTCGAGTGACTTTTATTTAGTTCTTTTTAAATGTTTTAAAAATTAATTAATTAATGTATTTATTCTTAATTAATCTTCATAGCCAGGGAAACCACTGTTAACCATATGTAGACTTATTTTGGGTCAAAATTTACCACAATAAATTACATTAGAGGACCTGTGTTACAAAGATTACATGGCTGAAGCTGCTGTCATGGACGGTTGTTTTCATTGTTGCTTGGTCGATGCCTTTACTAGTAGTGTGGAAGTGCAGAGAAACAGACCTAATAATAATAATAATAATAATAATAATAATAATAATAATAATAATAATAATAATAATAATAATAATAAATATACAGAGGTACATAGTTATCACATAAAAAAACATCTCTAAAGTATAAAAGCCAATCTGACAATACAATGCAATCTGTCAGTCATGGACAGTTTTATGTGTTTTTATGGTTAGTACTTTCCATTCTATTATCTTTTACTGCTATTTTAATTATTTTATTATATATACACAATATATAGATTGACATTTGGGAGTTTGTCATGTGAAATCATTTGATCAATGTTAATAAATTCTATTCTGTTCTGTTCTATTCTATTCTATTCTATTCTATTCTATTCTATTCTATTCTATTCTATTCTATTCTATTCTATTCTAGTTGAACAAAGACAATTTATCTGTTTATTTTGTTTATACTTGTGGAATAATTTATTCAGCTCAATATTAATAAACAAATAAGTGGAATTAGTTTGCCAAACAATCACAAACCCTAACCCTACCCAAAGAAAAATGTGCATAATTCTACATAAGTATATGATTTAACCCTTTCATGCATATTGGTCACTACAGTGGACAACTCTTCTCTTGTATATTCATGGATTTTGTTGTTTTACCTGCATATCAGCCAACACAGTGGACGCTTTTTGGTCAAAACACAGTCATGTCCCGTCAGAGAGCGAACTTTAATAGATTGCCATTCCAACATTTATTTCAATATGAAGTAGCTCCTTGTTTTGGATATTCCCTTATGGTCCAACTAAAGCAAAAATGAATTTAAAAGTAAAACTGTGGGTCATTTAGCAACATTAATCTGTCAAATTGTCTCTAAAATGTCCTGTCCGACAGATTTTGAATACTGTGTTTTGACCCTTATGCACCATCCCATACACTTTAATTCATACCATTACTGTAACTTTCCTGTTCTTGATAAACCTGATCTGCAGTAAAATATTTGAGTGTAATTAAATTGCTAATTGTTTTTGGACTGTAATCAACACATATTTTTTTACACAGAAAGTTTTTTTTTTTTTTTGCATATTATCGGAGTGAGTAATAATTAGTATTATAGTATGTTAAAAATGTGAGAAAACATCAGACTAGCAGCACTAAAAAATTATTTCAAAGTTTTAGTTAGTAAATGCGTGTTTTTTTGCTTCAAGAATTAAACGCATGGTGTCCAGCTGAGTGGCTATTTTTTTTAACTCCATGAAAAATAGGTTCATAGAAAAAATTTCAATCACATAGTTTTTTTCATGCCTGAAGAGGAATTAAAAACAGTCAGGAAAAAAAAAAAAATCTTGAATAAGGTTGTCATAATTTATGCATGAAAGGGTTAAAGCTGCTCTCTTACAGGTCTGTTTCAATCAAAAGACTACTGTTTGTTTGCCACTGCTATTTTCTGCTTCTTTTCAGTCTTTTCGTTAGTTACTGTTCTTTAATTAGTTCCTGTCCAGCAGTTTCCAGTATACTGTTGCCTTGCTGTATGTATAAATGCTTGACATGTCTTTTGGCTCTGTTCTAAAAGCAGGCTGCTTTTATGAGGCCTTATTGAAACCAGGCTGAGGTCGGGTCTGTTTAACTGTGTTATCATCTGAATGCTTTCTGTATTAGTCGGTGCGCCACAGACATAGACTTCTCTGAAAACATTGTGCTGCTGTTAAAGGCCTGAACCACCGACTGGAACAATTTATCTTATCACTAAGTTATGGGAGTGTTCATGTACACCGGAGCTTTAAATATTGTTGTAGCTACACATGGTGGTCACATTTGTCTGCTTCAGTTGTTAAAAGCACTTTGATAAATCCCACATATTGAAGCCCATTCATGTTCTCTTGTATTTTAACCTGTTTTATAAATATTTTTGCTGTTACCACTAAATCAAATGCCTATATAACGTGAACTCTTAAAGTGAACTAATAATAAAGTTCATATTAACGTAAATGTTGTACAGCAAATCTCCATATGTGCATTTCCTTTGACAAATGCTACTCTCGTCCTAAGATAATCTAATTGAGGGAGAGTTAAATATAGCAGAAGTGGAATACAAGTATTTGGCACAGGCGACACTAAGGGACCGATGTAAAGCACTGTTAAACCCTGCATCAACATGCAGCAGTGTAGCCAATTAACACAGAGAGCCAAGGTAGAGGGACGGGAGGGCGACAGAGGAGTGGGAGAGGATTCAGTGTCAGGATGGAAGACTAAATGGCGAGCTGTCTAATGGGAAGGTCAGGAGAACAACAGATGACCGGGATAAACACAACAGACGATAATGAGAAAATCCTGTGAAAGGATGATGTAGAAACTTGTATCACACCAAAATAGTTTCCATTTTTGGGCAATTGTGGAACCACTGACAAATCAATGAACCATAAAACAAAGAATAATGGAAATGTTAATGGGAACAGACATTTTAAGTGAAGATTTTGAATTTTTGGTTTAGGTGTATTGCTTTTATTGTTCTTTGGTTTACATTCACTCTACAATGTAATCGAAACTGGAACATGTACATGTAAATATTATAATTACTCATATACCATTATTATTATTATTATTATTATTATTATTATTATTATTATTATTATTATTATGAATTATCTACCTTTAATAAGGTGAATTGGAAAATAAATGACAAAAGTCTTGGTTACCTGATGTTTTCAGTGTATATGTAAAGTGTAATTACACACATATATTGATTTATGTACAATTATATAATAGATTTATTATACTTTCAGTTAAGGAGCCTGTAAAGTGAATGTATTATAATGTGCAGACAGTGTTTTGAAGTAGATCTGGTAGCTCTGAGACAAACATTCCTTTTGAGTAAAACCCATTCTACCAGTAATTCTTAGAATTTCACATTCTAACCCAAGACTGTATCTTAAAAACTACATCCAAACAACATTTTTGACATGATTTTTCTTTATTAGTGGCTCAGACTTGGTAACGTTTCATTAGTTTCATTCTGGAGCCATTTAGTGAATTGACATCAACCCATTTTGAGAAAAAAATAGTCAAGAGTAAAGGAAAGTGCACCCTTTGATTTACACGGTTTTATGTATCAAAACATAATAATAATAATAAAAAAATCACCTGTTTCTTAGCAGGTCTAATCTCAAGTGTAAAACAATACACAACAGTTTCTGCAATGTCATTATTTATTGTCAAAAATGGAGCCAGAATGGTGAAGCATGTAAAACTCTATACTCTCACTGCTTCCGTAGGGTTTAAGAGGGTAAATAGCAGGTGCTGCTGAGCAGATGTCCCTGATTTAATGATCATTCATTTAATTTTAGAACCTGGTTAAATACGAGATCATTTTTAACGTCCTGACGGATAAAACCAGAGAATTCAGAGATGGTGTACTCTCTTTTTCTCATGACTGTTTTGAAGTGCAGACCATTGTCATAAGGTTGTATAAATATATTTTTAAGACCTGCTTTTTTCCCTAATTTTATGTGCTTCTGTAAAGTAATTACATATACATGTTAGTGGTGTAAGAAGTATTCCAATTCTTTATTTAAAGAACCAATAAAGTACTCCATTACGAGTAAAAGTTCTGCATGAAAAATCAAACTCATGTAAAAGTACAGATGCAGCAAAATGTAATTAGTGAAATATGGACATAGAAGTACTGGTTTGTTACCTCTGAAACTTGTATTAATGCATCTGACATTATTAAATAATTAATTTTGAATCATTAGTGTTATAAGTAATTGACTGGGTAAATGTACTCTGTTACTTTCTGTCACTGGCTCATTTATAGTATGTGATTTATTAACATCTATTTCTGTCATGGGAGATTCAAAGTGATTTGACACCACATTTATTGCGCCCCGGTGCTCATCCCTCCTGGTGTTTTTAGACCTGGCATGTGATAAAACAACTTCAACTAAGCCTTTTCATAATAAATACACTTTTCATATTAAAAGACAGTGAAAAATGGCTTAACAGAAAAAAAATACAAGTCCACACTTATATACTAAAATGGTAAAAAAAAAAAAAAAAGAAGAAGAGGTGAAGATGAAGATAGCTTTAACAAGGCTTAAAATTACACATCTAAAATGTAATAAAATTCCAAATGCACAGTGTGTAATTTCATAGCAGATGATATTAAGTAGTTTGGATCCTTAGAGTTTTTACTACTATAAAAACCATAAAAATCTGACCTCAGAGATAAATCATGTTTACTAATGAGGTTGTGTATTAAAGATTTTATGTAAATGCTTTACCTCAATGGGGCATTTCACTGCATAAATTATAGGGGTTTCTTTGAATCTGAACATTGTTAGAAACTGTTGGAAATTGCAATATTTTCTATATTTTAAGTTGACAAATAAATAAAAAAATAAATAAACAGAAAATAAATGAATAAATGAATGGGAAAAAAAAAATAAATAAAAAAAAACGACACAAAAAACAAAAAAAGTAGGCAAGTAAATAAAAAACATAACAAAGACCTACCTGTTTTTAGATAGATGGATAAGATAATGTGGATATGCTACATAATAGAGCTTTCAAAACATAAATAATAAAGTTAAAGTAAATTTAATAATAAAGAATATATAGATACAGTAGAAGTTTGCAAAATGAACACTAAGACAACAAATGATAAAGCACTAAAAATATGAAAAATGAAAGGCTGTTTCTCTGAAACAATGACTGTTTTTATTGTCTTGAGCTTTTTTTTTTTTTTTTTTTTTTTTTTTTTTAAGTTAAGTGGTTTAGATCTGGTCCACACTTAAAACATTAAACATGTTTTCATCTGACTTTTCAGAAAGTCAGCCACATGTGAACATAATGAGCTGTTGGTGTTTTTTTTTTTAACATTATAGTGTAAAAGATCACAACTTACAACATGGGCTGATGATTGAGTAGCTGATTTTGCTGACTTCAGAGGTATTTTGACAAAAACCTCTTCCATGATTTGTCAGATCCTTTGTCTAACCTTTTCCACAGCTCCTCATGTTTGCATTTTCATTGTTGCTTTTCATCTAATATGACATTCCTGTTACATATATAATATAGTGAACGTAATCTCCCTGCTGGTCCACATTCAGCCCAGTTCAACTCAGTTCACCTTTGCTCCTTTTGCTTTACAAAATTTGCTGTGTGTCCTGGATAATAACAATAAAAATAGGAATAGAATAAAATAGAGTAGCATATTCTACCACTGCATACAAATTCCCTTTCAACCACAAACCATATTGCACATGTACAGACACTCACAATTATTACCTCTGCCAGGAGGTATTGTGATCACTTTGCTTTATGTGCATGCGTGTTTGTTTGTTAGCAAGAATACTCAAAAAGTTATAAATGGATTTTCATGAAATTTGCAGGAAATGTTGATATTGGCACAAGGAAGAAATGATTAAATTTTGGTGGTGATTGGGGTGCGGGCGGATCTGTCTTGGCGGAGGACTGTGCTCTCCGAGTGCTTGTCTTGTTACAAATCTGTTTCCATTGCACCTATTACCATTATTGACAGAGGTAGGCAGTAATGCGTTACATCTACTTCGTTACATTTACTTCAGTAACTTTTTACATAAATTGTACTTTTAAGAGTACTTTTAATATGACATACTTTTACTTTCATTTGAGTACACTTATGAAGAAGAAACAGTACTTCTACTCCATTACAGTGGTGTACATTCTGCTCCTTACTTTTATTTTTGGTCTATTTTGGTTTTGGTTTGGTTTATTTTTGTTAATGCACAAACCATATGTTTTGTTTTGTTATAAAGACTTCCGCTAAAAACTCACATGACCATGTGTGTATGTTCACGCAGCGTCAAATACCACGCACTGAGGGTTAGCAGTTATGGATATGTAAATCGGAGATCTTGGTGTAAACTGACACACGATCAAATGGCATTGAATAACATGTGAAAGGATGAAAATGCGTATGTATAGCAAGAACTGGAGTGACAATCCTCTTTTGTATTTGTATATATGTATTTAGTTACAGGACGTGTGTATAGGTGTTAGATACAACGAACAACATGCATGCACCAGATTTAGCAGATAAGCTAATTTCCATCTGTTGTCCTGGACAAACGACCAACATAATAAACATAACTTAGATTACAAAGTCATAATATAGTGGAAGAAAACTGTTAAACATGACAGATAAAGAAAAGTCTGCTCAGATGGAAAGGCTTCAGCCAAATACATAAAACGGGGCTTACAGGGTGGGGAAGCAAAATTTACAATATTTTGAGGCAGGGATTGAAAGACAGTGTATGACCAGTTAGTTTATTGAAAGTCATGAGAATTTATTTGCCACAAGAAAATGTACATAATAGAAAATGTTTTTATTCTATGTGTCCTCCTTCTTTCTCAATAACTGCCTTCACACGCTTCCTGAAACTTGCCCAAGTGTTCCTCAAATATTAGGGTAACAACTTCTCCCATTCTTCTTTAATAGTATCTTCCAGACTTTCTCGTAATAGTTTTGCTCATAGTCATTCTCTTCTTTACATTATAAACAGTCTTTATGGACACTCCAACTATTTCTGAAATCTCCTTTGGTGTGACGAGTGCATTCAGCAAATCACACACTCTTTGACGTTTGCTTTCCTGATTACTCATATAGGCAAAAGTTTCTGAAAAGGTATGGATAATAGTGTTAGGTATGATTATGACATCAATATATGTTTGGTTTCAAAACAATTGACGTAGTGCCTGCTGAGAAAAAACAACTAAATGTTCATTGTAAATTTTGCTTCCCCACCCTGTATATTCTAAAAATACACTAACTTCCTAGAGCAAGAATAAGATATAAACGATAGAACAAGGAGAGAAGAGAAAGAGAAGAAAAAAAACAGAGCAAGAAGAATAAATAAATGAATAGATAAATAGGCGAATTGTGCAATTGCAAACCAGACATAGAAAAAAGTTCAAGTAAAAACTATTGAGCTAAAAACTTCAATAGAACTAACCAAGACAGTTTATACAATACATGTGTGCAGAGATTAGTATAGTCATCTCACTAACCTTCTGAAAATGGATCAAGGAAGTACTTCATTTTCTCAAAATGGAAAAAAAATTGATTAACTTTAGTTGGAGCTTCGAACACATTTGAAAAGACATGGACTCCTTTTCTGATCTGTGTTAATAGAACAATCTGTCATGTTTCTCTTGATTGAGTATTGTATTACACAGAATTAGTGTGCCTTAGCAGTTTTGATTTAACATTACTATTATTATATTTATTTATTTATCGGTAATGTTTAAAGTGGGAATTTTGTACTTCTATTTTGCATTTATTTACTGTTTATTTATTTGTTTATTTTTGTCTTTCCTGAAATCTGGAGGGAATGTGTGCCAGGGGAGGGTGGTTTGTTCCGCATATTGTTTGTCTATTTGTTTGACTTTTGTATCATACAACGGAACTATGTTCTTTGCTTTTATATGTAAAAAACAAACAAACAAACAAACAAACAAACAAAACAATAAACAGAAGGTTTTTTAAAAAAAGAAATTGGCATGACATACAACACAATTTCATGAGATCAGTTTTAAAAAATGCATAGCCGGGTCTCAAAAGGTTTTAACAAGAATAGAATGATTTCCATTTTGATTTGTTTATTCACTAATGAAAACCTCAGTGATTGTTTTATTTAGATAAATCCTCCTAAATATTAGAAAAAAATTAAAAACTGGCAAAAAATATACATAATAGTAAATAACAAATTTCGTGTTTTAAAACTGGACTTTCTATCGTCCTTCTTATTTTGGACCCCCCCATATCCCCCCTCCCCATATCCCCCTTCCCCTCCACTCTCAGTCTATCATCCCTCCTCTCACAGAGACACATGGCACTCTGACATTCCTCACGTTCCATTATAACAAGCTACATTCCCTGGAACACTTCCTCCGCTCCGTCCCTGCTTGTGGTCCCTGGATCCCAGAGCAGGAACCCCACCCCCTCCACCCCCCCCACCCTCTCTACCCCATCCCTCTTACCCACTCACCCTCACCCCCACCTCCTCTGCTGCTTATCCCTGGACGTCTGTGACTCTCACTCCACAGTTCCACAAACAGCCAGAGCTTGTCATTGACTGTGCAGAGGAGAACAGAGCATCAAGCATCAAGCAGCAGCAGCAGCAGCAGCAGCAGCAGGAGTTAAAAACCAGTGAAACCTGGACAGACGGACTCCATCACACCCATGAGAGACATGGGGGGAAAAGAGAAGAAGGTTTTGGTGATTGCAAATGTGGCCAACTACCAAGGGTAAGTCCTTTAACATCTGCTGATGCAAAAACACAGAAATATCTTTAATATTCGTATCAAAGACGTGCTCATTAGTCACGACAATTACTTTTGACCTACTTCTATAGACGAAGAAATGCAAAGCAGCGTTGAACTTTTATAATGACCATGTTCTGAATTCTAACACCTTTTTTCCCATGGTATCAGTTACATCCAGTGCAAGGTGTTACTTGTCAAGTTACTGGGCGCACTGATTGATCTATTCTACATGTAGTTGGAGCACAAACCTGACAAAAACTGTTGTGTTAACAGTCCTGTTTTGTTGCAAAGTCTCCGCACAAAGAACTAAAGTTTAGAGTCTGCATCTGTCAGGGTCACAACCTGTTTAATGACATAGATTTGCATTAAAAACTGGAGAAATATATCAACATATTTGTCCTTTTAAATGGCCAAATAGAAATATCTGACTGAGTATTCACAATCCAGTGGTAACCAAAGCATCTGTTTGATGTAAATAATGCAACTCTATTCGCTTCGGGCCTTGTCTGGGTCAAATGGAAAAGTACACTGAGTGGAAGTTCTACAGTTACACTCTTCTGCAGAGGTTGCTGAGTTGTTGTCAGTGTGAATGATGGCAGGGGCTGTGGTGGGCACAGAGTGTGCACAATGAGTGTGTGCCACGTGTATGTACAGTCCAAGTGTGTAATAGTTGCATATTTGTACACAAAACCCACTTGAATGATGTTGCAAGGTGTATTTTGTGAGAAATCTGAAGGGAATTATGATTATAATTGATGTAATGACTAATTCTGTGTGTGTATCAGCAGTGGAAGAACTTTTATTTATTTATTTAACCTTATTGATGCAACACTAGGAAAATACTCCGCTATAAGTACATGTTACACCAAGTAATGCAATGAATAAAAAGTAAAAATAGTCATTGTGCAGTAAAATGATCCCTGTCATTGTTTCTAAATATATATGACAGGGTTTATAAGTTTTACTGCTGTGGATGGATAAGGTTGAGTTTAAAAACAGTAACTATAAACTTTAATCCACAGAAATGCATCATGTTCTGGGTGATGATGTATGTTTGTATCATATTCTGGGAATGTGATGTATCGTTAAAACAATGTGAGGCCTGTTTTTAACTTTGTGGCACTGCATTTTCTATTTTTAAGTGTATCTTCAGCTAAAAAAAAGGATCTTTAGAAACTCAACCCAATACAATAACACCTCATCTTGATTTTAAATCAACATGTTTGTAGTCTCATAGCAGCAATTTGAAAGGTAACTAAAGCTGTGAAGGGGAGTAAAAAGTGCAGTATTGATGATAAAAATTTAAAGGTACATCAAATTTCTATTAAGTATGGTAGTCATTTACAATTATTTATTTACCTCGTACCATTTGTGTGTGCTCTATGCATCGCTTATTGCGTAATTTCAGGGTTGCCAGGTTTGATACCAGTCTGACCCCACTCAATGAGAACCCCTTTCATTAAACTGTTTAGCACAGCACACTCCAGAGAGCAGTGGTGATGATATCCCGATCATGACTTGGCTTTTGGCAGCGATGAAATTCGTGTGTGATCTGGTGGCTCTGAAAGAACAGAATGTTGAATTTAGATGTAGAAAAATAAACCTGTTGATCACTTGATATTATCGTGCGGGCAGTCAACATGTTAAATTCGATGCCTGTTAATCTGAAAAATGTTGAGAAACTTGAGTATCGTCTCTAATGATGGAGTGTGGGCAGCAAAGTATGTTCAGCATTTCATTTCATGGGCTAGTTTTCATCCGAATAGTGCGTCTAATTTGATCCAAGGCTTGAGCAGAGACGTTTTTTCTTTTTTTCTTCCTGTGTATTCTAAAGGACTTGAGTATGTCTCTGCTGCATCCTGAGAGGAAATTAAAGATAAATTTAGACTGTAATGTTCGGTACAATTCTATTCTCTTCTCCTTACACACTCAGAGACACCTCCCCCACATTCCTACGGTTTATAGGCTTTGATGGTTGTTTCCATGCAACTACTAAACCAGGACAGGAGAGGCCCCAAGGGAGAGATAGCACCCTGGGGTGAAGACTGTCCATATGAGCCCCCCCCCCCCCTCCCACCCCTCCTACTCATATCATATGGGTCTAGACCCTCTGTCCTGGGCTGGTACTTAAAAAAGGCCCCTAATCTGCCTTGTTGATGTTCCTCCACCACACTCATACATAACAAACACCAGCAGAGTTAGGCCTTGGATTACTTCAACACTTTCGTGCATGTGTGTATTGTACGCTTGCACATGTGCGTAAAACACACACGCAACAGACTCTGTGTCTCCCTCCGCCACTTCACGTTATCTTATCTGAGAGCAACTGCAATGCTCGTTTATCTGAGCGTAGACATGCAAAGCAGAGGCTGAGATAATTTGTGGATTTTAATTTGAGAATGTACCAAATGAAGTGTTGATTGGGAAGCGCTGGCCTGTTATTCTACACCATGACACTGCCTGACAAAGAAAGCGGCATCAGATAAAAATATAGAGGCAGATATAGGCAGCTTGCAGTTAAGTGGTTAGAGTGGAGACCGTGGAATACAATGCAGCAGTTTAGATTCTGAGCTCACTTTCTGCACGAGTTTCCTGTGTCTCCGATCAAATCAGGAACAAAATATAAGAAATTGTGGAAAGCATATACACTACAAACAAAAAATTAAGGATATTTTTAATTTTTAGTTGGGATTCTTGCACTGCACTTTCTATTTTTTTGTGTATGAACTGAATTGAAACATATTTTTTTTGTTTTATTTACAAATGGCAAAAATGACAAAAAATATCCTTAACTTTTTGTTTGTAGTGTACCTCAGGGTCCCAAAAATCTGCCCTAACTTGCAATATTTCTCAACTATCATGGTCATTTTCTCATATAAGTCATGCACATATCATGAGACCTCTTTCTTTCTGTCATTAAGCTGAAACTTTAAACAAGAATTATTGTCATTTTTTACTCATATTAACAAATTTGCCACCACACACAGTTTCTTCTAATTTAGGTTTGAGGTTTTTGGAATGAAATTATGGTTAATAAGCGCATGCAATCAGTTTGTTTGATCCACACTCTGATAAAAACAACAGAGAAAGACATCCTAGCAACTACACAACAGTCTTACTGACATGCGGTTTGCTTTAGAGATAGTTACCAACACAAGGGAGAGTCAGCGGTGTTTTATTGAAAAGAGCGCTAATCTGCTATTAAATAAAGAGCTCCAGTGTGTGAGCTAACTGCTAACCATGCCGTCTCATTTTCTATTTGTACATGTGTTAAATGCTCATGATAAAATGTGTAAATATGATAGCTTAGGAGCTGTAAGAAGGAAGCTTTGATGACTCTCAGCTTGTTGTTTCCACCTGTTTGTCTATGTGTTAAGCTTAAAAACAAGTGGCACAACAAGCACTAATGAATACCATCAAAGGTATTAATTGATGTAGTTTCCATATGTCTGAGTCTTCTATTAAGGTGACGATAGATGTCATTAAACTGAATTATTATTATTAACATAATGGTTTTTCACATTTTTTGAGGGAAATTCAGTGACTAAATAGTTCATATGAATTGACAACATAGATCATGGGTTTCAAACTCATTTTAGTTCAGCACAATGTGATTTCAAGGAGGCTAGATCAGTAAAATAATAGGCATAATAACTTTTACTTACATCATAATCCACATTTTTCACTTTGTGTGTGAAAAAAGTCAAATTACGTTATGAAAATATGAATGACCTCAACAACCATATACAACCTGGCATTTGTTCAGAAAAATAAGTGCAATATCAAGAATAGTATGTCTCAGCTTGTTATTAACACAACTTACGGATCACAGTGAATCTATTTTTTTGTTGGAATTGAACTCCTTTTTCTTAAGACATTTCAGGTTGTTCATATTTGTTCAGGATATTCACATTTTATCGTGTGTAGTTGTATAGTTTGTAAATGTAAATATTTTCATAATGCAATTTGACATCCTTGACTGTTATAGTATCTTCAGTGTAATTTTTCCATTTTGCAAATTCATCCTGCGGGCCAAATTGGAACCTTTGCCTGGCCTTTTTTGGCCCCCGGGTTGTATGTTTGACACCCCTGACAGATAGTCCAACTACAATTTTCAACCACATATATATTCACATTTTAGATCATATAGAATAGAATAGAATAGAATAGTTTTATGTTTCTGCATGTCCATGCAGTCACAGCATTAACAATGACAAATACAAACAAAAAACACTCCTTCAGTCTATTGTTGCAGTGCAAAAAGAAAACACAAATTAATTTAAATCAGATGTGTATTATAATCAATCCCCGATAAAAGCAATGCTGTGGGCAGCTGTGGCTCAGTCATCCAATGACCAAAGGGTTGGTGGTTCGAATCCTGGCTCTGACTGTCCACTTGTCAAAGTGTCCTTGGGTTAAATTGCTCCCAGTGTGGCCTGGCAGTGCCTTGCATGGTGGCAGCCGCCTACTGGTGTATGAGTGTGTGTGTGAATGGGTGAATGTGAGGCCTTGTAAAACGGCTTGGGCACCATGAAGGTGTAAAAAATGCGCTATATAAGTTCAGTCCATTTACCAATAAAAATAAGAATACGATTATTAGATCAGATTATTTGTCTTTTACTTACAATCTTTGGGGAAACTGCCCATTAACATCAGTGTTTAAGATTTAACTTGATTCAGAGGGGAGTAGAAAATGTAATATAAATGTTTAATTAGTAAATAATTATGCAAAAATTAAGAATGATTTTGTTTCTGTTACCTTAGCATGAATCATTTATATCTAAAGAGGGAAAAGGACTGCACCGTGTTTCTACAAAAGCCTCAAAATGAATGTTTTCTGTTTTCTGTCTTAAAATACATTAACATCTCGGACTACATTTGAGTGTGAGCTACAGTTAAAATTCCCTCTAAAAACCCAGAACCAATAAAATAAACATTGGGTGTAATGAGGGACTTATTTTATTGTGGCCACTGTAGGGGAGGGTGAGGGGAGGTGTTCCATCAGGTTCAGTATGAAACGTCACCACTAGACAACAGTATCTTATTGGAAAATGTATAAACCAAATTAATCTGTGTAGAAAACATCGTAGCTATAGGTGTGACAAATATACAAGCCTTATACTGATAAATAAAATATCAAATGTAAACACTTTTAACACATTGGCAGTAGAATAAGGCTCACATCATGAATTAAGACAGTATAATCAGTGAAGTGTTTTGTGAAATACTTAAAAATATTGATGTCAAGAATATGATTTGCACAAGGAAAAAAATCAACTTTTTCAGAATCGTTATTTATTTAAATCACACATTTCTTGCGAGTCTGATTAGTTCTATTAATGCAGTCGTCTTTTCTGTACTTTAGCGGACATAAAACTGAGTGACACAAAGGAGTGTTACATTGTCACCTGTTGCTACTGTCTTTCATAGCGTCTCTTTTTTGACACCCTCCATTGTCCGGAGCTTGTACGTTGTGCAATTAGCCTGTTAAAATAAACCCACAGCTATGTTCAGACTCTGATACTGTATTTGATCTCAGGTAGGAAAATAATTTTACAACATCAAACCATGCCGCCGTCGTCCCCTCCTGTTTGCATTTCTGCCATCATCAGCACTTACCATGTGTATTTTTATTCATTTAACCAAAACAGTCAGTCTGTATAAATAGATTTTGGTGTAGTTAATGCCTCTGGCTTGCTTAGGAAAGGTCTGTTTTGACAGCGATGTTTCCTCTCATCACTGTGCCGCTGTGGACCATTTGGCATTTTAGGGGGGATTTGAAAGATGCCGACCCTCCCTCTTTTTTCTCCTGCTCTTTACTCATCTAAACATACACTCATGGACTAACAAAGTTCCCCAGGGTCTTCATGATTCATTGCTACTTTAAGAGTTATGAGACACACGCAGGTCTTGCTATCGGTTACATAGACGGATTACGATGAAGAAGACAGATAGGAACCCCCCTGCTGTTTTATAGAAGGGATTACCACGGCCGCCAAGCAAAGCAAACGTACACAAACTACAGCATTACTTGGACAGTGACACACCGCCATACATGCACGCATACATTAAAACGCAGCCACATACCATACACAATACCCTTATGTAACTGGTGGTTAAAGCAACAACTGCGATGAGTCAAAGCGACTACAATGGAAAGCTATCTGTTCAGCTGTTTGCCTGGCAACAAGCATTGTGACAGCTCCTGCCCTGTAACGGTTTTTCACCAGTGGACGTTTTCCTTTTCTGGTGATGGCGTGCCCCTTGACCTCACCCTGTAGGAGGTAGCACCCAAAATAAAGCCAGGAAAGGGTGCGTGACCCAGGGTCAGACAGTCACCGAGGAACACAGAGGGTCTCTAGGACCGTGAGATGGAGATGGAGCTGGTGATCGGTCGCGGTTTCTTGAAAGGCGTTCCTTAAAAACACTAGCCTGGATGTTCTGTAAAAGTATAAAAAACAGTAATTTGTCACTGGTCATATTTACTGATATTAACCCTTTAAACCAGGGGTCTCAAACTTATTTTCTTTCAGGGGCCACGTTCAGCTCAATTTGATCTCAAGTGGGCTGGACCAGTAAAATACTAGCATAATAACCTATAAATAATGACGACTCCAATTTTTTGTCTTTGTTATTAAATTCTGAAAATAATTACTTTTATGAACTATCCAAACAAAAAAGATGTGAATAACCTGAAAAAACTGAAATTTCTTAAGAAAAATAAGTGCAATTTTAACAATATTAAGCCTCAACTTATCATTTCTACATGTGGATTATGGATCGGATCTACAAAGACACTAAACACTTAGTAACAGGCAGAAAATTGTTAAAATTGCACTCAATTTTCTTCAGACATTTCAGGTTGTTCATATTTGTTCAGGTTATTCACATTTTATTGTTACAGGATATAGTTTGTAAATGTAAATATTTTCATAATTTAATGTTATTTTTACACTAAAACAAAGACAAAAATTTGAAGTGGTCATTATTTATAGACATAGTGTAATATTATTTGTCACATCAAACTGAGAAGAAAATATGGAGTCATTATTTTTGTAGGTTATTCTGCTGTTATTATTTTACTGCAGATCATACTGGTCTGTATGTGGAACCTGAACTAAAATGAGTTCGACAACCTTGATTGTGGAATTTTTGCATTTTGCAGAATCGTTCCAGGGGCTGCATTGGAACCTTTGGCGGGCTGCATGTTTGAGACCCCTGCTTTAAATCCTAAGCCTAAAATGGTCTGCCTGGACTTTTTTCTTATTTTGACTAAGACAAGATGGAGATAAGATAGGCCTTTATTTGTCCCACAAGAGGAAATTCCAGACAAACTAAAGGGTTATAAAAAAAAAAATTCATGTGAAGGAATGCTTCTAGGACCCAAAAAGAGTTTGTTCGAGGTGCTCTTTGGAAAAAGGGATTTATAAAGTAGATACCAAACTGGAAGAAAAACTCCAAGGCACTCTCTTTAAACATTAAAATGCCTTTCTTACCATGGCATGGGCATATCTACACCTAAAAAGCACTTCTACGCGTTTCGGCTTCAAGCCTTCATCAGGAAGTCAACCAGGGGCCTGGAAGGAGAACTGCTGGTTCCTATATAGTGGGACCTGACCAATAGGAACTTGCCAACTGGGAATAAAGATAATGGCCAGCAGAGGGTGTCCACATGTAAAACGGCCAGCAGATGCGTTAAAGCAGGGGTGTCAGACTCAGATCCTCAAGGGCCGGTATCCTGCATGTTTTAGATGTTTCCCTCTTCCAACACACCTGATTCAAATGGTGAGCCTATCATTCAACTCTGCAAAAGCTTGATAACGACCATCAGGTGTGCTGGAAGAGGGAAACATCTAAAACATGCAGGATACCGGCCCTCGAGGACCGGAGTTTGACACCTGTGGGTTAAAGGGTTATGCTGTGAGGGAGTCCATTTGCCCATTTTTCCAGAGCACTTTTTTTCCCAGATCTTTCAAAATCTAGCAGTCATTTACAATTTACTGCATTTTATAATACTGCTAAAACAGCTTCTTCCCCAGCTTCTAGTACAGGCATGAGTGAAATTGCCGCAACGCGCCAGTAAAACCTATGAAACGCAACGTCTCACGTTTCAGAAACCGCTAGAATTTTTCCAATTGCTCAAACAGTGAAAGAGTTACAGCCATCCAAACTGCATATGCACAGGGTGTGTCAGCGATGACACATCAGGTTTTAAAGAGTTAAAATGCAAATACAGCTCACAGGGAAAAATGTTGACTCTGCACATTTCTGTAAACTACTGATACATGCAATCTCAGCATAATAAGAAGTGATACTTTCCCCAACAGAGCAGGAGGTAGTTGCAGTGGATAAACAGGACAAAACCCAAGACTTTGCCATCAGAGATCAGAGTCTGATATAAGTTTTTAGATTTAGTATTTTTAGTTTTTAGTATAAAAGCTATTTGGTTTACATGTTACCTTAGAGTTGCTGTATTAAACCTGTATGTTTTTAGGTTTAAGCAATAAAAGCTAGCGTTTTGGTTGTTAAAAATGTGGTTTAGCATAAATATGACAAACTACAGTGTGAGGGAGTCTTTAATCTGACTTTTTAAGTCCTAATAATCACTTAACTACTATCAGTGTCAAAGTCCTACTATTCTTACTACTAAAAAAATCACTACATACTCATCGTTACCCATAAAGTTGGAATAAAGTATTTTTACCTCTTCTCATAAAATGATTGATAGATAGTGTAACTGGTCAAAGCTGAATACTGATGTGTACAAATAGGAATATAAAGAGGAATGTGTCTGAAAACAAAATTATTCCAACTCTTTGGGTAACAGTTTAGATATAAGTGCAGAATATAATTGTATTATTTTCAGTTGGTAAATAAACATCAATGACATGCTCAGATAGGGACCATTGTCCATTAAATTATTGATGTTTTTCACTGACAGCACAAGGAGAAATAGTGAAAATCTTTGTGAAAATTTTGTTTCCAGTTGAAGAGTTGCATCAAGTTTTTTTCCCCATTAAACTTGAAATAGCACTGGGAAGGATACTTAGAAAACCGACGCATTACAGATATAAAATCTTTGCCAAAATGCCATATAATAGTATAATACAGTGTGCAACATTTATTTTAACTTTTTTTTTGTTTTACATTTATGATTACTTTCTGTTAATTATTTTCTTTTAAATTGTATCATTCAGTGGGTAAATCAAGCTAATTTGACATTTATTTTGACATTTGATATTTAGATTTTAAAGCACAATCGCCAAAATAATGTATGTTGATCAGAAACACACAGACTGCAGTAAAAGGAAAATGTTCTACACATAGATTTTGCCAAAAATAATACTTTCATATTCAACCCCTTTATAATCACAAACATTTTGACAGGTAACAGTATTTTAGTTGTATATTTGACTCTAATTATCTACAACAGATTATGATTTCTTAATTTTTTGTATTTCTAAGCACATTAAATGTATCTAGCGGATGAGAAAAACTATTTTATGAATGTCTGTGTCCGTGTCTATGTTTTAAAGGAAAATCTTAATTGGTGGGTGAATCAACTTCAGATAAAGGCTCAGATTATTTTTTTTTACCATTTTATATTTCATTCATGACGTACATACATTGAGTAAAACAGATTTGGTTCCTGTGTTCTAAAACCAAAAAGGTTGTCAGACAGATGATGCCTCTGCAGACTGAACTTATCACAAAGGATTAAAACATCAAATTGAAGAATCTAAAGTTCTGACAACTGTAAGTAAATCTGCAAATGTAAAAGGACCAATGTAAGAAGCAGTAACAGGTGTTTCTCTGGCTACTCTTAAGGGTTTAGCCCTGAAACTGAAATCCTACCCCGAGAAAACCCCTGATGCTAAAGAACAGCCTTGGCTGTTACATACACTGTGCATCATGCCCTGGGCTGAAACTACAGGCACTCTCTGACCTCTGTAATTGTAAAGTAAAGACAGGACATTTTACACTCCAGAAGTATAAATATCCCCAGTGATCTTCTGTGACTCCCCCAGAGGCTCAACAGGTAGAGCGCAGCAGAAAGCCAGCTGTCGCCATCAGGCGTCAGGATGGATTTCTCCACCACATCATCACTCATCCTCTGTGAATCTGAGATAGTTCCCACTGGAGGACGGCGTCAAAGCACATGGAAAACACTGCTGCATCAACAGACCACACACAAACACCAGTTTACCTGTTACACAACTGTTCTCTTACTATGTAAACAATATGATAATCTAATGTATGTAACATATGATAAAAGTAGTTGAAGAAGAAAATTAATGTGTTGTTATATGCATCTATCAACCACTCAAGTTGTAATTTACGTCCATGTTTGAACTGACTCATGATAGTGAAGACTTCGGAGAGATTTAACAAAATGCATCAAGTGTATTTTCCAGGGCTTGTATGATTCCAATGAATCAGTAGAAACAAGCTGGCTTCACTTGACTCATAAAGACTTAAAAAAAAAACACTGACAACCAAAACCATACTGATGTGAAATGTTTAATACCTGTTGATCCATTAATCCTATCAATACATGTAAATAATTGGTGTAAAATACAGTTTGTCGTCTTTTCATGGTCATCAGATATGATCCATTTGGATGTTCAGAGGCTCTGCAGTTACTGTGGAAACACCAGTAAAACCCATGGAGTTTAATCAATGACAGTGAAATGGGGACACTTGGTTTATGTTCAGTTATTCATATCTTTGCTGAAAAAGTCACTTTTTCTTGGGTTTTCTCTGTTTTTGATGTAATAACCCTCAACTTTACTCTGAGCTTTTATGAATATCTACATGATTAGTGAATTAAATATAGGAAAATACTAAAATTTTTAAAAATACTAAATTTTTAAAAAAAATTAAGAAAGCAGAGGGTAATATTATAATAAATGGTGATAAATCACTTAAGAAAAGTTAAATATAGAGGGAAAAAAATATTTTGGAACTGCCACATAAGTAGCGCTGGGTCTGTATGGGTTAAGATAATCTATAATATCTAAAGTAGTGGAAGAAGCACTCTTAAGACACACTTAAAATTGTAATGTTGTATCTCAAATATTATCTTGACATATCAGGATTTTATGGAATAAAAAGCTGAGCTTCAGCTAAACAATTTTTGACAAACTAATAAATATAAAAATAGTTTGAAGTAATGGAAGTATACAGCAGTGGAAAAAAGTTTTTGGACATCTTTCAAATTTTACACAATCTCAAACATTATCATGAAATATTTGCAATTCCAAAGGTGTTGTTGCATCAGATTTATTGTTATCAAGAACAAAATAACAAAAGCACATTTTTGACAGTTTTGACATGTCATGTCCTGGATGTGTTTCATTATCTTGGTGAAACATCTAGTTTTGATCACCATGGAGCAGACTACATGCAGAATGGAGCATGTGGATTTGGAGAATGGAACAAGTTCAATGACTTAAGAGTTTTAATGCAATATACCACAAATGCATGGGGTGTCCAAAAACTTTTTTCCACCACTGTACAATGCATTTGAAGCTGCGTCAGTTGTATGACATGGTATAAAATGTACTTCCTGTCATCTAACTGAGTCTGCAAAGAAGATGGGTGTGTTGTTTGGATGATCAAATGTCAAAGAGATGAAAAATGGACTCAAAGCACACATCTCAGGATCGAGATCAAAAGCAGATTTAATAAAAAGCTGAGGTGCAAGTCTGTAGTCCAGAATCTGTAATCAGACGCAAGACACAGGTGAAATACATGAGGGCGAGGACAGGTAATCAGACAGGAGGGACGACTGGGGAGACAGGACCTGAGAGAAAACAAAGAACCATTAACACAAAAGCATGAGACCAGGACAAAATGTGCAGACGTGACAGGAAGGTAATACAGAAAGTCACTTGGAAGAGATACTGTATGTGTTGGCAGATCTCACAAGAGTGTCTTACTTTTCTTCTTAATTGTCTTTGATGGAAATGACCTTTTTGTTTAGTGTCACATCCTTGGGGAAATACAGCCTGTGAAAAATGAGTCGGACACACACAGGGTTAAAGAGTCATTATCGGTGTTCATGTTCACCTGTTGTTTCTTAAAATATGGGGCAGTGGCAAAACTCACATGACGCACACACACACATATAGGAACATATCTGAACTATTTCTGGTCGACAGATAAATACACAAGAAAAAGCT
This sequence comes from Sphaeramia orbicularis, assembly GCF_902148855.1. NCBI lineage: Eukaryota > Metazoa > Chordata > Actinopteri > Kurtiformes > Apogonidae > Sphaeramia > Sphaeramia orbicularis. The sequence goes on from NC_043960.1 coordinate 18,604,523, forward strand.
ATATTTGTAATGAAAGTGCATTACAATACAAAAAACACACATCTAAAGCATACATATTAAATAAAGATAAGTTTTGTTTTTTGTTTTTTTTTTTTTCATTCTTGAGAGTTCGGAACAGAGTGGGTTATAGTACTCCAAGCAGGAGAATGTATAAATATGGAGTATGATTTGCAGCTCCTGGGATGAGAGTAATGTTTATTTTATAATTTATCATGAGCAAAGATTGTGTTTTTGCCGAATATTATGATTTCAGTTTAAACTTGACTCATTTGTGTGAAATTTTGGCATCATCTTAAGGATTTTTACAATAGACATATGGCTAAAAAGATAATCACAGTTTAGCTGACTTACTTTCATTATATATGTTTCCAAAAATGCTAAAATTCAAGGATATCCAACGTTTTATTCACTGTTGCTGTTATATGCATCCAAAATACTTACTATTATTATTTGTGGCTATGTCTTTAGTCTAAAATTACATAATATGAAGGTATTTAAAAAACAAAACAAATGTGAATAAAACTGACACATTAATGCATTTTAAATGTAGATTTTCATTGGTAGTGGTGGCAAAAACAATAACTCCCATGATCCCACACTACATAAGTTATCTGCTTCTATGTCTTTTGTTATCGCTGTATTTGAAAGACATTTGCTCTGACATAGTAAAGTATATTGTGTTTTTTGTGTAAATATATTATGTTAGACATTAAATTTGCATATTCAAAAGAGATGGTCCGTTTTATCCATATTCCACTGCCTTTGCGTAGATTATTTGTGATTAAATATTTTCGAGGGATGCAGGCTGATGATGGCTTTTGCATGTGCAGGTCAGATAAGAAGACTCTGTGTAATGAATCTGGAAGGAAGAATGGAAGACTGTCCTCATCAGTGGTACCGCCGCCAATACCCATGTCCCCCATTGTTGAGAAGATGGAGGGACTGAAGGCCATCCGTAACCGCAGCAACAGCCTCCGTTTGGGTCGACTGGCGTTCTACCGACACCTGGAGAAGGTGGAGACCATGCGCTGCTTCTGGGAGCTTAAACATGTGGAGCTGGAAGGAGGCAACCAGCAGGTAACACAGACTATACAAAACCATCACTTTTCAACAACAAAATGAGACACTTATTCACAGTCAACAAGAGTGATGTGTCAAAGGAGAAAAGAAAAAGCACTGGGCATATTTTCAGCTTAATTTCTTGGCCAAAGGTCTTTAGAGCAGAATGTGTCGCACCTGTCGCATTTTATGAGATGCACAATCAACAGTGAGGGCAAAGGGAAGCAATAAGAGAGACAAAATAAGACACGGCTCAGTCTATTCCAGTTCTGGGCACCTGTTAGCAGATACAACATGTCCTGACAAGATAAACTGAACATGTTCACTAGAGGGAGCTGCAGGTCCGCTACTGTTTGTGAACCTCTTCAACCCATTTACTCACATAAACCAGAACACAAACATATATACATGCACATCCAGTGGTGCAATGTACTGAAGTACCTTTGGTCAAGTACTGTAATTAAGGGCTTTGTACTATTACTCTACTACATCCAATAATAATAATAATAATAATAATAATAATAATAATAGAAAAAGAGACTATATTGCATCATAGAAATAGAGATAGTATATAAAGTAGTTCAAATGAGCTCATCCTTAAACATACAGCAGTAAAATGCAACATTAATGTTAATTCAGCACTAATAGAATTCAAAAGCATCAAATATAACAACAAAACACTAACAGGGACCATTTTTACTGCACAATGATGACTGAATTACCAAACACAGGCCTACATTTTGTGGATAGTACATATAGTTATATGGCATATGCCAGGTTTTCCATGCATACCTGTTAATTGTATCAGTATGTACAGTTTAGACTGTGGGTGTCAAACATATAAGATATGTTTATGTTTATGTTTATGTTTATGCATTTGGCAGACGCTTTTTTCCAAAGCGACTTACAGGGGAAAACCAATCCAATCACTCAATCAATCAAATTTTTTTTATGTAGCGCCAGATTGCAACAAAAAAGTTATCTCATGACACTTTATATATAGAGTTGGTCAAAACCAGACTCTAAGCCAATTTACAGAAACCCAACAGAATCCTCCAGGAGCAAACACTTGTGACTGGTGACAGTGGCGAGGAAAAACTTCCCTTTAACAGCAGAAACCTGGAGCAGACCCAGACTCCTGGAGGATGGCTGTCTGCCTTGACCAGTTGGGGTTAAAGAGAGAGGGTACAGAAAGAGAGAAAGAGAGAGCAATAGAGATAGAGACTGGGGGAGAGGGGGAGAAGGGGGGAGTAGGGGAAGATGCATGGAGGCAGTTGAGGATAAGAGAGTGATGATGATGAGGGCAGGAGAGAGGCAGGACCACTGCAGCAGGTCCAGAGATAATCCTGGGAAAATCTGTGATAATCCTGGGAAAAACTTTATTAAAATATTTAAAGTGGAATGTCTGGCAGTGCTAGGACAGGAGGTGCTCTCGGAAGAGCTGGGTCTTCAGGGGCTTCTTGAAGATAGGCAGGGATGCCTCTGTTCTCGTAGTACTCAGTAGAGTGTTCCACCAACGTGGAACGACCCATGAAAAGAGCCTGGATTGTCTTGTACAAGGTCTGGGGACCATCAGACAATGTTCCTCAGATGAGCGGAGTGGTCGTGGGGTAACATAAGCTTTTATCAGTGCACCTAAGTAGGTAGGAGCAGACCCACTGAGAATTTTGTAGGCTAGATATCAAAACCGGCCAGCTAAAGGTTAAAATCTGGTTCAAAATTTGAGAAATTAAACTAATTTTAGTTCCAAACTACAAAACTTTAACAATATTATGCCTGTTATTAAATGCCTTGTGCATTTGTAGATCCACTACAATCTATAATGCACATATTTGAATAAATTAAGGCATTATATTGTTGAAATTGCACTTATTTTTTGTAGGAAATTTAAGGTTGTGTTCATTATTTGTGAAAGGAAAGTTTATATATGTTAACATTTTCATAATTTAATTAAACTTTTTTTGCACTAAAACAAAGAGAGAAGTTTGGATTTGTCATCATTTGTAGGTTATTAAACTGTTATTTTACTGGTCTGACCACCTTGAGATCAGATTGGGCTGTATGTGGCCCCTGAACTAAAATGAGTTTGACACTCCTGGTTTAGAGCAGTTATTGCCACAATTAGATACATATGCATCTAGTTGCCACAAGGTGGCAGTCATGGGTAGGTTGAGCTGATTTAGTTGAAAACACAATCAGCTGATCTCATTTTACTCAGTAACTCATACCCATATTATCCATTACATGACTGAAATTGCTGATGTAACACCAATGTTGTAATTAAACACTCAGATATGAATGACATGAACATAAGCCTTGACATGCACACCAACAATTTACCCATAAAGACCCAGTGGTACTTTTGTGGCAGTTCCCAAATAAATTTTTCTCTTCATTTAACCTTTTCCTAAATGAGTTATCACCCTTTATTGTAATATTATCCTCTTACGTTTGAGGTTTTGTTTTTTTTTTTTTGCTTTTTTTTATAAAACATGTATTTTCCTATAATTCACTCCTTATGTAGATGGTCATTAAAGCTCAGAGTAAATTCAAAGGTTATTATATCAAAAGAGAGAAAACTGAAGAAAAAGAGACTTTTTTAGTAAAATCGATCATTAACTGAACATAAAACAAGTGTCTCCATCCACTGTCATTTATCAAACGTTGTGGGTTTTACTGGTGAATCAGTGTTGTAGAAGACGTGTTTCCATGTTCACTACGGAGCATCTGAACGTCCAAATGGGTCATATCTGATGACCATGAAAAGATGACAACCTGCATGTTACACCAAAAATTTACATGCAGATTAGTGGATCAAAAGGTATTAAACATTTTAAATCAGTAGCTGGTTCTGGTCGCCAGTGGTTGTTTGGGTCTTTATGGGTTAATGATTGGTTTATAATGTAAATATATATATTCCCAAATGACATATTTTTCTCTGTATCAAGAAAAATAGTGTAAAATTTGCAGCTGATAGGCTTATGAAATTCCTCATCAAGAAGTCACTTTTTATGGTGCAGTTCACAATTTTGATTTATTTTTATTACCTCCGCCAAGGAGGTTATGCTTTTGCCAGGGTTTGTTTGTTTGTCTGTTTGTTTGTTTGTTTGTCTGTCCGTTAGTGTGCAACATAACTCAAAAAGTTATGGACAGATTTGGATGAAATTTTCAGGGTTTGTTGGAAACGGGATAAGGAAGAAATGATTAAATTTTGGTGGTGATCGGGGGTGGGGGGGCCCACGGGGGGGGCACTGATCAGCCTTGGCGGAGGTCTGCGCTCTCCGAGTGCTTCTAGTTTTTATTATTATTATTATTGTTATTATTATTATTGTTATTATTATTACCTCCGCCAAGGAGGTTATGTTTTTGCCAGCATTGGTTTGTTTGTCTGTTTGTTTGTTTGTCTGTCTGTCTATCCGTGTGCAAGATAAATCAAAAAGTTATGGACGGATTTGGATGAAAATTTCAGGAAATGTTGATACTGGCACAAGGAACAAATGATGAAATTTTGGTGGTGATCAGGGGTGGGAGGGTGGGCGCACTGATCTGCCTTGGTGGAGGTCTGTGCTCTCCGAGTGCTTTTCTACTTATTATTATTATTATTATCATCATCATCATCATCATCATCATCATCATCATCATCATTATTATTATTATTATTATTATTATTATTATTATTATTATTATTATATCACATTTAAAGTTACACTAGTATCTGGTGTGACAGGTTTTACATGGAGGGTAAATGTCTGGAGATAAGCCCAGACAAATCAGTGCTTAGCTCTCCACTGACCACTGGGCGGTGTTCCTCTAGTTAAAGACAGGGTCTCAGTGTAATTTAAGATCTTCACTCTGTCACAGCTCCCAGTGAACAAGCCTCTCACCTTCCTCTGTCACTAAACTCTGGCCTCAGCTGCACCTCTGCTCATGTTATTTAATCTGTTTGATTCTGTACTTTGCGCTATCCTTGGTCTGAGTAAACTGTTTAACTTTGAAATCATAAATATAAAGTCACCAGTGGTTTCATTACTAACAGTAACAGTAAACGCTGTCCCAGAACTGTATGCAGAGGTTCTCCTCAGATTCCCACCGAGGAATATTTTTCCTCACAGGGGTCCTGTTCTGTAACCCTGTGACCCTTGAACCCCCTCCCAGCTGTTGCTGTTTGTTAAATAAAGCTTCCGTCAGATACAGGTGCTTAGAACAATTTTGAACGGTTACATCTAAACTACAGATGACTTAACTAAGAACATTCACAACAAATTGTCAAATGCTGTCATTCCAATGGTCCATAAATATGTCCACATATGTGTCTGACATAAAAACAGTATAGATATCTGTCTCATCTTATAATCTCCAAGGCACCAAGGTCAGTAAAAGTCCCTCATACTGTAAACCGACATGTTCAGCAGGACTCTGGGAGGATCTGATCTGCCTGTCCGCGGTGCACACATTCCACTATTCAGTATAAATCATCAGCTCCATTCAGACAGATGGACATCATACACACACAGTCAGTCACCGTCTATAAAAGTACCACTGAGGACACACTGCAGTCCTGTGCTACAACACTAACAATCTGTAAACATAAATAGAAGGAGGGCGGTTTAAATAAAAAGGAGCGTGCACACTCCCCTGCAACGCAGAGCCAGACGACCACATTTGCACATTTGTCACCTGTGCAGAATGTAGAAACAGAAAAGACAAATTTAGCAGTGCCAGAGGCAGGATTGTTTTTTGTTGTTCCTACAACTGTCTGAGACACATGTTGCAGTGGTATGCTTATTTTAGATTCACATCATATTTGAGTTTACCCAGCTGATTAAAATAATTCAAATAAGATGTTAAAAGATAACGAACATTAAAAATATTCTAGCCTACAGTCTATGTATTTTGTAAATATAGTCTATAGTCTACAGTATGTGTGCGTAAGGCTTTATTTTTACAATACGACTGTAATTTGGTGGGTCAGAGCCAACATTGATGTAGAAGGATGACATACAACCCAAAAATAACTGCATGACTGATTCAAATGCAAACCTAATTATTACATATTAATACATTTATATTATTATATAGTAATAATTTTATAAAAGAATGTATCTGAGATGCTTTACAATGATATCCATTAAGTGCTAGAACTCTTTGCCAATTACATTCCTTTCCAGATGTTGCTGAATAAGAGTAATGTATGCAGAATGTCTTCTGTATACTGACCAAAGAGAGGCTGACAGTATGGAAGATGGAATTCACTGAATGTTGTTTGATAAGAATGAATACTAAATGAAAAGGTGTGTAGAAGCCAATAATGTAATAACAACTGATAATGTAATAACGGCAGATAATGTAATAAATTTGCCATTTTTAAAATGTAATAGGCCAATAACGTAATATCTGGCCAATAACGTAGTAAAAGTCCTGAACCGATAACGTAATAGCTTTTGGCCAATAACATTATAACTTATTACATTATTGGCTCAGTTATTACATTTGCAAAGAATTTTTTTTTTTTTTTACCATGCCAATAATGTAATATCCTGCCAATAAGTTATAACATTATTGGCCAAAAGTTATTACGTTATTGGTTCAAGACTTTTATTATGTTGTTGGCCAGATATTATGTTATTGGCTTATTACATTTTAAAACCAGCAAATTTATTACGTCATTGGCCGTTGTTACGTTATCGGCTGTTATTACATTATTGGCTTCTACAAGGTCCTGGAAGGATCAGGTCAAGGAAGTCCTGTGGTGCACATATCTATACATGAATGTATGTCTGTGTTAAAAATGTATTCCGTCTGCTTTTGAGGTATATGGCTGGCCACAGTGACTCCCTAACAGATATACTTAGGCGTATGCATGCGCAAAGTGCTGTGTCCAAAGTTAAAGGATACCACAAGGGTCTCACTAACATGCCAGCAGTAGCAGCAGCAGAAAGCATCTGATTCTGCGTACAGCAACGACACCCTGAACTCAACACCACCTGTCCCACTCTCGTCTCAGAGACGGCATGTTCTCTCCTTTTAGATCCCACTTCGGGAAGCAGGGAGGACACCGGCTGGAGAGTGAATGGGTGGCTTGGTGGGTGGTTTTGACAGCATAGAGCCCCTGAATTACGCAGCGTTTGTAGTGAGTTGAGCAATCTAAACACACATATGGGAGCTCAACTCAGCGCCTGTTGTCGTCTCCATTGATGTCAACAACTTGTTGCACACCACCTGAGACTCTGGCTTTGGCACAGGTGGCAGAGAGACTGGGATAAAACAAAAGCCTGTGCACCTGAACGACAGGACAGGAAGAGGAAGGTGTCCATCATGGAGAACCTCCTAAAGGATAAAGATGTTTGGATATTAGGCAGTGTGTGTCTGGTTGCCACCTTCCTGTGGCGGCGGCTGTGGAAATTATTTTCCGCCAAGAGGAGCAGAAGGACCACAGTGTCTACAGACACAGAGGTAAAAGAAAAAGAAATCAGAATGGGGTCAGAGCAATGGAATAAATGTGAATCTGGGTTTTTTTATGTCAGTGATGAGCTGAATTGTTAAATGCTAAATCAACAAAGCTCTGCTCACTGAGTTTATTGTGGATGGTGACAAGCTGCAGGTGCACAAGGACCGGAAGTGAATAAAAGCCATCACATAACCTCCCTCAGATATTTTCTGTCCTTGTCATTGATCAGATGTTAACACAGCTGTGATTGCCCTGCATGCCAGTGAAACAAAGTATTAAAAAAGTATTTGCTCATGTGTGCCTGTGTGTGAATAAAGCCACAAAACAATGAATCAGTCTGAAACTTGGAGCATATATTGACTGACTGATTATCTAGATGTCATTATATTTTGATGCAACTAACTTCAGAATAAACAAAACAGCATGCAAAACCAGATTTGCCCATTATAAGGGGTGTTTTTCTTCTGCAAACAAAGTGCATCCTCCACCCAAATGCAGGTCATTATCAGTGTTTGTTATCTCCTTCAATGATTCTGATTTGAAGCCTGATCAGTTAGACTCTGTAAAATCCTACTAACACATGTCTGTCAATTTTGTTAACTGGGTTTTAGTGCAGTTATGGATTTATAGGAATGTACTACCATGGGAGTGATGGGCATTTAAATACTGCACTTATTTGATTATTATTACATTCAACTATATGCTATAAGTTACCAGAGTAAGAAGTTGTTAAAAAAATATGATGGTATGAAAATGAATCCATATTAAATGTTAAAATACAAAATAATAATGTTTTAACTCAGAAATAGTTCAGAAATCAACATTTAATATAATAAACCTGATTTTCATGCATCTTCTCATGCTCTCAACCTGTCTTTGACATCACTGTGGAAAGAATTTGCTTCTTTCCTATTAAAAATGAAACTCATTCCTTGTTAAAACCAGTCATGCAGATATAATTCACATTTTGCATAGGTGTCATAATTCACTAAGTTTTCCCCCTGATTTTTTGGTTTATATGATCTCAACATTTCTGAACAAACAGTTAGTTCCTTATTAATATTTATAGCTGCATCTCATATTGATTTTTTCATTTTTTGACTGCTAATTGCAAGAAAAATGGGTTAGATTTAGTAGTACCAGGGTGTCCCATAAGTCTCCATACATAGGAAAAATAAACGTTTCTTGACATAAACCATTTTTATTTATAGAATATGCTCTATATGACTGCCATTTTGTCGGGAACACATTTCAATGCGTGTCTGCTGAAGAACTATAAAGAAGAAATATAAAGAAATACATGTTAGAGCCATATATGTATGGAATGTATTATGTCTCCTATGTATGGAGACTTATGGGACACCCTGTAGATATCTGTGCATGATTTAAAACATATTTGCACAAATGTGATTCAAAATGACTCAGAATGTATTGACTTGTATATGCAAGGAACCACAACTTTTTCATAACCCTATCCAATGTTTGACATGAAAATTAAAAACCTACAGCCTAGTCAAGATAGGATATGTACTGTATCTGGAGGCAAAGTCCATGATTCTGTATAACCAGCATTCAGACCAATGGCCTCATTTCTGTTGAGGATGAACGAACAAGCAGTGGATCAATCAATAACAAAATGAAATTTAAAATATGGCGACCGGGATGGTGCTGAAACATCTATTATGAGAATGCTGGACAGTTTAATGAAAATACACTGAACATGTTATTAAATCTAACTGTCATTATTGTCAAGATCAGTTCTGTTATTTTCAGGCAGTAAAATAGAAGGAGAAAGAGAACTTCTTTACAATGCTTTACATAACAGTTGTGATGAGGTGCTTTCTGAAGGGATATAGAAGGAAGTGTATATTAATTGACTGAATACTCATGTCTGGTGTTACCTGTTGGACATCTAGTTCAACCTCAGGAGTTAGTGGATTTAGTCATGTTCACCTTGATAAACTAAAAACCCTAATCAGGCCTATGTGTAACCAGTAGAACTGCTCTAAAAATGACCTGAGTGGCAGCTGTCAGTGCCTTTACAGCTCATGGGTTAAAGCGTTGAAGTGTGCTGAACATGCTCCTTTGACGAATCAATGAAACAACCTTTGGCCGGCAAAGCTGTATTTCATTCTTCTGGTGCTGATGTGTGAGCACATGTCAGTCAGTGGAAAAGATAACGTCAACCTCCAACATGTGTCACACACACACTTGTCATAAGCAGTGACATCTAAATTCTGTTTAGCAGTACTTAACACCACACTCCATATTGACTGGCCAGAGCCATCTACACTATGCAAACTATGTCTGGAATAAAACAGTTTAATATGTTAACATAATACAGCAGGAAGCACATGTAATAGACTCCTCATAAAGTGTGGGAGCTGTAGAGCTGTAAGCAGTGAAAGCTCAATATTTTATTAGTCTCAGTCTGACTTATGATTTAACATCTCCGACCACTTCTGATAAAATTATACATCAGTCTGATTTGAAAGACTGAGATAAATTCAACTTAATACAACCATAAATCAAGTCAAATATGAAATTGTTAGTGAATATTGGATTAAAAACTGTTAGAAACTGTTAGAAAATTCTGTTTCAGTGAGATCTGTCCAAGGTGCTGAAGTGAACCCATTCACCATCTGACCTCTGATAAACTGTCCTGAGTTTAACCTTTGCACCATTTATAACAGAGTTTTAAACAAGCTTTTAAAGTGTTTTTCCAGTAAATACATCACTGAAAGAAAATCCACCAATGTTATTACTACTTATAAGTATATAGGTATATATTTTAGTGGGAGAAAAAGGGTTTGTATTTAATAGAAATTATTTAATTAATGATTTTCCCCCAAAATTCTAATTAAACATATTGTCATTTGGAGCATTTATTAGCAGTAAATTATATTTCTTGGGATCAGATGCCAAGAAAATGAATCCATATTAAATGTTCAAACACACAATAATAATGTTTTAACCTGGAAATAGTAAGAAATCAACAATTAATATAATAAACCGGATTTTCATGCATCTTCTCATGTTCTCCACCTGTCTTTAGGAATAATTTGCTGATTTCCTATTAAAAATAAAACTCCTTCCATGTTAAAAGCAGTAATTCAGGTATAATTAATATTTTGCATTAATGCCATAATTCACTAAGATTTTCCCCTGTTTCATGCATTTGACTTGAGCTTAAAAAAGAGTCACTAATTCACTTCAGTGCTGTAATTATTTTATATCAGCACAGGAACTAACTGACTGTGTTTCTCAGGGACGGTCCTAAAAAGGTTTCAGCAATGTTCCCTGAGACTATTAGCTTGTGCTAATGTGTGTGAGCGTGACTAATGTGAGAAAGGATCTCCTGCCTCAGATTCTCACACTCACATAGCTCAGACAGAATTAGTACACAAACAGAAGAGTGATAGGAGATGTGACCCTTTGGGGGGTTTATGTGATGGATTAAAGCTGCAGACCTTGATATTTTTTTTATTGGCAAGAATGTCATTATTACTTTTCAGTATATTGGAATTCAAGTGGTTAGCAAAGACACAAAACATCTGTATCTTCTTCTTGCATGTGTTTTTGTGTAGAAAATTCCACTCAGTGATGCAGACTTTAGCTAATTCCAGGTGATTTAAGAAAGGTGGGAGGGTTAAATGTGTGATTGACAGCTGTAATTACCAATCACTGATAAGACTGTCAGACAAGATCCATATTTCAACATGGAAGTTTGGAAAAGTAGCATCTCTTTTACATAACATAATGGAACTATAAAGGGACATTTGTGCTTACATATTATGTAGTGACTGACCTGTCACTGCTGGATGTGGGTGGAGACCTTGTTTTTAACGCGCTTCGAATCAATGTCCGGACCGAATCCTTTGGTGAGCTTCCCACTTTTATTGAACATTCTTAGATGGTCACATCAACGTCTCATGAAGATTGCATGACAGCATGACTACTGAATGATGCTGACTTCTAACTGATAATGGTAAAAACCGTCTGGTCTCGCCGTCCCTTCCCAGTGACCTAGTTACCTGCCCCCTAAATAGATTTCCGTCCACCCTCCCTTAACTCAAACCGGAAACCCACAATTAACTAGACACAAAACAAACAAACATAAAGAATGGCTCCTACATAACATATATTTTTTCTCTGATTGTAGCTGCTGCAGCTTTAAAGCATTTCTAGAGCATCGCCAACATCTAGGACTGAGTGTACAAATTTACATAATGCTGAATTTTAAGATCTTCTATTTAGTTCACATATTACATTTGGAATCTTAAATACAGTCGCGGAAAAAAATTACTAGACCACTCTTGTTTTCTTCAATTTCTTGTTAATTTTAATGCCTGGTACAACTAAAGGTACATTTGTTTGGACAAATATAATGATAACAACAAAAATAGCTCATAAGAGTTTAATTTCAGAGCTGATATCTAGCCATTTTCCATGGTTTTCTTGATAATAACCAAAATCACTTCAGTTCTTACATCATCTATGGCATTGCACTGACAAAAACAGTGCTTTTAGGCATTCCATGTTTTCTTTTCTGTCTGTTTTAGTCACATGGTACACACAGGAGTTAGTACTTGATTGCATAACCATTGTTTTTGATGACTTTTGATGGTCTAATAATTTTTTCCGCGACTGTATTTTTCGTTACATTGACAGTTGATGAGAATGTTTACTGATGTATTAATTCTCAGTATGCCGCAGGCGTTGCGCAATTTAGCTTAAAATTAGCATGATTGATTTTTACATGTTGGTGTGTATACAAATTTAGAGTTGAATGTCTTGAGCATTTTGTAATAAACCCATATTATGTGATATTTAGTCTTATTTAACTTTTTATACATATTAGTGATTCCTGATTATGATCCACATTTATTTAAGTATATGTCGCTGATGAAGTCAAAGGATGATCTATCACACTTAAGCTACTTAATAAAAGCGTTCAGGAACCTTCATTCTACCTTTCAGGACTTTAAGTCATATGTCTGTCCCTCTCTGGTATGAGGACTCCAGAGGAATGTTCTGTTTTCGCCTGGAGTCCTATGGCTTCTCCACTGGTGTCCCCTTTCAGCCGTTTGCATAACTCATTACCAGTGCACTGCTAAAAATGTTGCCTATTACACACCCACAAACAAAAACACACATGTAGGCACAGATTTACTTCCCAATGATGCATGATGAGAATGTTGGGTTGCAAAAGTTTAGTTACAAAGTGTTTGTGGCCTGAGCAGATAAGCAGGTTCATCATCAGGTTGATAAAAATCCTCTTGTCAAGTCCCTTCCACAGACATTTCATTGGAAAACAAATAGATTTTACACTGATGTGATGAGGTATTTATACTTTGCTTAAACATTTCTATGGTAAGCAGTATTTTTACTTCTACTCTGCTATATCTTAGAGGCATATATTGTACTTTTATCTTATTCCATTTATCTGTCATCTTTTCAGATTATAGATTTTCATCTCCTGTCTGTCTAGTGGAAATTACCTATTCTGTGCAATTTAAATATAATGATCACACAGAATATTATGCATTTAATTCAGATACACAGAACGGTAATACCCTGGAGCTTTGCCAGTAGGTGTGACATTTTGGCAGAAAACCTCACTAACAGTACATCAGCAGCAGAAAAGTAAACTTTTTTGGGGGGATGGGCGATTTGCGCAAATACACTACTATATTTAGCTTTAATAATAATACATTTACTAGATTAGTCTAGTAAGTAACGCTACCACCCATTTGGTACTGCATTTTGACAACAACAGGTACAGGTGTTCGATTAATGGTGAGTTTGTTCCAATATTAGTCAGTTATTTGAAATTCATGCACCTAAATATGATGAGGCCACGTTACATGTTTTTTTATGCATTAAGATTATGTTCAACCCTCAAAGACCCAAACAGCTGCTATTGATAAAAAGCATCTGCTGAACTGAAATGTTGAACACCTTTCTAAGCACCAATCCTAATAATATACACTGAACAAAAATATAAATTCAACAATTTTGTTTTTCCTCACATTTTTCATGAGCTGAACTCAAAGATCTAAGACTTTTTCTATGTCCACAAAATGACTATTTCTCTAAAATATTTTTCACAAATCTAATCTGTATCAAAAATCTAAAACAAATCTAATCACAAATCTAAATCTGTATTATTGAACACTTCTCCATTGCTGAGATAATCCATCCACCTCACAGATGTAACATATCAAGATGCTGATTAGACCACATGATTATTGCACAGATTTGGACAAACTTGTGAACAGTATTTGAGAGAAATAGGCCTTTTGTGTACATAGAAGAAGTCTTAGATCTTTGAGTTTAGCTTGGGAAAAATGGGATCAAAAACATCAGTGTTGCATTTATATTTTTGTTTAGTGAATGTAAATAATTCCTGTAAAATGCAATTTTTCAGCATCATCAGATAGATGTTCAGAGGCTCCATAGTGAACGTCAACACCACCATCTTCTGAAACATTGACTCACCAGTAAAACCCATGTAGTTTGGCAAATGACAATGGATGTACATGCTTTTTTTAATGTTCAGTTAATGATATACTGCATTTTGTTGAAAAAGTTAGTTTTTCTTCAGTTTCTCTATTTTGCTATAATAACCCTTGAATTTACTCTGACCTTTTATGAATATCTACACGATCAGTAAATAAAATATAGAATTTTAACTGAAAAATGCAAAATACAAATGAAAATATATCAATGAATGATGATAAATTATTTGGGGAAAGGTTCAATATGGAGAAAAATTCCTTTAGAAGTCACCACGAAAATAATGTTAGATCTTTAAGGGTTAAGGTTTAGGAGGATGCAAATGTTCAAATGGCATTGATATGACAGATACAAGGAATGAACCATTACAGTAATGCTATTAAGAAGTTCAGCATATGACATTTAGAGTAACTGAGAATCAGTGTGTTTCATTACTGTAAATTTAACCATTTATACAAGTTTAGTGCCTCTGAATGGACTTATTTTTTCAATTTTATAACAGGTCACATCCAGTGTGAAGGCATAACTACCCTAATATCACCTAATATGTCAGAGAAGGAACAGAGTTGATATCCCCCAAAATACAAAACCTATGATGGGCATAGAAAATGCTGATTATAATAACTACAATTCAGGACAGTCAAAACATCTGCTGTGTCCAGTTCCATTAAAATATTTGACCCTATGTATCCCTAAAATACATGAATAAGTATAAATTGCAGTACTAGTGTCAGTAATTTAAAGAAAACATCCATAAAACCTTATAGTAGCTTGAGTACAGAATAATAGGGGATGTAATTTCACACCCCATGTCCATGGTCACTGTGGAGTCACAGCTGGCAGTCAGACTAATATTTGAGTGTGGGTCGTGTTTATGATCTGACACCATGTACTCTAGATCTTACATGGCAAACATTGATCCAGGAGGTGATGGGGTTTTGTGGCCCCAGGTTGGAGTTCAGGGTAACCAGAGAACAGCTGCATGTGACTCTGGTGCAAAATGCTGACAAACATTATTCTCCTATTTCACTCAAATGTACAAAGAGACAAGTCATAGTGGACTGTGGAGATATGAGAGTGGTCTGCGTGAGCCCACTCTGACATCTAGTGGCAAGTTCAAGAACTGGACACGTGTCAGTTTGGTTTTTTACATCTTCACCAGGCCTTCGGAATTTATGACGCCCATTTGAATTGAATGTAAATTTTCACCTAGTTTGATGACAATGTCTTAACATAAACAAAATAATAAACTTAATTTCATGATAAATGTTTATATAAACCTTGTCCATTTAAAGCACGTCATCTGTACTATAGCAACTCTGTTTCATCTTTATTTGGCTGTTTAAGTGTGTTTATGTTGAGCATAGAAATGTATGAAATGTCTTAAAATCTGTAAAGTATTTTCACAAAATTATTAGTATAACCCTCCTTCACCCACACTTTTTTGGTCCTTTACTATAATAATAATAATAATAATAATAATAATAATAATAATAATAATAATAATAATAATAATAATAATAAATTATTATTATTGTTAGTAGTAGTAGTTGTAATAGTGTTTGGTGGAGGGCACATGTTAACAATGACTTATCAGCTTAAATTGACTTGATTATTTGTCCTCAAAAAGCAGTTCAAATACATATCCTTAGTTGAAACTGTATGATCCAACTAGGCGGACATGTTAAATGCATTAATGTTACCAAGTACGCCTAAACATACAGTACGTTTTCCATTGCTGGTGAGCAATTTAGAAAACAAATCAACACCAGATATTATTATGATAATTGAATTAATTAAAAATAATAATTTGGCAACCTGGTAAAGAATATGTACCTGAGTATTCCCAACATACAATAACACACACATTCAACACTAACAAGACATTACCAAAAAAAGAAGACTGAAATTATATATTGCAATAGAACATTAAAAAGTCAGACCAATATAACGTATACTATTCAAATGCTGCATAAGTAAAAAAAAAAAAAAAAAAAAAAAGTATCTTCTTAAAGTAACAACAACAAATGACCCATTTCAGAGTAACTTATGTTGGATTATAATTACCTCTGCCATAGTAAATTTTGTCATGTGTTTTTCTGTTTGTCTGTCAGTAGGATTACACAAAACATACTGCACTGATTTTCATGAAAGAGGAAAAACTCTCTTTTCAACACATTTGTTCCTTTTTTATGAGACTAAAACAGTTAAAACAGTGAGGAACTAAACAACATTCAATTCAAATATTTAACAGTATTTCTGGCAGGTTGTTGGTAATCTATGTACAGTTCGAACTGCGGAATCTAAGTACTTTTTAATTTAGTATCGGCAATAAAGTAAATTAAGTGAGATTTAATATAACATTTTTGTGAAATTATTGGCTTCCTTAGTAAATAGTCTGGCAATCAGGCCTCTTCTGCTTCCTGTGTCAATTTGTTAGGGTTTATTTCGAAATAATGTCAGTTTGTGGTGCATTAACCCTTAGATAATAGTCTAAAATCCTAATGTTTGTTGAGTACTTATGTTACATTACCAATGTGAAACCTGCAAGATACCCAAAGTACCCTGTAAAGTAAGAAGTACAATATTTACCAGTATCTTAAAATTAGACTTAAGTATGTCACTTCAATAGTTATGAGTGTTATGTTTTTCTTTTTTTTTTGTATGGTATTAGTTTTTTGCTGACACTGTTACACTGTAAGACATGGACTCCTCTGCAGGAATTCTCCACTAAGCTCTGCTGCTTTATGTGTCTGTGTATGTGTTTTGGTGTCGTAGGATTGACAGCCATTCCACGAGGTCAGAGGTCAATATTTATCCCAAATCTTCTCTCAGACACACCCCCCCGATGCCTAGTTGTCTTCTTGTTACATAACAGCGACAGTTCAAAGAAGACTCATGATAACTGTGTGTCTATTTAGGAGGAGGTGCATATATGTGCGACTTATGTAACGTATTTACAAGCGGGGCTTAATCGCTGTCCATAACACAAACACACACTTTGCTTGTTAAAGCTCCCCTGGTCCTTTAAAGGACTTTTTTAGTGTCTGTCCGAGGTCATGACAGAGAGCTGAGCGTGTTTTATCACGGCAGCTGCTGTGAAAGAACAGTCTGTCATCGGACGGTAGTGACACAAGTAGGTTTGTCAGATAGAAAACCAGCAGCTGGACGCACACAGATAATGGGTGGCCTTCTTTCCATTTCTGTAGTTGTCATATATATTTGGGAGAAGTGTATTTTTAAAATGTCCTTCTAGTACACAGTTGTCAAACATACAGCCCATGGACCAAAACTGGTGCCGCCAAAGGGTCCAATCTGGCCTGTGGGATAAATTTGTGAAATGCAAAAATTACGCTGAAGATATTACCAGTCAGTGTTGTTAAACTCATTTTAGTTCAGGTTCCACATACAGACCAGTATGATCTAAAGTGGATCCAACCAGTAAAATACTATCATGATAACCCTGTTAGGGACCAAGCAGTAAGATGACCAGGAGACAGGACTAAAGCTTCACATGTGGGTTTTTATTTACCCAAAGTTTAAAAAAAAAAAAGATTACAAACAATTGTTTTTAACAACAACAAGGGGCGACACAGTGGTGCATTGGTTAGCACTCATGCCTCACAGCAAGAAGGTCCTGGGTTTGATTTCAACACCAGTTGACGGGGGGTGGGACCTTTCTATGTGGAGTTTGCATGTTCTCCCCGTGTCTGCGTGGGCTCTCTCCGGGTACTCCTGCGCTTCCTCCCACCATCCAAAGACATGCACTAATAGGTTAATTGGTTAACCTAACTTTCTGAACTATGCTACATATTGGCTTTTTAACATTTCTGCTTACATTTATGGGCATTTTCACATCATATGATACAAAATTCTTTCATATTTCTTGCAATAAACGAGTTCTGAAGATTTTACTTTTGCCAATTTATGATTAATGTTTTTTTTTAATATTACAGGTGAATGAAATGGCTTCGACTAGACGATCTTGCAAAAATAAGCCTGATGTATTCTGCTACATCTGCGGTGAATACACCATTGTACCTAACGGGAATCCTGTTAGAAAATGATTTTTTTTTTTTTAAAACCTATTTTTGGTGAGAACTACAGGGTATCCCATAAGTCTCCATACATAGGAAAAATAAACGTTTCTTGACATAAACCATTTTTATTTATATAATATGCTCTATATGACTGCCATTTTGTCGGGAACACATTTCAATGTGTGTCTGCTGAAGAACTATAAAGAAGAAATATAAAGAAATACATGTTAGAACCATATATGTGTGGAATGTATTATGTCTCCTATGTATGGAGACTTATGGGACACCCTGTATATAAAAAATCAACTGATAGTCACAAAAATGTAATCAATTTTGTGAGAAGATCAAATTTTTCCAAATCAAATTAGCAAAAAACCCTGACCTGATTGAGAATAACAGATGTCATTTTTGGATTTAGCGGTGCAAAATGGTCCTAATTCAGTTGAAAAAACCTAGACAACTTGCAAAAAACATTTTTTTGTAACCCAGTGTTATATATGACCTTGACATGTTTTTGACCTGTATGTAAAAGGTGTAGTATAAGTAGTTATGAGCGAAAGTAATGTGACATGGATCGAGTGATTTGTAGGCTGAGGCTGGTTTTATTTTTGTACATCCTCATGTGTTTTATATTGGTGGAATAAATAAAAAGTTAAAAAAAAAAAAAGGTTAAATGCAGAGAAAAATCCATTTGGGAACTGACACTAAAGAAGTGCTGGGTCTTTATGGGTTAATATTGTACTATATTGTACTGTACTATTAATCGTACATTACAGAAACAACCTGCTCCTCCACTACGTCATCTCAGTAACGGGCCTTTCATCTCTATCAGATTCCTGGGCCTCAGTCCAGCTCCGGGCGCCCTTCAATGATCCAGGGTTTCCCCCGAAATGGCATCCCTGCCCACAAAGGATGCACCATACCATCATCATGACTCCCCCCATGCCTTTCCACAAAGCCCAAAATAAAAATACATGCACAGGGACCTCATCAGCGTTAGGTCCAATAGGAGGTTTGACATGAATACACAGTGTTAGACTCATACAGTTCAGTCCTCCAAAGTAATCGATACATACTTAAAGTTTCACCCCTAATCCTCTAATGTCCTTTTTGCAGAATAACTGACATGTTTAGTTGCAATTCAGGACCCAACCGTCACTTTCCCTACAAAAAAACACCTGGTTTAACTGTTTTTACCACATTCCACATCTGGCAGGTGTGATTTTACATTAACTATCTGTATGTGATGTCAGGTGGATAATTGTCATTGTTGAGAAATTCATATATTTTTAATGTTTTAATGTAAATTTGTATAATTTGACTTATTGGACAGATACAGGAAATCTTTCCTACTACATTCCATCTCTCTCTACACTAACTCACCTCTGTCTGATGTCTCTGGTCATAAATCTATTTGCACTTAAATGTCATTTTGCACCTTCTCATTTTGAATATTAGGTGTTTTGCACCTGACAGTTCTATTTTAGCATGTTACAGTTATTATCCAGATTTTACTCAGATTTTTTTATACTTCTAATGTATAGAGTTTGCTCTTATGTTGTATTTCTCTTTTACTTGTGTTTGCTGTGGCTATCTATCTATCTATCTATCTATCTATCTATCTATCTATCTATCTATCTATCTATCTATCTATCTATCTATCTATCTATCTATCTATCTATCTATCTATCTATCTATCTATCTATCTATCTATCTATCTATCTATCTATCTATCTATCTATCTATCTATCTTTAAATTTATGCTGGTAATTCATCAACATAGGGCAATCACTATATTTAAAAGCATAAACAACATTTTGTATTCCATTCATTCTTTAAAATATTTTACCTTTGCTTTGTTTTCCAATAATTTCTGTATTTTCTTGCTTCTGTATTAGTTTCTGTTTTGTTTTAATTGGCTTGTTTCTAACATTACCTTAATGCATCAAGACCCACAGCTACTTTTGTGGCAGTTCCCACATGAATTTTTCTTTATTTCTACCTTTCTTAAACTGATTTATCACCAGTTTTTAAAATGATATTGTCCTCTACATTTTGCATTTTTTTGCCGTAAATCCCGTATTTTCCTACATTTAATTCACAGGTCATGTAGATGTTCATAAAAACTCAGAGTAAATTCAAAGTTACTTATATCAAAACAGAGAAAAATTAAGAAAAAGTAACTTTTTCAGCAAATATATTGCTAACTGAATGTAAAAACAAGTGTCTCCATCCACTGTTACCGATCCAACTCCTTGGATTTTACTGGTGAATCGGTGTTGTAGAAGATGATGGTGTTTCCATGGTAACTACAGAGCCTCTGAACGTCCAAATGGATCATATCCGATTACCATGAAAAAACAACAAACTGCAGTTTACACCAATTATTTAAATATAGAGATAGGATTGGTGGATCAACAGGTATTACACAGTTTATATCTGTAGATGGGTTGTGTCACCGATTGATGTTTGGGTCTTTATGGGTTAAATGACATACCCAAATAAAATACTGCAGTCACCTTACTACTTCAACTTCCTTTAGTTGGGTTATGCTTTCTGAACTTTAAGTTCACCAAGCTTCCTGTATTATCACTTTATTTTTTCACTTATTTAAAGTTAATTAATTTAACCCTTTCATGCATAGTGGTCACTATAGTGGACAGTTATTTTACAGCTGTTCTCTTGTATATTCATGGGTTTTGTTGTTTTAGTTCCATATCAGCCAACACAGTGGACGCTTATGCATCATCCCATACACTGCAATTCATACCATTACTGTAACTTTGCTGTTCTTGATAAACCTGATCTGCAGTAACATGTTTGAGTGTAAATCAATTGCTAGTTGTTATTAGACTGTAACTAACAGGTTTCTTAAACAAAAAAGGTTTTTTGCATATTATTTCCATGAAGTGAGGAATAACTAGTATTAGAGTATGTTAAAATGTGAGAAAACATCAGATTAGCTGTATTAAAAATGCTTTTATTTTCATATCACTTTCTGATATTGCATTTTAAATATTAGTTTCTTTGCTTCAAAAATTAAATACAAGGTGTCCAGCTGAGTGGACATTTTTGTAACTCCATAAAAAAATAAGTTCATTAAAAAAAAATTTCAATCACATTGTTTTTTTACATGCCTAAAGAGGAATAAAAACACTCAGGAAAAAAAAAAAATCTTGATTGTGGTTCTCATAATTCATGCATCAAAGGGTTAAAGGAGGAGAATACATAATTTCCACTGGACTGTAATCTGAGAAGTAACAAAAAATCCTGCAGTAAAAAAGTACATTATTATTATTATTATTATTATTATTATTATTATTATTATTATTATTATTATTATTATTATTATTATTATAACCTTTATTTAACCAAGAAAAAAAGCTCACTGAGATTAAAAAAGCAGCAGAAGTTACAAGTTACAAATGGAAACCACAGCCATACATCCACACTAATATACATAAACACAATGAAAGACAGTACAAAAAATAAACTTAAAGCTGATAAGAACATACATCTAAAACGTCACCATTATTTTAAAAGTTACTAAAAGTATAACAACAATGTTCCTTAAAAGCATCTCAAAGCCAAACCCAATTCAATTAATTCGAAAAAACATCAACACCCACATTTGTCCTTTTCCCATTGATTTAAAATGACTTTGAATGTATTAAAAGAGACCGGTTCCTTCAGTTTAATGTCCTTCTGTAGATTGTTCCAGGCAGTTTGAGCAGAACATTGAAAAGTTTTCTTTCCCAGTTCTGTTCTGACTTTTGGAACCCGTAAAGATCACAGATTCTGGGACTGGAGACCGTAATTATTCAAGTCATTCCAACAGATATGCATCTCAGGGTAGAGTCCAAGTACCTCATATTCCTACTACAGTACTTGAGTAATGGTTAGATTCCAGTGCTTACCACTACAGCAGCAGACATTCGCTGGATGTCACACAGTCTATTATTGTGTCTCTGTTATCTCCATGTTGTTCAGGTCTTTGCTGTGGAGTGACAGTGGATTTACTGACCAGCATCTGGCACCAGAATAAACATTATGTATTGTCTGTGACTTCTTGCTGAGTAACTCTATATGTGGACAGAGTGGCGAGGCTGCATCAGTCTCATTCCTACATGGCGCTGCTATACCACACCGCCTCTCGTTTTACCATTTAACCTTTTCTGTCTGAAGATTTGGGAGATTGTCTGTCAGGGTACAGTTAAACCTCCCACTGCCCTCCACCACCCTGTTACCACGCTCATCATACCCAATATACTGCAGCCTGCCCACTGATTCACAGCAGTCATGTGTAAAGAGTCCTGCCAGATGATTATTAGTATTTATTATCAGCCATTTTACTGTGAAGTTGTAGATGTTTAAGGCACAGCTCCTGCACAACACAAAAAATCTTGCAGCATATCTCTCGCGGTTGTGATATTAATATGATTTTCTTAGGATTAGCTGTTCTTCCTGTAAATCAGTGGGATGTAGTTTACTGTTCCACACATACTGACTCATAAAATGGGATAAAATGGTCCAAAAACAGCTCTGTTCAGTGTTATTTGATGCATTCAGTTGAGGAACACCAGTTGCCACTAATATTTATACTAGATGTGATTAAACTGGATGTAACAGGAAGGTCTTAGGTGCTGTAATGTATTTTCTGTTTTTATTTTATTAAAATTATACATTTTGCACAATTATGGACGCATATTACCACATTCTTCAGAATATAGCTGAAATAAACATGACACAAATCTGCTCATTAATGAAGACAACTCATTACAAGTCCAAACACACCACTTTAAAAGCTAATTACCAGCTAAAAAAAAAAATCTATGAATAGATTGAATCTACATAGCATTAAATCACTTGACATATCAATGGCCAATAAAAGTTATACATAGAATTACTAAAATATATGTTAATCCATTGATATAGTTAAAATGGTTTAAAAATCCAGCGCAAACAAGAAGTGTGAATTAAATCAATAGAAAAAAATTGCTTTTCGAATGTGAAATATATCTTTAAATTCATGAATTAAATTAAAATATAAGAACTAATGATATAAATCCTGAGCTGACATATGCTTTATTCATGCCCTCAGGAAAATACAGTAAAACACACAATTAAATCAGAAAAAAAAAAGAAACAGTTATTGTGGTGTGTGGTACTTGTACTAATACAATATAAAAGACTAAATTATTTAAGAATAAATTGTCACATTTTCCTTTGATGATGATGATGTATTAATTCTTATTATTCAGGATTTTATTCTATAATTCAAAAGCCAAGTGGCCTCTGTGTGTGTGTGTGTGTGTGTGTGTGTGTGTGCGTGTGTGTGTGCGTGCGTGTGTGTGTGTATGTGTGTGTGTCTGGGGACTCACACAAAATTCAGACAGAGTTGACTGCTGCAGTTTGTCATACTTATGTATTTTTGGTCAAGGAACAGACCAGCGAAAACGGTAATTTAATAGGACCAATATTTTGGGAGATATTTGTAATTTTGGAATACAACCTTACAAATCATGCTGCTATACCCAGAACACTTTGGCGGTGACTACTGGACAAGTGCGGTACAGCATGTGAAAATACACAACGGCTTAAAAACTACCATATCCCATATCTAGAACCATGGATCCCCACGGGTCAACGCACTAGTTGTTCTATAATACGACAATTAATGGGAAGTTGTTTTAAGAAAAAACGGTTGCAAGACAGTTAATGATGTATGCTTTATTTGTTATTGCAGGGGTGTCAAACTCTTTTTAGTTCAGGGGCCATATTCACCCCAATATGATCTCAAGTGGGCTGGACCATTAAAATAGTACCAGTGAAATAAGTAAAATTACGTCATGATGATGTTTACATCTACAACATTTCCTTAAAAATCTGAAAAACGTGAACAACTTGAAATGTCTTAAGAAAAACAAGTGCAGTTTTAACAATATTCTGCCTCAGTTTATCATTTACACATGTGCATTACAACTTACAGTACAATTACAAATGCACAAAACATTTAGTAACAGGTATAATATTGATAAAATTGCATTTACTTTTCTCAAGATATTTCACGTTCATATTTGTTCAGGTTATTCACATTTTTTGTGAAAGGATAGTTTGTTAATGTAAACATTTTCATGTAATTTCACTTTTTTGCACCAAAAAAAGATAAAATCTACAGTTGTCATTATTTATAGGTTATTATGACAGTATTTTTCTGGTCTGACCCAACTGAGATCTAACTGGTTTATGTGTATGTATGGAACCTGAATTAAAATGATTTGTACACTATTGATTGTTAATATCTTCAGTGTAATTTTTGCATTTCACAAATTCATCCCGCGGGCCAGATTGGATCCTTTGGCGGGCCATATGTTTGACACCTGTGTGTTATAGAATGAAATCCTGTATAATATTATCTAAGGGTAACTTTGTGTGTATTAGTACTTTATTATTTCTGATTGCTCCAGTATTTACCACTAGTACACTGAATACGTGTGCAGTGGTGTTGTGTTGTATATGTTAGTGTGAGAATGTCCTTTGTCGTTTCCACTCACACAGTGTCCTCTTTCAGTCTCACCTCAGTGGGTAAATGGCTGCTCCTGGTCTGAGTGTTAAACTGGACAGCTGCCGGGCCGCACACGGAGCAGTGTACAGGACAAACAGAGTATAGGTCAGGTTTTTCCGGTGGTGACAGATGGATACCAGTATATAGGCGCCGGCGCTTTGTCACCCTGCCTACACCAGATACCAACGCACTGAGATGTGGAAAAGTTTGGGGTCAGCGCGCAGCGTCAAACACGTCTCAATAAGATGTACCGTGTCTGTTTATGAACATGAAGTTGTGTGTCAGTGTCGTGTGCGTGTGTATCTGTGTCAGGTTTTTGATCAGGTCTTCATTCTGTGGGGACACAACACGTGCAGGAAGTTTCCTCGAACACAATCCTCTGCTTTCCTGTATCAACAGTGCTCGGGTTTCAGTGGCATCACCTGCTTCCTGTTTAATTCCTTGGTTTGTCCCTCACGTTGCCTGGACACTGAGCTTTTATTAGCACCTTGTTTCCTCTTTCCGACGGTGGGATTTAAAACAATCCTGTTTGCAAATTTCCATACTGTCCCTGGTAATGAACTTTAAAATATTAATATCAAATTTTTATGACATTGGCCAAGAAGATTGTTTTAGCCTGCTTCTGTTTGTCTGTATTTTCTGGGTTTTCCTCTGTCCTGCTATTCTGTAATGTTTTCAGATTAGGTACAAACCATCATTTTGAGTCGAGGATGAAGTGATGTGACTGCGATGGTCAAAGGTCAAGGACACTGTGAACTAATAATAAAATAAAATACTGTAACTCAAGTATCCATATACTTATCATGACAAAAATTCACACTAGATATAATGATGAAGTCAAACTCCTTTTTTCCCACTCAGAAAATCACTCAGAATTGATAAGGAATTGGATTGGTAAGCAGAATCAACAATGGCATTGATATTGATAAAATCCTACCAGTTCTGACCCCTAATCAGCACTTTGTTTTGTACATTTTGTACATGTTGTCAGTTCACTTAATTTATCAAACATGTTTTGATGAATAAATGCTGATTTAAAAAGTGTATATGATCCGTCATCTATGTCGTACAGATGCAGAAAAAAATATTAGACCACCCTTATTTTCTTCAATTTCTTGTTCATTTTAATGCCTGGTAGAACTTTTGTTTGGACAAATATAATGATAACAAGAAAAGCGCTCGGAGAGCGCAGACCTCTGCCAAGACAGATCTACGCCCCCCAATGTTTATTTGTTTGTTAGCAAGATAACTCAAAAAGTTACGGATGGATTTTCATGAAATTTTCAGGAAATGTTGATACTGGCACAAGGAAGAAATGATTAAATTTTGGTGGTGATCGGGGGTGGGGGTGGGGGGGGGGCCCACTGATCGGCCTTGGCAAAAGTCTGCGCTGTCTTTTCTAGAAAAGCACTCGGAGAGCGCAGACCCCTGCCAAGGCCGATCAGTGGGGCCCCCCCACCCCTGATCACCACCAAAATTTAATTATTTCTTCCTTGTGCCAGTATCAACATTTCCTGAAAATTTCATGAAAATCCATCCATAACTTTTTGAGTTATCTTGCTAACAAACAAACAAACATGCACACAAAGCAAAGCGATCACAATACCTCCTGGTGGAGGTAACAACAAAAATAGCTCCTAAGAGTTTCATTTCAGAGCTGACATCTAGACATTTTCCCAGTTTCCTTGATAATAACCAAAATCACTTAAGTTCTTGCATCAATATCTATGGCAGTGTACTGGCAAAAACAGTGCTTTTAGGCATTCCATGTTTTCTTTTCTGTTTTAGTCACATGATAAACACAGGAGTTAGTACTTGATTAAATAACCATTGTTTCTGATGGTTTGATAATTTTTTCCATGACTCTATATTATTACTGGTAAAAAAAGACTCATGGGACTTGAAATTCAAAGTTTAGGACTTTGGACTTGACTTGAAACTTATCAGCCATGACTCGGGACTTGACTTGTGACTTGAGGACAAGGACTTGAGACTTACTTGTGACTTGTAAAACACTGACTTGGTCCCACCTCTGGTTTACAGCATCAGTGATCACGGAAAAAACTAAGCTTGAAATGATAAAACCAGAAAAACGGAAAGCACAAGAACATTTAAACACAGAATATAAAAAACATTCAGAGTATCCAAAATTATTTACATTTATCAAAATAGCTTTTTTAAATGCCTTAATTAATTAAAACATTTCTCCTTCAGGAATTAATAAAACAAAATAATATTGTAAAATGTCACAGGAATGACTTGGTCAATTGGGGTCTTTATTAAAAGTGACAGGCAGGCAGTAAACAATAATCCCAAGCATCAATAGAAGAATTTGTTGACACTGAAGCGGTCTCAAGTGAAGTCTCAGCGCTGGGAATTAGTGACAATTATGCAACAGACATCCACTGGGTGAAAATAAGTCAGTTACGAGAACCATGTGGCATTTAATGAGGGTCAGAAATACCTTCAATGTGTCTGTCTTTAACAGACGTCCAAGTGGTTAACATATTCAACACATTCTTGCACCTGTTACAACTTTTTGCCCATTTTTGAAAGTGGAAATCATGTTTCATGTAGAAATTTAGAAAAAAGATTTTATAAGCAAAACAGACACTGTTTGTAAATTCTATTACATCCACTTCTATAGAGTCGAGTCTGTGTTCATGGGCAGAGTTGAAGTCTTCTGCTGTTGTGTTTATATAAGTTGTACATTTTATGTGTTTATCCTACTTTTTACGGCCTCATATTTCAGTCTGAGATTCTTGGAATTCTGACACCTGACTGAAGGGCTTTTGAAGTGTCTCAAATGTCACATAGCGATCCTCTCTAGCATCTCCCCCCTAACTCCCATCAATCCCCAGCTGCACACCCGAGCCCCCTGCTCTTATCACTGGCCACTCAGCCCCTGACGTCCACAGGGGTGGGGGTGGAGGGGTGGTGGGGCATGCACTTTTAATTTGGAGGACAGCCATTTGCTATTCTTAAAACTCAACTCTGTTGTGCTGCGATGAGGGTGACAGCTCTGTTCTCCATCCTCTTCTCTTCTTCTTCTTCTGTTGCTTTTCCTGCATGAAAGTGAGCATCAGACAGTGGATGTGTTTTATTTTTTAAGGAGTTTTTAAGGATACTATCCTTCAGCTATGAGCTCCAGCCTCGTAAACTCTTTGGCCAAAGTCTATGACCCTAATCCTCTCCACGGTCAGAAGTCTGGTGGGAGGAAGCTCTCCCTTAGTGGATCAGACAAGGTCCATATATTTCCCTCATCATCTTCTTCTTCATCTTCTCATGATGCTCTACGTTGCGTGGAGACCAGAATGGACTCACTGAGCTCTCAGATGGAGCGCCTGCTCAACATGCAGCAGACTGTCCTGACCCGGCTGGATGGTCTGTCCCAGGACGTCAGAGGAATGGGTCGAGATCTGGCTTTGATGCGTGAGGAGAAGAACCGTGGTGGTGGCAGTGGTGGCAGTAGTAGTGGTGCGAGTGGTGGTGGTGGGAGTCGTCGCAGCTCAGAGGTGGAGGTGGCGTGCAGGGAGCTCCGTGGGGCAGTGGAGAGGGCCAGCGAGCGTATGGAGAGTCAGGGGCGAAGGCTGGAAGGGGTGGAGAGGCTGATGGAGGGCACGCAGCAGGTGATCAGCTTCATTGGGGAGGTGGTGAAGAGCTCCAGACTGGTGGAGCTGCTGTTCAAACAACCTGCAAACAAAGGCAACAGGAAGGTGAGCGGTTCAGTTTTCCCACAAGGAGATCTCCAGAAGAATCGAAAGTAAACTTAAAAACTGTACCATGATGGTTATTTAGTGTTCATGCGAAGTTAAGGATGATCAGGTGACCCACAGATTGAGCCAATGTCATGCATTTTGATCAGATTTGAGGGAAATATATTGGGTATATATGTTTAAAAAATTGGAGGAATAGTCACGTTTCTTGCAAAAATTCAGTCATTTCATGTTTTGTATATAAGCGCACTTTTACATTGAGTTGTAAAGATTTATTGTTGCTGGTTTTAAAAAGAAAAAACAGTGGGTCTGCAGAAGGAAGGTCTGGGAAACGCTGCTTTAATGAACATTCATTGCATTGTTGTCCTACTGATTCAGTCACTGCTTATAAGCTGTGTCCTTTAAGGCGACATAGTGAGAGGTCTAACTGCATTGTGTTCATTGCAGTGTTAAGACGCATTAAGCGCTATAGTGAAGGCTGCAGATGGCATCCTCTTGATATTTTTTTTTTTTCGTTGATTTATTTCGCAAGGACAGTGGACATTAATAAGCATTGCTGCAAATCCACCAGAGTTAAGAAGTTATGTTTCATCTTTAGTCCCTGGACAAATGTTTCACTGTCGCCCTAACAACAGAAGGTTGACATTACAGTTAGATTATGAAGTGCCGCATTTATAAGCGCAGAGAACAATTACACGACAACATGAGTACTAATGCTAATAACAACATTATCAGGATGTGCCTGAATTGCATTTGTGTTTTTTTTTTTTTTTTTTTTAAATGAAGTACAGACCCTTAAAACAAAGCATACAGCAATACGAAACCCATATCTCTGCATTATGTTGGGTAGACATATAAAAATAATAATAGAAACATATACGGTGTGCATATTAGACATTGAAAATGACAAAAACATGCAAAGACTATATATTTTCATCCAAACCCTATGTGCACATGCTGTTTCCAATACTTTACTAATCTGGATCTGTTAAAAGAACAAAAGCATATTAGTCACTGTGGGTGTATGCGTGATGATGATGATGATGATGATGATGATGATGTATCACACTGTATAGAATCTTTATAAGTTACCAAATGATGAGTTCCTGTTGTGTGTTTTGCAATTAAAGCAAACAGGAAATGTTCAAGGGCTTTTGATTTGAAACAACTACAGGAAGTATTGAGTTCATTAATATTGTTATGAGAGAACTTTAACATTGCTCACTTTGTTTCTAATTCTGAAGTTACGTACAGTAAAATTGTAAAAGTCGGACAAATAGATACTGTATCACATACGTTATCCCTTTGTCACAGGTTACTGGAGCCACTATATGATAACAGCACACTGTTCTTAAAACCATGCACAGTATAAATACTTAAGTAACCATCGAAACCCATTCTTTGCATGTAGCGTTTTTCACTCAGTCAACCCTGTCAGCTAATTCAGAGGTTGTCAGAGTGCATGCAAACCACGGGAATAGTAATCCCAATGTAATTTGTCATTGAAGGATCTGGTGGATCACAGTTGAGTTTGCATGCTGACTTTTGTTTTAGGTTTATGTCAGGGGTGGGCAACCTGTGGTTCTAGGGTTAAATGTGACTCCTTAACCCTTCTCCTTGTGGCTTTGCCCAAGAGTCTACTTACTTCTCTTTTAATTTTGGCTGGTTTTTCTTCATTACAGTCTAAGAAAGTCTTCATGCTTATAAAATCTCTTCTATACAGCTACATTCACAATGTTTCCTCCTTAAAGTGTTTTTTTTTTTCTTTTATGCTATTTTGTCAATTAAAGTGTGCATCATTTGTCATCTGTTACCTTCATTTTCATGGCTCTAAACTGATATTTTTATTCTTTTTCTGGCCAGAAATGACCCCTGGTTTAACCCTTTGATGCATGAATTATGAGGTCCTTAGTCAAGATTTTTTTTCTGAGTGTTTTTATTCCTTTTAGGTATGAAAAAAACAATGTGATTGAAATTTTTTATTAACCTGTTTTTTATGGAGTTACAAAAATGCCCACTCAGCTGGACACCATGCATTTAATTTTCTAAAAAAAAAGAAACATGTATTTAAAATGCAATATCAGAAAATGATATACTGTGTGAAAACTATGAAATATATTTTTTAAAGCAGCTAATCTGATATTTTCTCACATTTTAGCATACTTTAATACTAGTTATTACTCACTTCATCTAGATAATGTGAAAAAAAAAAAACTTTTTGTTTTAGAAAACTGTTAATTACAGTCTTATAACAAATAGCAGTTGATTTACTCTCAAACATGTTACTGCAAATCAGGTTTATCAAGAACAGCAAAGTTGTCTGATATGCAGCTAAAACAACAAAACCCATGAATAAACAAGAGAACAGCTGTAGAATAACTGTCCACTGTAGTGACCACTATGCATGAAAGGGTTAAGCTCTAAAAGTGATTTAGATCATGGCTTGGTTTAAATATAATTAAATACATTGTGAGTGACATTTCTTCAAGCGTTTTCCATATTAACCCATAAAGACCCAGTGCTATTGGCAATCCCCAAATGAATTTTTTCTCTATTTTATAACCTATTTTATGTGATTTGTCACCATTTATTGCAATATTATCCACTTTATTTTGTGTTTTTTCAGTGGAAATCAGGTATTTTCCTATATTTAATTCACTGATCACATAGATGTTCATTAAAACTCAGATTAAAATTGAGGGTTATTATATTAGAAATAGACAAAACTGAAGAAAAATTTGACTTTTTCAACAAAATATATCATTAACTGAACATAAACCAAGTATCTCCATCCACTGTCATTGATCCAACTCCATGGGTTTTACTGTTGAATCAATGTCGTAGAAGATGATGGTGTTTCCACGGTAACTAAAGAGCCTCTGAACGTCCAAATGGGTCACATTTGATGACCATGAAAGGATGACAAACTGCATTTTACACCAGTTATTTACATGTGTTAATAGGATAAGTGGATCAACAGGTATTAAATGTTTTACATCAGTAGACAGTTAATTTCAGTGGTGGATGTTTGGGTCTTTATGGGTTAAACCAGGCTTTGGATTCTTTCCTCATCTCCAAACAAGTATAGTCAGTCCCTGAACTCAATTGTAAAATGTTGAATAATACAGTCATCAGTGATGCATTGCCATTAGAACCTCATTCTGTTCCATCAAAACTCCAGATAGCACATATTTCACATAACTGCATGTAGTGAATATTGATATAGAAGTAATTTTGGTGCAGAAATCTTCAAATTATATGCATTTGTGCTTTGAAGTAACACACAAAGGCAGTATCTTATTCTCTGGAACAGGCTGTCCTCAGCTTCATCCTGAATTGGCTCCTTGTAAATGTATTATTAGATCCGTTGTTCATCACCTTGTCGTTCTCAGCTGGTCTGTAATGTTAAGTAGTTTTCCTTCTTGCACCGATTGTTATTGGCCTGTGAGGTGTAAATGATTCGAGTCAGACCAGTTATCTTATCCAAACTATGTCTTTATCAGCAGCGTCGTGGTCTGCAGCTGCACATGGTCAGTGTTGCACATGTGTGGCCTGCTCTGCATAGGTGACAGTACTGCAGTGAGTTGAATAGAGGCGGGGGGGTGTCTTTATATGTCATCTCACATTGTCAGCATCACATTGTGCATGGTTGATATCGCTGATGATTACATACATATATATATATATATATGTATATATATATATATGTGTGTGTGTGTGTGTGTGTGTGTGTATATATATATATATATATATATATATATATATATATATATATATATATATATATATATATATATATATATATACTGTATATATATTGTGTATATATATATATATATACTGTATATATATTGTGTATATATATATATATGTACTGTATATATATATTTAGGAGCAGTTGTGGAATGTAACTCAGTACTTCTACTCAGGTTCTTAAAGTTCATTTGTTCTTTACCAGAATGTTTCCAACTTTTTATTCTTACTCCACACAAATATTGTACTCCACTACATTTTTCTGACGACTATAATTTATTTTTTTATTATAATTCATCCTCCTTTTTGATTAATTGGAAAGTGTATTACCGCAAAGATGAAAAGAAGACTATTTTTGATACATAGTGCTAACATGGTTCTATTTGTGCAGTTATTAACCCATAAAGATCCAAATATCCACTAGTGACCACAATCATTTACTGATATAAAAAGGTAAATTACTGTTGATCCACTAATCCTATCAGTACATGCAAATAATTAGTGTAAAATACAGTTTGTCATCTTTTCATGGTCATCAGATATGACCCTTTTGGACGTTCAGAGGCTCCATAGTTATCGTGGAAACACTGTCATCTTCTACAACATTGATTCACCAGTAAAACCCATGGAGTTTGATGGTAACACTTGTTTTTTATCTTCAGTTAATGATGTACTTTACTTAAAAAGTAATTTTTCCTTAAATTGTCTCTGTTTTTCATATAATAACCCTCAACTGTAATGTCAGCATGATCAGTAAACTAAATATTCGGAAATACCTGATTTACACTGAAAAAAATGCAAAATGGAGATGATAATATTATGATAAATGGAAATAAATCACTCAAGAAAGGTTAAATCTAGACTCTTCCCAATTTTTTTTTTCTCTAGATTCTAGAGAAAAAAAAAATTGGGAATTTTTCACAAAAGCACCACTGGGTCTTTATGGGTTAAGTGAAAGATATGAATACTTCTTACAGCTTTGTTTATGTTTGTGTGTACATGATTTTACTGATTCAGAAGCTGTGATTTATGACATCATCGGTTTACACATGTTAAATGACCATGAAACTGTAAAACGTCTTCTTTTTCGTCTGCTAAACCATCATTATCTTAAGTTAAAATGAGGTGGTGCATAATTTTCCTCATGTTCTAATTTTGTGAGAAAATGTGATTTCATTTTTATCCCATAATTTGTGTCATGTTGTCTGCTACCAATTGTTGTGCTGTGTTGTACCGATATTACTCATACAGAGTGTTACTTGAGTTATGAGAGTATTACACTAACAGAAGCAAATGTATTGTCTGTTTCAGTACTGTCCAAATAAAAAATATGGGTCTCTAAATACTTTCCCATAACTTGTTGTCAAATATGAGGTCTTCTGTCTCATCTTATCTTCCCATTTAGTGAATATTTGTAGCATTTGCCACAGTATTGTTGAAGAACTTTTGGACAAACAGTGTAATATTACATGTTTGTACCTTTTGTCTGTTTCCTTTCCTACAGGTTAAAGATGACAAGGATAAATCGAAAGTGAGCCTGAAGGGACTGAAGACCCAGAAGAAGAGGAAGCCCCAGGACACATCAGGTAACTTCAAA
This sequence comes from Sphaeramia orbicularis, assembly GCF_902148855.1. NCBI lineage: Eukaryota > Metazoa > Chordata > Actinopteri > Kurtiformes > Apogonidae > Sphaeramia > Sphaeramia orbicularis. The sequence continues at coordinate 18,638,220 of NC_043960.1, forward strand.
CACGTCTACATTACCAAACAGGCAAGTTATATTTGTACGTGTCTCTTTGTTTTTTATTATTTCAAACCTGTAAAAAACAACCCCCTGAAATAAAGCCTTCAAAATAAGAATATGATCTATGTTAAGCATATACATACTAATACATGCATACACTCAAGTACACATAATCTCTCTTTTTTTACATACCTAATTAATCACCCATATTTGTACACATAGACAGTATATTAACTCTTTTACTTGAGATATGTCTGTGCCTAAAGTTTTACATTTAATGTCTACACGCAGGATCTGTAATACCACAAAACTGTCTCTGAGTTCAGGAAACATCTGGTGTGTAGCAGTTGAACTCCTCAAACTAACAATATTTGCAGAGACCGAGAGTCTGGATTTCATCATGGGTGGTGAAATAGTAATTATGACATTTTAAATATCAGTGATGATGAATTTAAAAAGTATTAAATTACATCAGATATAAATTATTAATCGAAATGGAATTTTTTTTTATAGTTCATAATGCATCTAGAGGGGATTTAGCCCTTAAGTAAGTCTGTTATGTCAGAGAAAAATGTTAATTAGAAGTAATGGAGATGATCCTATTTTCTATGTTTATTTTTTGGTATGATTCCAGCTCAATATTGATTGTTTTTGCTTTTTTTTTGCTTAGTTTCCACTGGGCACAAGTTGTGCGCAGTAGTTTTGATATCACTTTACACCAATAAGGACGTGTTTCTTAGTAGAAGTAGCATTTTTACGTACAATTGCCATAAAATCAGGAGCATGCAAACATATCATTTTACTTATTCTTTTAGTTTTTTGTCTCTTAAAAATTTGAGTTTTTTAGATGATGTATTAAGTCCATGTGAGAAACAGTAATCCAGTGCAGAGTTTAGGCCTCAAACACCTCGATATGCGTATATGTGCTCTGCAGATCCTATTATCTCAAACCGATCAGAATTGTTTAATGTAAATGATACATGTAGCAGTAATGAAATAACATGTATGGTGATCAGCTTTAAAGAGCCTTAGCTTGTTTACATGAACATATCACGGTGAAGTCTGAGTTCTTAATGTGGAAGCATATTTTCTACAGATATAAACGAGGATTGTAACATGCAAGAGAATAACTTACTCAGAATTTTACTGTTTTCCTTGTGATTTATCAAAAGGTGTCCTGAGTTACCTACATACATGATACACCCTGAACAAACTCTGAACTAAATAGAAAGAGTTAAGAACAGTCTTAAAACATACTTTATATGTTTGGACAGGCAACAAGTTTTTTTAATCCAAACTGATGAAGTGAATTTATTTCAATTTCTTAAACGACCATCTGCTTGTACACAGCATAAAGACTGTATTGTGTTTCAATGGAAAAAAGGTCATGTGGTTTCATGAGCCCTGATTCACACTGTTCCAGAGTGATGGGTGCATCAGGGTGAGAAGAGAGGTGGATTAAGTAATTACCCATCATGCCTAGAGCCTACAGTTCAGGCCTGTGTGGGCAGTGTTATGATCTGGGTCAGGTTTAGGTTCAGAAATAGCATAAATTTACAGAAATGATGCCATGGCAAATGCATGAAGAAGTTAAAGGCAGTTTAATTAAGTATAATAGTATGGGGTGCAGCTGTTTCACCAAAGATAAAGTTTTGTTTCACAATGAAGTCGGCATCATGACAGTTTCATGCAGTTTCTCTCTAACATCTGTCCAGGGACAGCAAATAAAGAATAATCATTAGGCTAATTCTGGTACATTTACAGTAATGTTGATGAATGTACATTGTCCCTGTCAAATAAACTAGTACATTAAATTAAAGACCAGCTTCTCAGAGTGTACCTGCAAAAAAAAAAAAAAAAAAAAAAAAAAAAAAAAAAAAAAAAAAAAATATATATATATATATATATATATATATATATATATATATATATATATTAGAGTCAAGTTGACCTGTGGCATTAAATTGTCTCACTAAAAGGTAAAAAGGATAAAGTTTGTCAATAAGTCAATGTTTTTCTTTGTTCTGGTGCAAATTCCAACACTGCAATGATGGATAAGCATGAATTACAAAGTGAGTTCTAGGTTAGTGTTACACCACAGTGTTTCATCCTCCGAGGAACATTAGTGCAGGTATCAAATCTCAAGGCAATATTGAAATGTTATTGAGATATTTAAATATTTACAAGTAGCGCAGACCTCCGCCAAGGCAGATCAATCCCGCCTACCCAAAATTTAATCATTTGTTGCTTGTGCCAGTCAACATTTCCTGAAAATTTCATCAACCCCCCCCCTCCCCCGGATCACCATCAAAATGTATTATTTTTTTCTTTGTGCCAGTATCAACATTTCCTGAAAATTTCATCAAAATCCTTTTTGAGTTATCTTGCTAACAGACAGACAGACAAACAGACAAACCCCAATGAAAACATAACCTCCGCCTTTCCTTGGCGGAAGGAAAGGCACTGGCTGGTATCACGGCAAAGATTCAACTGTCCTAGTACAACAGATTGTACTGAGAATCCCTAATATGTGTGTGTTTCTTTCTGTTTAGACTCCGCCTCCCTGACTGACCCTGTGCTACAGGAACAGGTGGAAAAGCTCAACAGACAGAATACTGAGCATTCCCGTGGAAACGCTGAGTCTGAGGGTCAGATAGGGGAGGACCGGGTGGGAAGAGGGAGACCAGAGGCCACAGAGCTGATCCTGGACGGACCTCGCGCCACTGCAGTCGACTCAGAAAAGACAGAGAAGAAAAAAACTGAAAAAGAGGAAGAAGAGGATAAAGATATCTTTGAGGACTCTGAGCCGGAGGAAGAGGAGAAGAAACAAGAGAAAAAGAAAGGAGAGAGTGTGCCAGAGCCGGTTAGTGCAGTGGAGGATGATGGGAAGAAAAGGCATAAAGGAGAGACAGAGGAGACGTCAACACAACAGATCTGCACCACCTCTGTCCTACCACAGGAAAGGTACCCCCATGAAACCCAGACATTTACAGTTCAGCTTTTTCACCCCAAAAATATTGAGACACAAATATTCAAGATGTTTTTTTTATTTTTTAATAAATGTGTATAGCTCTGAGGAGGTCGGAGATGTGGCCACTTGCAGCAAACGTCGCGTCACAGAAGAAGATCTGGTGAAGGATGACCTCAAAAAAAGTCGAGTGGGTGAGGCGAAAGTGGAAAGCACAGAGGAGGCAGAGCAGCAGGCCTCCAAACCAGAAGAAGTCAAAACAGGAGTAGAAGAGGAGGTGACGGAGGCAGAGTCGGCGGGAAAGGAATTTGTTATAGGTGAGATATTCCAATTTGACAGGAAAAGTCACCAGATCTACTTTTTAATGGAGTTTGCGTTAATACAGCACAAAATCACGACAAAAACCATCTCAGGGTAAATTGATATTACAGTTTTATAGATAGAAACTCAATGAATGATTTCTGAGCCAGGAGTGAAAAGGAAAATCTCACAAAGCCATCTGATTCGACTGGTTTGGTTTAGTAACCAAAAAACAGAACATTAAGAAAACAAAAACCAGTAAGTAATCGTTGTATCCTATGTAGAAAGACTTTGGTCCAGAGACTTACTTAATAAAATAAGCAGAGCCACAGAATTTAATTGAAATGTCAAAGTGCTGAATTGTGTGAATTTGGTAGACAGAAGGGACTGCTTGATAAGCTATTTTCTAGCTCGGATAGACTGGATTAAACTGTTAAATTAGCCCACATTGTCTGATGTGATGATAGGATTTGGTGAGATGTTGAAAAATACCTCCTTTGTCAAACCTTTGAGAGGACAGAGATGGAAAGGCATAACCCACAGCAGAGAAAAACACAAACACACCAAACATTTACAGTAGTGGAAAAAAAAGTTTTTGGACACTTAAAATTTTACACTTCTCAATATTGATAAGAAAATGACAGACAGAGCTGATTTTTTAAAAAAAAATTATTAACAAGAAAAAAAAATAAAACTAAGTTCTTGATCGTTTCAACATGTCGTGCCCTGGATATGTTTCATTATTTTGCTGAAGCATCCAGTTGTGATGTCGATGGAACAGAGCATGTGCAGAAGGGAGCATGTAGGTTTGGAGAATGGACCAATACTTGTCAGAGTTCAATGACTTACGAGTGATTTTTAACCCATTAAGACCCAAACAGCCACTGGCAACCAAAAACATCTACTGATCGAAAGTGTTTAATACCTGTTGATACATTAATCCTGTCAATACATGTAAATAACTGGTGTAAAATACAGTTTGTCATCTTTTCATGGTCATCGGATATGACCCATTTGGATGTTCAGAGGCTCTGTAGTTACCGTGGAAACACCATCATCTTCTACAACATTGATTCACCAGTAAAACCCATGGAGTTTGATAAATAACAGTGGATGGAAACACTTGGTTTATGTTCAGTTAATGAAAGATTTTGTTGGAAAAGTCACACTTGTCTATTTCTGGTATAATAACCCTCAGTTTTAATCTGAGCTTTAATGAACATCCACATGATCAGTGAATTAAATATAGAGAAAATCCTGATTTTCACTGAAAAAACATAAAATACAGAGAATAATGTTATAATAACTGGTGATAAATCACTTAATAAAGGTTAAACAGAGAGAAAAAAAAAAAAAAACATTTGTAACTTCCACAAACCTAGCACTGGATCTTTATGAGTTAATGCAGTATATCACAAATGCATGAAGTGTCCAATACCTTTATTCCCATCACTGCATTTATGAAGTTCGTGTGTAGCAGAGTCTCCATGTACATCTGACATTTGCCTTTTCATTCCTCAGACTCTGGAACAGATCCAGTGTCATAACACCATGTCTGTTCATGCGTCACTAACATGTCAGTTGGCACAGCTGGCAGAGCAGATAATGAGACACTGACATGATGCTATTTTCATCCACTTTGTTTCTGGGGAGCTAGACCTCTCCCCCATCTTCTGCTTCAGTCTATATTCTTTAATGCAGGGGTGTCAAACGTATTTTAGTTCAGGGCCCACATACAGTCCAAAATGACCTCAAAACGGGCCACACCAGTAAAAATTAATTCTAGAAATGTTTACAACTACAAACTATCCTTTAAAAAATGTGAATAACATGAACAACCTAAAAAAAATGTTAACAGTTTGTAACAATATTATGCCTCAGTTTGTGATTTCCACATGTACATTACAACTCACAGATCACAGTGGATCTACAAATACACAAAACATTTAGTAAAAGGCTTAATATTGTTAAAATTGCACTTATTCTCTTAAAACATACCAGGTTGTTCATATTTGTTCAGGTTAGTCACATTTTGTTTAGGAAAAGATAGTTTGCAAATGTATGCATTTTTGTGTAATTTGAATTTTTTACACTAAAACAAAAAAAACATTTGGAGTTGTCATTATTTCTAGGTTATTATGATGGTATTTTACTGGTCTGACCCACTTTTAAAATGAATCGGGCTGTATGTGACTGTGTGTGACACCCTTGATTGTCTATTAATTGATTGTATCTTCAGTGTAATTTTTGCATTCCACCATTAATTTTATCCCCGGGGCCGGATTCGAACCTCTGGTGGGCCCGTTTTGGCCACGGGCCGTATGTTTGACACCTCTGCTTTAATGTAATTTTTTCTCTATTCTTTCAGATTCTAGCCCTCCTCCATCAGCGCCTTTCGAGCACCGCATTGTGACTCCGAAACCACATCAGATCGCCACTTATTACACCATCAACAGGGATGAGGTACTTGGAGGGTGAGTAACAGAAAACCAACTTATGCGAAGCTCTCCAAAGTTTGTTTTCATTCCAGTTGCAGCTGCAGACAGGTCAGTCCTCTCTAATGAAATAACAGAGGATCTCACACTATGTGAAGTGATGGTTAATTGTTTTTCCCGAGACCCCTTTTATTGCCTCCTAAAAAGGGCAGATGATTGTAAACCCTGGGGGGGCACTTACAAAACAGCGGGCCCCTCTGATGTAATAAAACCAGGGCTAAAGCCTGCCTCTCAAACTGAGATTACCTCTCAGCACGCTAGCACATTTCTCAAATTACTGACATAATGGCACAGTACATGAGCTTAATTACTGTATGACTGTAGGAGATAATTATAGTGAAAGTGTGTGAGTTAGTAAGTGGTAAAACTAATGATTATTTCTATTTTCTACAGATTTATTGATATGCTTTTTAGTCAGAAGATACTGAAAATGACCATCATGCATATCTCCAAATGTTTACACAATATGCTTGAGTAAAATATTTTTGTTTATTTTAGAAACTATCATGATATTTCTCCCAAATTACAACACAATAGTGCACAAGTATTGTCCTCTAGAGCATTTATTTGCAGAAAACCTGCCAAAATTAAAAAAAAAGCAACTTTTAGGGCTTTCATACCTCTAACAACGCAAAGGAAAAAAGTTAATGTTAATTTTAAACAATAAATCACTAATGTTTTGTCTTATAAAGTGTTCATAAAAAGATATTAAAAAAAATAAATAAGCTTGATTGTCATGTATCTTGTTGGGCTCTGTCATGTTATTGTTGGCTGCTTTACACTGTTTCTGAAAAGCGTAAGCAGCTCATTTTTGTGTGATGGTTTGTGACCATTCATCTCCCTAATAATCACATTTCAGACGTTTTCAATAAGATTCAGATCTAGACTTTTGGAGTGATCTTATTTTGTTCTCGACCCGATTACTAAGTTAGTTTTCAAAATACATTTTAATGATCTGAAGACAAGTGAAAGCTGACAGACATCATAACACATTATTACATCCAAGATGTGCTTAGGAAAAAAATACACAAGAACAACGGGTATTTAAACATATTACATAATTTTCACACACACATCAGAGCAATATTACATCCCCACTGAACTGAAACTTTTTAGTCCTATTTATAAGTATATCATCAGTAATCACTTTTGACCAGGTGCAGTGATAACATACTGAGTCTATCAAAAATAAATCATATTGTTACAATCATTTCATGAGAAGAGGTAAAACTATTTTACTACAACTTTATGGACAACAGGGATATACAAAATAAAAAAGAAACACACGAATCCTGAGTGTTTTTTGATACACACATTTTTTTTTTCATAAGTGACCACATATTTTCCTGTTTCTGTTTAAGTGAGAAGTTGACAGTGGTGGTTGTCCATTGTTTATTTGTGTTTATTATTACCCCACCCTCTGAAGGGGAGGCAAGGGGTATTGTTTCTGGTTTGGTTTGTTTATTTGTTAGTTAACACTCTAGCAGCAAAACTATTGGCTGAATTCATACCAAATTGGGTTTATAGATGGGAAATGACCCATTACATTACATTTTGGGGAAAGTAGGTCAAAGTTCAATTTTTTTATGAATTTTAAAATCTTTTTTTTTCCCCATTCACTTTTAATGTCTATAAAAACATCTATTTTGTTTCAGTTTACTTCAGACTTGGCACATATATAGAGGCAATTGATATCCTCACATCAGCACACGCATAGACATGATGACATCAGCTGGATCCGTGCCAAAACAATACGTACGAGGGGTGGAGTTTGTTGTGCCTGGCACCACTTATTATTTGATGGATTTGCAGAGAGCCTTAGATTGAGTTACTAATTAAAATCACTTGTTTCGGATAGCTGCGTGTCATCATTTCAGCCTGAATATTTATCATATTTAATGGCTCGTCTGGTTAAACCTAGTGTTATATTTGGTTTTCTGTCTTCAGGGGACGTTTTGGACAAGTCCACAAGTGCTTGGAGAATTCATCTGGTCTGACGTTGGCTGCCAAGATCATCAAAGCCAAGAGCCAGAAAGAGAAGGTACGGTAATGAACAAACAATGAACACTGATGTCGAAAACAGAATCTGAAAGTATTCAAGTGTGGTGGTGGGATGCCAGTGTCCCCAAATGGTCTAATGGATAGTTACTTTTACCATCACTAAGCACCATAAAGGATTGCATTTTTATAAATAGAGTCCGTTGAGAGGGCGTGGGCATGTGGCAGTTTGTCAGTGTCATTGTGCCTTTCCTTCCCTGTGTCATCTGAAAGTGATGTGAGAGAGGTCAGATGTCCGAGCATAGCTGTGTGGTTACAGTATCATCTGAGATATTCCAAAAGCTCAGAGCCGACCCAAAGCCAACCAAACGCACAGCCAAATCCTCCACCGGCTCATGTTTCTATCAATGACCATCTGAGACAAAACTGGCTGTGTTGGCGTTTTCCCGTCTGTCCGTCTGTCTATGCTGAACTGTGTATCTGTCATACAAACCTATGATATCAACAGAAATGGTACCAGAAGATGGGTTTATTGACCATAGTCTGTAGTTTATGTTTTAACCCATAAAGACCCAGTGCTACTACCAAATAATTTTTTTTCTATATTTTGACCTATCTTAAGTGATTTAACACCACTGACTGTAATATTATCTTCCTTATTTTGCATTTTTTTCAGTGTAAAACCTGTATTTTCCTATATTTCTTTTACTGATCATGTAGATTTTCGTTAAAACTCAGAGTAAAGTTGAGGGATATTATATATAAAAAAAGAGAAAACTCAAGAAAAAGTGAGTTTTTCCAGCTAAAATATCAATGACTGAACATACAAACAAGTGTCTTCATCCACTGTCATTGATCCATCTCCATGGGTTTTGAATCAGTGTTGATGATGATGTTGATGATGATGATGTTGATGATGTAGAAGATGACATTGTTTCCACGGTAACTACGGAGCCTCTGAACGTCCAAATGGATCATATCTGATGGCCATGAAAAGACGACAAACCGCATTTTATACCAATTATTTACATTTATTAATATGATTGGTTTATCAGCAGGTATTAAACAGTTTAGATCAGTTAACAATTTCGTTCAGTGGTGGATGTTTGAGTCTTTATGGGTTGAACCAGGCCTTGGTTTCTTTCCTCAACTCCAAACAAGTACAGTCAGTTCCTGAACTCAATAGTTCATAAAAGGTCAGAGTAAAGTTGAGGGTTATTATATCAAAAACAGAGAAAACTCAAGAAAAAGTGACTTTTTCAGCTAAGAAAACAATGACTGAACATAAATACAAGTGTGTCTATCCTCTGTCACTGATCCAACTCCATGGGTTTTACTGGTGAATCAATGTTGTAGAAGATGACAGTATTTCCACGGTAACTACCAAGCTTTTGAACGTCCAAATGGGCCATATCTGATGACCATGAAAAGATGACAAACTGTATTTTACACCAATTATTTACATGTATTGATAGGATTAATGGATCAACAGGTATTAAACAGTTTAGATCAGTAGATGGTTTTGTTCCATGATGGATGTTTGGGTCTTTGTGGGTTAAATTACTCCCATGTGTGTTTATTGAACTCAGAAAACTAAATTGTCCTGTGTTATTATGTGTGTGTGTGTTCTAGGATGTGGTGAGGAATGAGATCCAGGTGATGAACCAGCTAAACCACGCCAACCTCATCCAGCTGTACGCAGCCTTTGAGTCACGCCACGACATCATCCTCGTCATGGAATAGTACGTTTGGATAGTTTTACCTCTGTGTGAATGTGGATTTCCATTCATGAGCTCTTCCTGTTTGCAGTGTTCATTCCCCTTCTTTTTTTTTGTCATAGTGTGGAGGGAGGAGAGCTGTTCGACCGTATTATTGATGAAAACTATAACCTGACGGAGCTGGACACAGTACTGTTCATACGTCAGATCTGTGAAGGGCTGCAGTACATGCATAAGATGTACATCCTGCATCTTGACCTCAAGGTAACTTTTAATCAGTCAGCATTCAACTCTCATTTCTCATTGTCATCATAATGTTATAATGTAAACGCTGCTGTCTTACAGTTTTAAAACACCCAACTAATTCAGTTGATATTTAAGTAGTTCAGTGTGTATTGAATGACCTGAATTAGGACAAAGATAAGTGATAAACAACATGGACATGAAGTTTGATGTAATGAAAACCAACTGAATCATAGACTATAAACAAGAGTAAAACGTCATTAGTCTGAGTTCTCCATCTGCATTGCTGTACTGTATATATACAAAATACACTATAGATTAAAAAACAAAAAGAAAAAAATCAATATTTAAATAAAATACATATACATGCATTACAGTACGTTATATTAAAATGACACATTTTTACTGATTATTATATATTTTAGTTATTCTTAGACTTAATTTTAATTCTTCATTTGTACTGAATATGAGCAAATATACAACTGTATGATAGAGCCATTTTTGGTGAATAAAGGAGAAACTTTAATCTAAAAAACAAAGAATTCTACTGCAAAGTCAGAAATGAGCATTTATTTAAAAACAAAACAAACAAACAATCAACAATGTATAGGGGCAGACATCTTCAAGTCTTTTTAGTTTTCCAAAGTAGAACCACAGACCATCCTTTTTCTTAAAACAATGATTCCTCCACCCATAAAAACAAATCATCACCAGTGCAGCTCCCATCTAAAAAATATGAAACATAATAATGGATAATTATGAAAGCATAATTTACTGAAATTAAAGTTTAGACAAATGATTGCAACAATAAATCTCATATCTCAATTTCTTTCACATGAGTCGTAGGTGTCAAAACTTTTGACCCGCTGTGTGTACTAGATGTAACCTATAGTATGTAGGAAGGATCATTTATTAAAAACCTTACATTTTTTTTACTCATTTGAGAGTCCCGCTTGACTAGGTGCTGTTGTTAAGAAGGTCGAATATTTTGTTGAATAATGTTTGTATATGATCGAGCCAGGGCATGGGTGGGGTAGGGGGCAGGGGGCAGGGGGCAGGGTTTTTATTTATTTATTTGCTTTTTGTTTTTTTTCTCTCTTTCTTTTCCTTTGTTTTTGTTTCTTAATGTTCTGAATTTAAAAATTAATAAAATCTGAAAAAAAAAAAACCCAAAAAACCCTTACCTTTACCATTTTCCTTTTCCAGCCAGAGAACATCCTTTGTGTCAGCAGAGCTACCAACAAAATCAAAATAATCGACTTTGGCCTAGCAAGGAGGTAAATTGCTCTTTAAAATCTTTCTAGAAAACAGTTTAAGCCTCTTGTATGTGGATGTTTGTTACTGTTGTGCTTTTGTGTCGGTGACAGGTATAAACCCCGCGAGAAGCTGAGGGTCAACTTTGGAACACCTGAATTTTTAGCTCCGGAGGTCATCAACTATGAGTTTGTGTCATTCCCCACAGACATGTGGAGCCTCGGCGTCATCACATACATGCTGTGAGTCACACACACATATACACACACATATACACACAGTACATAAACAACACAACAGGCTGTTTTTTTCTCACCTCTGTTTCCTGTGGGTCCAGGCTCAGCGGCTTGTCTCCTTTTCTGGGAGACGACGACAACGAGACGCTGAACAATATTCTGGCCTGTCAGTGGAACTTTGAGGAGGAGGAGTTTTCAGACATCTCTGAAGAGGCCAAAGACTTCATCACTCGTCTGTTGGTGAAGAGCAAGAGTTGGAGGATGAGCGCGGCAGAGTCCCTCAAACACCCCTGGCTGTCGGATCGGAGTCTGCACTACAAACTAAACCAGAAGGTAAAGCCCTGCACCACTCATTTAAAGGTGGGGTGCGAGATGTTTTCCTGGAGCATTTTTTACTATATTGCTTAAAATCCCCGTCACACCCCCATTATAACCAATTAATTAAATGCTTGAACACAAAATAAAAAAATGTAGTCACCTGTGGAATGGACAGGACTGAAAAAACACCATCCAATCATTTTGAGCGCCAAATTGAAATGATTGAACGGTGATATGTCTATCAAACTCAACTGCCATTTGTCCCTCCCTCTCTGCGCGTACCCACCTTCGTGCATGAATCGTGTGTTCTCAGAGGCTTGGAGCATTTGTTCAGGACACGAAGCCAGAGCCAGAGCTTGGCTATATTAGTTATGTTTGGATGGAAAGTTCACCGGCAAACTGTTTTGTCACTAACATAAATCACAAGCCCTGTGATGAACTGGCGACTTGTCCAGGGTGTACCCCGCCTTCGCCCCTATGTAGCTGGGATAGGCTCCAAGCGACCCCCGTGACCCTAGTGAGGATAAAGCGGGTTCAGAAAATGAATGAATAAATCACAAGGTAATGCAATGTTAGTCAGATAGGTATGAACAGGGGCTGTTCTGTAAGAGCGGGGGTGTTAGAGGAGACTGAATGAAGTATGCATGGATCGGGGCCGGGGCCGGGGCCGGGGCCGGGGCCGGGGCCGGGGCCGGGGCCGGGGCCGGGGCCGGGGCCGGGGCCGGAGCTGGGCAAATTGTTGCTGTGCAGTGCTCGTGAACCCTCGTGAACAAGTATTGCGCGTGCCAGAACTCTGGAGGCGTGGCTTTGGGGGGATGTCTGAAGTTGAGTATTTTCAAAATGTAGCTTGCTCGAACAGGTTTTCTGAGATCTCATACCCCACCTTTAAAATCCTGTCCAGATGTTAAAAACACTGATCAAAGCACACAAATCGCCCTTTCAGTCTCACTGTGAACAGCAGATGTGTCACTTCCTTACGGTTCATTTTTATATGACATAGAGCAGGGGTAGGGATGGGAATCAAAAACCGGTTCTTTTTGAGAACCAGTTCCCATTAGATCAATTCCTCGGAATCGTTTGCCTGCCTGCTAAACAATTCTGCTTATTGATTCCGCCTTTGGTGCACATGCATGATGACATCACACTTGTGCTGCATTCTTTTGGTTTAGAACGTAACCAACATGGCATTGAGGCAGAAACGCTCTAAAGTATGGCTATATTTCACACAAAAAAATGACACCAGGGCCACTTGTAACACTTACAAAACTTCCATTTCTTCAAAGGGGGGAAATCCCTCCAATATGCTCAAACATTTGTCCATACAACATGCAAATGATTTGAAGAAATGTTACGTGTTTCATACGCTACTTAGCAATGCTTGTGAATCTAGCGGCAGAGCAAACACCAGGGCGTCATCTGGGCCCGGTTCTAGGGGGGGGCAACAAACGTCCTGCCCCCTCACATAAAAGTTTCCGAAGGTAGGGGAAAGGAAAATGACGTGCACAACAGCAGGAGACGTAGAGGAATTAGAAAAGTGTTATAAGTTTCACTTTCACTTCATATGGTCGTATGGCGAGACATGTTGTGAAATACACAGGGTGTCCCATAAGTCTCCATACATAGGAGACATAATACATTCCATACATATATGGTTCTAACATGTATTTCTTTATATTTCTTCTTTATAGTTCTTCATCAGACACGCATTGAAATGTGTTCCCGACAAAATGGCAGTCATATAGAGCATATTATATAAATAAAAATGGTTTATGTCAAGAAACGTTTATTTTTCCGATGTATGGAGACTTATGGGACACCCTGTATAAATATATACTAAAAAACATATTTAATTTATCCGTGGCTGTGGTAAGTGTTGGTTGACAAACTGACTTCATGATCCACTGCTGCTTTTTGTTGAGCTTTTATTCCTGTCTCACTTTGGTTTATTTTGTCTTTACTTTCTTTTCTGAAATGTATACTGAAAAACTCTAATCAAAGGAATGATGTGTCTCTTGCATACACATACAGTTAGTTACTCTTTTGCACTAATGCTGTGATTCTTCTCTCATTGCAGAAAAACAAGTGTCACTCCACACATGCTCCTTCATCAGAGAGCTAGACAGGTAAGGTCAACATTTAAATAGATATGAAAAAAGGATCAAAGCTGCACTCTTACTCTAAAAGCTTCCAGTGGTAATGATGTAGTCTTCATTGGATCTTAATACTTATCCAGCAGTGACAAAAAGTGACAATGTGATTTATTCTTGATAGATAAAGTGTAACTGGAACTCAGTATGTAATAATTGCACCTACTCAAAGGTGATTACTGATGTGTATAAATAGGAATAAAAAGAGGAATGTGTCTGAAAACAAAATTGTTTCAACTTTATGGGCAAGAGTGTATTAGTAAGAAAATATTCTGAGGTTAAAGTTGACAATTTGTGAGAAAAAAACCCCTCAGTGAGTCAGGTTAGGTAGTCAACAAAGCAAGTCCTTATAGTTCTCAGTTTTCAGATTGGTTGTGTTTATTTATTTTATTGTTTAATATGACAGGGACATTGTGCAGTCACATGATTGCACCAGAGTTAGCTAAGAGCTAATTTATATCTGCAGTCTGTGGGCAGGTAAACAGACAACAGTGAATACAGAATTTAAAAAAACAAGTCATTACATAAAACAGTTGACAGATAATTCAAAAACAAAGCATAGATACACATACGGCAATATAATATAAAGCTTTAAATACAATAACAATGCAATCTAAAAAAATACTGAGTAGAAATTGTATTGAAAAGGCTCTACTGTAGTTATAGCAGCGTCTTTAAAAAGATCCAGCCCTGGGTGCAATTCATTAGTGCAAAAATAAATAAGCTAAGGCACCTAATTATGGTTACAGTTTTGTGTTGATTTTAGCCAAAGTTTAAGTCGTTTTTTAAACAGTGCAAAGCTCTCTTGTTCAAGAAAAGACTGTGGTTTCGGCTAAAACTGATGCTAAAACACTGACCATTCTGACCAAACTGATAAACAGACTTTACACTTCAACTGGAAATTCCAAGTCCCTAATATTGTTTTATAACCTAAACGTGCCTTCAGAGTGCACCTTTGTCACCTTTTTTCATGGATACTGTGATTAACTACTACTTAATAAGCTATATTTTTGTCAGTAGAGCTGATCTGTTGTCTGACAACTAACCAGCTTTTTCTCATTTCCTTCCCAGAAACACTGTGAAGCCCTCAGCATGCCTTCTGACAATGTAGGGCCCTGGTGCCCAACACTGGACCAATGCTGCTGTTCCTGTATGGCTACTGGAAACTACTCTCTGCTTTGCATTCTCCTGTTAGCTTAGAACTGCATCTCGTAGCTGTGACCTGTAAGAGGATAGTCAACGTGAGCCCGCTGACCATCTTCTAGCGTGGTTACTGTCCTGTAGAGTGCAAATGTCAGGCTAAACGAGTGATAAGTGCGTAACAAAAGGCCCGTGTCATTTCTATGAATGCCACATTTACGTCTGCAAAGGCAAAGAAAATAAAAGACAAGCATCAGGTTTGCATCAAACAAACACACCAGTTATCATGTTGTCCTGGTTTGTTGCATGTGTTGCACTTTTTGGTCTATTTCGGCACGATTCAGCTAAAAACTAAATATAGACTGTATGCTGTTATTTAAACATGATATGTTTTGTGAATAAAACTTTCTTTATTTCTTTCTTTCTTTTGATTTACAAGTCTTATAAAAATGTGTTTCTTGCTCAAACATAGGAATATGACATATGGTCAAAGTTGAAGTGCGATACCATTAATTTATTTTGTATATAACAACTGACATGTACCCTCATTCCCCTGAAAAATAACTGGAAACCTCTTGGTTTGTGCCATAATTCACCCACATTTCCGGTACTGTCTCTGTAGCCTGGATTGCCTTCTGTGTGCCGCTAGCTTGCCTTTGCTTCGGCAGTTTGGAGTAGCCCTCTCACCTTCCATGAAGGCATAACGAACAACAGAATACTACCTATGAATGATTCATGCTTATGACTGGAGTGGATTCTTATGTTCATTTATTTACTGGTTCAACACCAGACTGTACTTGAAGCGCAAAGCTTTTACTCAAGGTGTTTCAGGGGAGACAGGATTTCACATAGTTATGTGCAAACTTTGCATGTAAATGCTGAGTATACATTTATGTGGAGACAAGAGAGCAGAGAAGATAAAAGTCTGTGTAATGTACGTTAGAAATGGAAAAGCTTTGTGAGCGAATATTTGTTTATTTTAATTTCTGTTACTTTTTTTCAAGTTTTCTTGTGAAACGATGATGCACAAATAACTGTAGAGTATAAATAAACACACTAGAAAACATTTCCATTGTGTTTGTCTTTTTATTCATTGGAAATAAAAAAGGCTCAGTAAACTGTACTTATGTATATACAGCACCTGTAACAGTACATATTGATACACCAAACTGCTTTTTTTTAATTTCCTAAACTGATTTCTTTTCATGTATTGTAGAATAGTATGTCTAAAACAAAGACTAGAATGCTTCAATAGACAGAAAATTATATTGGTCTAATATTGCTCACACTATACAAAATGTGATCATTGGTTGCTTAAAAAAGTATGGCAACAGAGTGACATATAATATTATTGAGTAGATTTAAAATTCTATGCAAAATGTATTGTAAAGTAAGGAGAAGGTGATCTCAAAATTATTAGGAATCTAAATATATGTAGAATATTTTGAAAAAGAAAAAAAACAACTTACATTTACTAACTCATTGAATGTTTCTGTTTATTAAATCTAAGGTGACATATTTTTTGATTTACTTGAATAATTTTAGCCTGACCATGAAAATAAAAAGTGAAAATTAATAAGAAAAAGATTAAATAAAAACACACACATATAGAAAATACAAATTTTTGATGATTAATTTATCATCAAACTAGTTTAGAACAATGAAAATCTATAATGAATTATAAATTGAATGCAAATGTAAAAACTAATGACTGTAAAAGCAGTAAAATTAATACATTTTCGTTAAATAACATTTTTGTATTTGATTTTTTTCTGCTGTAATCTTTTAAAATACCATAAAAAATATTTTAAATGAAGTACGAAATTTTGGGTTTTTTTCTCTTTATTGAAATTTCTTCATAAAACTTCTGTCCTGCCACCTGAAAAAGCATAATCTTTGAAAACTAGAACACAGTATATGGAGCAGACACAGCACTTAACTTGACAACATAATTACTATAGAAGAGAAGAGAAGAGAAGAGAAGAGAAGAGAAGAGAAGAGAAGAGAAGAGAAGAGAAGAGAAGAGAAGAGAAGAGAAGAGAAGAGAAGAGAACTGATAACTGTAGTTTGTTAATGTCTCATGTGTTTCCCCTCAGTATATGTGAAAAACTAATCTGAAAGCATGTTTTCTTTGTACAAATGGACTTCCACTTTGTATTTGTATTTTCTGATAGTAAAATTCAATTATTTAGCTTAGCCACTAGAGAGCAGTGCAGTGACACCTGAAAAACAGAAGAACAGTAATAATGCTTGATTTTACTCATGAGCTGAACTGCATTATAATATCTATCATGAATTTTCAGCTGATAATTAAGGTAAACAATGTATATGTTAAGTTTCAATGAATTTATGACATCAATACAGTGTATTTATTTATTTTTTTATTTTAATATAGTGGAATTGTTCATGATGACTATAATCTAAGTCGGTTAGGGTGTGTTGCTTTTTAAAATTTTTTTCACAATCTGTTCTGTATGATAAAGTCTATACAAATTCTGTATTATATGACTTCAGTTTAGCGTTTGAGAAAGCCCTTATTAAAAGTTGCATTATTTAAAGGGTGTACTGACCGAGGTGTAAAACTATCTGCTTATAACTTGTCTTCTATTCCAAGAAAAGTTATAAACATGCATCACTGGCTGGACTGATGAACAATAAATTGAGTCAGCTTGTTAATATAAACCTGGATATTAAATGCATAGCAGCTGAACATGAGGAGTACGAAATAGATAGTGTAGGAGCTGTTTGTCTATTTAGTTTTTTGTTCAAAGTTACTTTACTTTTTTGTTTAGTCATTTAGTATTTTTTGCAAATTGTTTATTTTTGGTTTGTTTGCTTTTTTTGTTTAATATTTAGGATTTCTTTTTTTTTTTTCCTTTTTTTTTTCATGGTTATTACTTTCACTCTTTAGTATTTAGCACCTTTTTGTTTTGTGTTTTCTTATTGGTTTATACCGTAGGCACCTGGGTATAAATAGGCAGCACCAAGTAAGACCATCATGCACTTGGGTGGGCGTAAGGTTTTTTACCAGTCAGTCAGTCACAGACAGTGGGGTAGTGGTCCCTGGAGAAGTGGATATACTCTAAAATTTTGCCTTTTTTTTTTAAGTAGTCCAGAAAAACACTCTGTTTTAGAGACAGTGACATATAAGACTACTCTATTTAGTTTACCCAAAAATCCAACAGTAGTATTTGTTCACTATTATAAAATTATCAACACTTGATCAAGAGCAGTTTGTAGTTATTACTGGTCACACAAGCAGCTGCATGAATGTAAATGTATTCAACATGAGGCAAACACAGGATAATGTTAGCCTTACATAACGTTAGCATTTCATAACATTAGCCTTTCATAACGTTAGCCTACTCACACAGTTTAACTATTGGCGACAAAGTCTCTTCTCTAAATGTGCAGTCATGTGACCAGTAGTTTAAAACTGACTCATTCTGGAACCACCTTAAACCTTACCTCAGAATTATGTATTCCATGAAAGTAGGTTCTCTCCATATGTGTCACTCATTTGAAAGACGTTTATTCTGCCTTTCTCGTTCACATTTCCAATAATTGCACACCTTATAACAAGACGTGCAGTGACCTGTCAATCAACTGGGGTGGAACTGGCACCTGAGGTGTCCAATCAGGTTCCAGAGGTGAACAGCGCCAGTTAGCAATATTTTCCTCAGCATGACCCGCCCTACTTCGTCTCTTATTGGCTCATCAGTCCTCATGCCTTAAGTTAACTAATCGAATCAGTGAAGGTATGAAGTACTAGCCAATTAGAGGCAGAGTGGGGCGGGTCATGGCTTCACCATCCTAGGGGAAAAAATGAGCAATTTGGCTCAGATACTACTGAATGGTGCACATCAGGGGGATTTAGAAGTGGGTATACGCAATGCTGACTGAAAAATAAGTAGGTATACTCCATATACCGCTGTATGCCCTGGACTAGACCACTGGTCACAGACAGTGGTGGAGAATCCCAGCTCCATAAGGTAAAAGTCCTGCCATGTATTGGTTCTACCTGTTGACTTAACACAGGTGATTCCATTAATTATCCCATGTACCTGGATGAGGAGTTGTGCCCATCAAAATGGACTGGTTCAGTGAATGGCTGGAACAAATACATGGCAAGACTTTTACTTTATGGAGGTAGGATTCTCCACCACTGGTCACAAACAAGCAGACAGTCAGACAGGATGAGCAGGAGAGACAGCAAAATGGCCTCGGTTGTTGTTTGCCTGCAAAAAGCCTGAAAATAAACCACTTGGAATACATCTCTGGAATGGAAATTGTGTTTTGTTTCGGGTTTTTTTTGACTGCATAAACCACAAACCCATGGTGCATCTAGTGGTTTTTTGAGTTATGTTAAAGTCTTAACTTCAGTCACTTTTAAGTTGTTAAAATTTGATGACAAATAGCCGCTACAGATAGAATTGTTAAGTTTTAATTTCTTTTAGCTTAGTTTGGATGAGTTAAGATCAGAGGCTGCATGAGCTCATAATTCACATCATAGTAGTGGTTTGTCTTCTGTGTTTTTACAGAGTAGAAAAAAAAATGTCCAAAACCTACAGTGACTCCAAAACCATGGTTGCTTTAGATGACAGTCTCCTTTTCTCTCTGTTGGAGGCGACCCTTTGCTCTTTAACCATGTCCTTCACACACAGCACATGCCTGAAGGATGAACCTCTCTGCACAGCAGTGGACACACAGTTAGAGTCAATTCTTCGAAACAAACAGTGAGACACCTGCCGCTCAAGCAAGAGAAGAGAGGACGAAGAGCCAAGAGTGGAAACAGAGCTGAGTGTTGTTCTTGTTTGATCAGCGAGGGTGGATTAGCAGACTGCTGTGTTCCTCAGAACCTCCATTAAAAAAGAAACTTGGACGGCCAAAGCAATGATATTTACTTTAGACTCTAATGAAATCACACCTCCTATCACGCTGTGCACCCTGGGAAGATGAGCAGTGAAAAAGAGCTTTCACAACGCTACTGATGCTCTCAGCTGGAGCAGATGTTGTCATACAGATCAAAATAGAATCAGAAGAATGAGACATTAGCAACTGCTGGAGTGTTTGGACACTTCTGGTAAGATCATGTGATTTCACCATAACTGTCCATTTATCATTCTTATTTTACAACCTGATTTATCTGATGTTTATTTTTTCTGTTGACTGACTGTTTAATCCATGAAAATATCAGAAAACTGTGATTAACACTTTCTTAATACTTGCTTTGAACACATTAAAACTAAAAGAGACTTAACTATCATATTAGAATCAAACATATAAATCACCTGACAGTAACAGTAACCTCAGAAATGCCTGGATTAGTAGGTTAAAGTCAGGATCAGGATGAATTTTAATGTCCCACACAGGAAATTTTGTCTTGTACAACAGTTCACACGCATTTGTTAACATAGAATAAACAAAACACACTTATGAGGTTTGGAATCAGCATAATCACAATCATGTAATGTACCTAGCCTACGTATTGCACCTTCCACTCCAAGGTAAAATAAATAAAGTAAAATACAACAGTGTAATTGCATTCTATAAAAAAAAACATTCTTCCATTTACACAGTGTCAAGGATAAAGGAATTCAAGTAGTTATATGATCAATATGCAGTGTAGTCAATCCAATTTAGTAGCAAAAATGTGGTTTCTGCACATGTCAAAGCATGCTTCCCCTCTGGAAAACAATCTAAAAAAAATTGTGAAATCTTCAACATATTTCTGCAATATTCTCTGAAGCATTAGTTACTCTAATTGTATCAATTTCTGCCATTTGACCAGGCCCTCAAAGAGGAGATTTTATATGGGACCACTATGGATAAGTGACGGACAAATAGAAATCCTGCTACCAAACCAACTGTGGTGGAAGATTCTTTACTGAAACGAAGTATTAATA
Source organism: Sphaeramia orbicularis (assembly GCF_902148855.1). Lineage (NCBI taxonomy): Eukaryota > Metazoa > Chordata > Actinopteri > Kurtiformes > Apogonidae > Sphaeramia > Sphaeramia orbicularis. The sequence continues at coordinate 18,658,937 of NC_043960.1, forward strand.
CCGTACTGCATATACACTCCATTTCCAGCTGAATTCTGCATTCAAACCCTAACTTCAGTACAGGAAATATATGTAATACCAGCAAAATATAATCATTTCTACAAGATCATTAAACATTTCTTTACTCTGAGAACTAAATCACCCTTTCATGAACTCAGAAAAACAGGCCAGGTTGTTTTGTGTGAACGCATCGTCCACAACAGGAGTTTTAAAGAATGTATTTAGCTCAAGCAGAAGTAGGATTTTACACTCAGTTCATAAAAACAAATTTACTAACATAGTGTTGAAAGTAACTTTAACTGAAGCTGTCAGATGAGTGTAATGGAATTTAAGTATATAAAGTAGCAGTCAAATGAAATATTCAATTTAAGAAAGATTAGCTGGTATTAAAATTGTTTAAGCCTTAAATAAAAGCAATTTATGCTACATTTTACCACTGAGAGTAAGCAGAACACTGGAAAAAAATCCAAGTTTTACCAAGTGTATTTTTGTCATTTCTAGTCCAAATATCTCATCACACTTAAAATAAGACATAATCACCTAAAGAGTAACTTTTCAGTGAGATATAAGAACTTATTTTCAGACAATAGATCTGGAAAATCTTATTACAAGAAATCTTACCAAGATAATTTTCACTTGTTCCATTGGCAGATTTTTTTGCTTGAATTAAGCAAAAAAGTAAAAATTATCGTTGTAAGATTTCTTGAAATAAGTTTTATAAGATCTATTGTCTAAAAATAAGTTCTTATGTCTCACTGAAAAGTTACTCTTTAGGTGATTATGTCTTATTTTAAGTATGATGTGATATTTTGACTAGAAATGACAAAAATACACTTGGTAAGATTTTAATTTTTGCAGTGAATTGAACTGGGCTGGTGCAGAGCTCTTCCTTCCTTGGTAATCCTTTCATTTTATCATATCACACATTAGTCTCTCTGTGACCCCGATACTACAATGGGCCTTGGCGAGTAAACCTCTGAACAGAATTTTCAGCCTACACCCAAACCACTGGCAACAATGATCTTTCCAAACACTAGTATCAAATTATTAGGTCTTATCTATTTGCGTACATGAACACACAATGAGGTGCTTGCAGGTGTGGCCACTTCATAAGATGAATGCTTCAACATTCACAGTTTGGCTCCATACTAAGTAGACCTAAGACCCTTAAAGGAAAAAAATAAAGGAAAAAAAATCTTTTTTTTTTTTTTCCCCTTTAAGGTCACTTCTGAGCAAGTGGCAAGGATGTTCACTCCAAAAAAATTAAGTCCCTGCAGAAGTATCTCAAAGTTATTATAATATTACAGTCACTGGGTTGGCTCAAAAAAGCATTGGACCCTATAGAGAGAAATTTTCTTTAAAATTACAGATAGAGTAATTTTAGCAGTCTGATTTGGAATTCCTGATAACTGATTGGGTGCTCAATCTTTACAATTTCCCACCATTAATAAGATCTCAGAGCAAATAGAAGCATGTGATGAGTCAGGCTTTGATTGACAGGTCAGTTTAACAGCTCACTCACTAACCAAGAGAGACTTATGGAGGTTTGATGATTCAGTACAACACATTTGTCCTGACAGTTTAACTGCAGTTAATTCGCTAAACAAACAGAATGGTAAAGTGACTTTGTTTTTCATTGTTTGATAAAGTCTAGTGTTTTACTGAGTTGGTAAGCTACAGTTTAGAATTATCTCAACTCAGACTCCTTGGATTCTAAAGTTCTGCAGATTTTGTCCAAATATGGTCACTTCTGGATCCAAAAAGACAACATGGCAACCAAATCACAAACAAAATAGGAGTTCAGAAACCACAGTGATGTCACAGTTCCTCCATTCACTAATTAGAAACAGTTCACAGAGTTAACGACTGACCAAACTTAACTTTGCCGAACACTTTTTTAGCTAATGTTACATGAAATTTTCACTTTAACTATGTATAAAAATGACTACATGTTTCCAGTCGATTGAGGAGAGGGCAAGAAAGCATAGCAGTTATTTTTGTGTTGAATATTATGTGACCCAATTACTATTCATTAGGCTGGTAGGGTACGGTATACAACACCTCAGCCTGATGAAATTTTCTTTCTTTCTTTCTTTCTTGCCAATAAAAACAAGGAATTTCACCTTGGGTAATAAAGTTTACCTGTACCTGTTTCTGTAACTGTAACTGTATATGTATACATGTATATATCATTAACTGACTGACAACATTCAATAACAAATGAAAAAGTTATGGAAATGAAAATACAAAATAATAATAATTATTATCCTCTACAGTACTGCACAGGTGTCAAACATATGGCCCAGGGGCCAAATCCAGCCCACCAAAGGGTCCAATCTGGCCCGTAGGATGAAATTGTGAAATGCAAAAATCACACTGAAGATGTTAACAATCAATAGTGTAAAAATAATTTTACTTACACATATAAACGAATTAGATCTCATTTGGGTCAGACCAGAAAAATACTGTCACAATAACCAATAAATAATGACAACTGCAGAGTTTATCTTTGTTTTAGTGTAAAAAAAAAAAAAAAGTAAAATTACATGGAAATGTTTACATTAACAAACTATCCTTTTACAAAAAAATGGGAATAACCTGAAGAAATATGAACAACGTGAAATGTCTTGAGAAAAGTAAATGCAATTTAATCAATATTATGTGCATTTGTAATTGTAATGTAAGTTGTAATGCACAAGTGTAAATGATAAACTGATAAACTGAGGCAGAATATTGTTAAAACTGCACTTGTTTTTCTTAAGACATTTCAAGTTGTACATGTTATTCAGATTTTTAAGGAAACAATGTAGATATAAACATTATCATAATGTAATTTTACTTTTTCCACTGGTATTATTTTACTGGTCCGGCCCACTTCAGATCATACTGGGGTGAATGTGGCCCCTGAACTAACATGACTTTGACACCCCTGCTCTACTGTGTGAGAGTGGGTGCTTGAAAAGGGTGGGTATTTTTGGGTTTGTCTTACTGCAAAATGTGTTGCATTATTGTAACATGTGTTATTTATTCTTTGTGCCTGGACCCCTCTCGAAAAGCTATTCAGCCTCCCAGGGCGTCCCATTTCACATAATATAAATGCATAATGCGATGTTTTACACTTGGTTCTTTTAATACTGTAGATATGTGAATAAATAAATGAAATGAAGTAAATAATGACTGAAATTGTTTAAGTGTTTATGCTCCGTTCAGTATGTTGAGTATTGTTGGTTTTCCATGAATAACTCTGTAATTTTACCCTGTTTCTCAGGTCGCTCCATCAGTAATTAAAGCTGCAGTTCTCCCTCCATCCTTGAGGTGGCGGTATTTAAAACGGCAGTGTCGCCCCGTCCAGCTGCTGCCCTCGTCACTGCAGACTCCTCTACTTCTCCGACTTGCTGTCCTCTGATTGGCTGATCTCAGAGACAGTTCCTGGTGCGTATCCTCTTTGCAGCGGTGTGTGTTTTGTATTTACGGATGCTGTAGGAGCTTATTTGGACTCTCGCTGTCGGTTTTGTCCCCAGACTGTAAACTTTTACCCGGTCATAGATGGCCCAGTGCCCCGACGATGCCAGCGGCTGCTCCGCGCTGAACGGAGGGCAGAAGAGGCGGAGGAAAGTGGCCGTTATCACCGGCATCACCGGCCAGGTAATATACTCACTCCTCCTTCTGTCTACATCCACGGTGCTTAAATGCATCTGACACTTTCTGACAGGAAAGTTACACTGCTGTGCTTTTCTTTCACATTTCCTACCGTAAATCCTTAAAAAAAAAAAAAAACTTTGTTAGAAAATGTGTTTCTGCATAACAGACATGTGTACCCCCTTTCCTGTCAGTGTTGAAGCTCCATGTACCAGTACACCTTCTGTTCCCTTCCTGTATCCTGGAGTTTGAAGTGCAGTAAAAGTACAGGTTGCACAGCAGCTGTCGAGTTGCCATAAACATTGACATCACTTTTATAATTGCACTTATTTACTCTAGGAAATAGAGTTTTCATTCTATTTGTTATGAAGTTTTTGTAGCTGCAGTCATCTTCTTTATGGTGCTTTTATGCAAAGGTTTTGTCGCACTCAAAAATGTCAGTCTGTCAAAGGTAAACCCACTTTAGTTGTCTTTTGTTATTAGTGGACACATTTAGAGTCCAAGATGCGATGAGACCAAAATCTCATATTATCCTGATACAGGTCAGTTACACTGCTGTGATTTTCTTTCACATTTCCTACCGCAAATCCTTAAAAAAAACAAAAAAACAAACAAAAAAAAAAACTTTGTTAGAAAATGTGTTTTCGCATAACAGACATGTGCACCCTCTTTCCTGTCAGTGTTGAAGCTCCATGTACCAGTAAACCTTCTGTTCCCTTCCTGTATCCTGGAGTTTGAAGTGCAGTAAAAGTACAGGTTAACAGTCTATCTTGCACAGCAGCTGTCGAGTTGCTATAAACATTAACATCACTTTTATAATTGTACTTATTTACTCTAGGAAATAGAGTTTTCATTCTATTTGTTATGAAGTTTTTATAGCTGCAGTCATCTTCTTTATGGCGCTTTTATGCAAAAGTTTTGTCACACTCAAAAATGTCAGTCTGTCAAAGGTAAACCCACTTTTGTTGACTGTTGTTATTAGTGGCCACATTTACAGTCTAAGATGCGATGAGACCAAAATCTCATATTATCCAGATAACGGTCATTCCACATTGATTTTATAGTACATATTATATTACAACTTTAGCAAATAAAATCATAAAACCATTGCATGTAAACACTTACTTGAGAAATAGAAGGTACTAGCTAAAACAGGTTTGCATTTTCTTCATTTATTTATAGCAAGAAATAATAGGATTAATTGGGAATCTTTAATTAAACACATAGCAGAGTGAATTGTAAAGGTATTTTTATGGCTTTGTTGTTGTACGCTGCACTTTCCCTCTCTGTGTCAGAGTTAGGCTATGTGTTAAACACACCCAAACCACAAGCATTTGATGTAGGTCATGTTTTGGGTCTGACCTCCTGGCTTTATCTTTGGTGATCAAATTTCGCCTTTTGTTCAGAATTGACACATTTAGTTCAGCATTCATGCTTCTTCATATTGCTAGTGTTTTATCAATGGATAGTTCCATCCTGCTTCTCTTCCAGTTGTAAGAACACACCGTGCTGTTCAAATGACACCTCCCCCCTCAAAAAAACCCAAAAAGTCTTAGTAAAGGCTGTGATTGTAACATTGAAATAAGAGATAGAGCAGTTATGAAGGGAACAGTGATTTATTTATTTATTTTTTAAATCATCTTAGGATACATGCCATTATATCTCACAGACTTGTTAATAGACTATGCTTTCATTGTCTTGAGCCAAACAGAAGCTGTGCCTTAAGGTGTTAACTCTGTCTCTAAGTCACAAAATCTGATAGCCAGAGTAAGGGAACAACACCTCTTTGTGACTCAAACATACAAGGAAGTTAGGCTATTTGGTTACACATTACTTAATTATTTCTTTTCCATTTACCTTGCAGCAGAGCAGCAACACTAAGTAGAACAGGAAGTAGCCTTTGAGTCAGGTTTTTGGAGAAATCTGTCAGGATCCAGAATTTTTGTCAGACCTGAGTTAGATTGTTGGTTATGTGATATAACTTAAACACCTACACCTGCTTTACATCATTGGCCAAAATGGAAATAAACCTTCAACTTTATTCTATGATCCTTTTATATTTTTCTTCTGTAGTTTTGTGTCATTTGATCTAGATATACTTCAACAAAACTAAAGTCAGAAGGTCAGAGAATGTTGAGGTTAGGAAATGTTCACAGTTTACTTATGACTAAAATGAGTAAATGTGTGAGTCATCACCTGACTAACTGCACTGACATATTTGTTCCACGGGAAATGTTCATTTAAGCTCAAGAACACAGATGAAGTAATACAGTAAATATTACAGCTATCATAGTAACAACTGATGAAAGATCAGCTATATTGTTTTGCATCTAACTACTGCCTCTTGTCTAGGTCGCCATTATGAATGAAAAATAGTTCTGACCTACATGGTTAAATGAAGGTAAATAGATACATTAATAAATACATATATGCTGTACCACATAGATTCTGGAAATCAAGGAGAGTTATCTGAAGCTGAATATGATCTCTGCAAAAGACATAGGTCTGTTTATGAAATGATTAGTTATGTTTATGTGTTATGTTGTGATAGCTTTTAGTTTTCATGATTTCTTACTACTGTTTCCAAACTTAATGAGATTCCTGCAAAGATTATTCAGCAATACACTCTCATTGTTTTGTGAAGAATTCATCAACAAGCCTAATATATGGCTCTGTTTTTGTTTCCTGGTCCTTTTCTTTTGTCAGTGTTGTCAACTCTTCTTTTTCTTTCTTTTTTGGGTCATAGTTTGAGGTACATTTTCTGTGAGTAAGTTACTTTAGCCTACACGTCACATGACTAGTGTTACATAATGACAATGAGTATTAAAGTGAGCATATATCTTTTGTGTTGTCATGCTCTGATGAAAACTCTTCGGTGCTGAATTACATTGACGTATCCATGAGGAAGTAGAGGATTTTTACAAACCTGATCAGACCACCTGAGACTGAACTCTGAATGGTTTTCTGTACATTGTACTTTTTTTTTGGGGAATACCTGCTTTTAGTCATTTCTGACAGTCTTTGTTCCTATTCAGATTTTTGTGTCATATTTGTGTACCTTTCTTCCCTAATGTGACAAACATGAACAATGTGACTTCAGTAACAGCATGGCTAGAGGCACAACTGTGGATGAAGACCTGCTCATAAAACTAAGGCAGTTTTATGAGCATTAGCCTTTACCATCTGTTACTGATAGAAATGTCGGTCATTACAGGTGATATTTTGATGTTTGGCATTCATGTGCATCACTATAAAATAATGAGCTCTTGTGGAAATACTGATATCTTTATAATACTGTGTTTTTGTTCTGCAAATAGAGAAATGTCTCTACTATACACTGATCATCAGCTCTGCAGAACAGGCCTTACTAGAAAACAGGAAGTAAATGAAAATTGTGTCAGTAGTTAAATGACACTACAGTCATTGATGATTACTGTCACATTACTCTTAAGGCTTTGTTTGCTGTGGCTTCTTAGCCAGAAGGTTTAAGTTGCCGTCATTGTGTCAAGTAGAAAAGACTAAAGGACTTTGACCTCACTACGTCATAAAAAGCTCTGCCATGAAAGTTCAACACACCCTTTTCTGTTCTCTGTTCTGGGCAGAGCAAATCCAAAACTGAATTTTGAGAGGATTTAATTTTTGTCTGTATGAGTCTTGACAGAAATGAGCATTAGCTGAGTGTAAATAGACAGAAAGTAAAACAGTAGACATGTAGAATGATTTCAGGTGCAAGGGTGGATGGATATTCTCCGACTGCAACCCTGCAGAGATGACTGTCAGAAGTCTTGGAAAGTCATTTTCAACCTTTCACATTCCTTCCTCACTTTCCAAAGCTCCCTCTCCCCCTGCCCTCTTTAAGAGAAAACAAAGAATAACAGTGTTAATCATTTTTATTCTGCCATTTGCACTGCAGAGCTGAATACTGAGAGCCCATGCAGGCATCTGGATAGACCATCTAACAAGTCACTAGTCAGGGCCAGGGGGTCACACTGATGCCATAAATTGCCTAGGTAACTACTGTCCATAAATTTTAAGGCAGCATGCTGCTTAGCATGAATATTTTTGACTGCTGTCTCAGTGTGAAGTGCTGGTGTGAGAGGGTGTGAGTTATGGGAGACCACCTGAGTGCCAAGGCCACGCTGCAGAGTCGGGCAGGGCTTCTGGCTGATAGTGCGTTTTTATGATCCGGGGTTATAAAGAGGACAGGTTCAACAGTTAAACTTTACTTTGGCTTTGAGGTTCACACTTTCTTTCTTCAGCTCCTTTGGTCTGGAAAACAAAACTGTACTGTGATCCGACCCCTTGAGCTGTTTGATGTTCATCCTACAAGCCCCTTTTCTTCGTCTTTTCTAGCAATTTGATTCACTTCTCTCATTCCTTCCTCACCACCTTCCTCCAACTCCACTGTTAGCAGCACAGTATAAACTTTGAGGGAGTGCCAGCAATAATAATCATAAAGCTCAGAATCTGAGCGCACATCTCCTCAGTTGCTCATAATGCCTCCTGATGGCTCCTTCAGGACTGATTCCCCTTCTGAATGAAGCTGCGAGTTCAGCTGCTGTTTGCGTCAAACATTTAAAGTAGTTTTGTTAACAAGTGAACTGTAACCTGCTCAGATTCAGAGGTGGACTTGGTATAAATCGAAGTCTGTGTAGCTGACAAAAAGAACACAAAGGTCATTTTCCAGAAGTGTGCTGTAGCTGAAGCTTTTTCTTCAGTCGTTTGTCATCAGGTTGTCCTACACTAACAAAGTGTAATATGCTTTCACTTCATTGTGTAATAATACCTGCCAATAGGTTGTTTGCAGCCAGGTGATGTCAGTTCACAGCACGAATTGCAGGCCGAGGTTCCAGGAGTGATTTTCTGCATGTAAAGGACAGTCAAAGTGTCTCTTGCTTGACATGTTTTACCAAAAGGGAGATCTTTTATCAAGAAACAATAGGCTATAGTACAGTCCACATGTTCCTGTAAACAACCTATGCCAATATTAGGCTACATCAATTCTACACAAACATATTTAAAATCTTCCTTATTTCATACAAGAACATAATTCAGTGAATTTTTTTTTCCTTCGTGATAAACCAAACAAGTGGCGTAATTTAACTGATGTCATCCCATATCACCTTGTTAAATATTAAAAAATCTGAAGGGTTTATCTATTTTTTCAGTTTTTGTAATAAAATAGTAGATATTGTGCTAGCTATAACCAAAAACAAGCATTGCACTATTAGCAGCTTCATTTGTAACAAGCTGAAGCTTTTTGACGGTCTGTTTGCGAAGCCTTATGAAAGACCATTGCATTGGTTGCAGAAATAGAAATGTGAATGTAGGTATATTTGTAGGATGAATATGTTAAATCATTGGAGGAGCCAACAGTAATGCCAGTGTAGTTTAAAGTTTGGAATGTTAATTTAGCTTGATTAAAATGAAATATGTACAAATAGGTTAGATGGATATTACATAATACATTATACTTTCATCAGAAAAAAGTCCAACTAATGCATTTTACAATAATATTTGTATAATATGTAATAATTTGCTAAAAAATGTCAGGTAATTTATTGCATCCAGGATGGTTGTTACTACCAAATTAAGTGAAATTTTATCACATAATCTCAGGTTGTTACATAATTCATTGTTTTTGTGCAATGCGTTGTGCGATGCGCCTGACGTTCGACTCATTACCCTGTGTGCGTTGGTGTGTGTGTGTGTGTGTGTGTGTGTGTGTGTGTACTGTGGTCTGTGATTAGGGCTTCATTAAACTCCATCAGGCCTAACTGCAGACCAGTGGTGTGTTTGGCAGCTCCTGCCTGCGGTTTAAAGAAAGCACATTAAAGTGATTCATTTGGAGTTTCTACACAATGACAAATAAACGTACCCGTGGCTGTGAACTCGGTGTTTACACAAATACACGAGGCCTTCAGACTCACAGACTTAAGCTGTTAAGTTTTTGGACTGACTCTAAATCTGGACCATTCTTTCTCTGTTTTTTTTTTTTTTGTGTTAATCTAAACCTATGTTGTTGGAATCAGATCTCAAGGATGTGCCACTGTTTCATGACAGTGCACTGTTCTGCCAGCAGGGGGTGTTAAACTCATAGTTCTGTGTTAAGTGCATAGACAGTCACAGATGTTGAGTGCATTTGCTTTGTATGCTTTTGTATTGACTGTCTTATTTTATTCAAACTTTAAATAACATGTGTTTTGTAGTACATAAAGGTCAGCAGCAGATCAGTTAACACTCTCCCTTGATATCCGTTCATTCATTCATTCATTTTCTGAACCCGCTTTATCCTCACTAGGGTCACGGGGGTCGCTTGGAGCCTATCCCAGCTACATAGGGGCGAAGGCGGGGTACACCCTGGACAAGTCGCCGGTTCATCGCAGGGCTGAACATATAGAGACAAACAATCACTCTCACATTCACACCTATGGGCAATTTAGATTAACCAATTAACCTATCAGTGCATGTCTTTGGATGGTGGGAGGAAGCCGGAGTACCCGGAGAGAACATGCAAACTCCACACAGAAAGGTCCCGCCCCCGTCGACTGGTGTTGGAATCGAACCCAGGACCTTCTTGCTGTGAGGCACGAGTGCTAACCACTGCACCACCGTGTCGCCCCTTTGATATCCACTATTGTACAAAAAAACCCAAAAAAACAAAAACAATCCACTATAATTGCATATTAGTTGATACTGTGTTTTATGTACTGTATGTAGAGTTTCTTTTTTTCTGACATTTTTTTTAGCCAATTTTTATCATTTTAACAAACAAACAACAAACAGTGCATACATCGGATCCATGCAACCTGCCGACTACAAACACAAACATCATTATGTTTACAAAAAGAAAAAAAATTATACAAAATGTAGAAATCTGAGCATCCACCTTCAGAAACCACAGAGGTAACTTTTTCAAATGTTTGCATTGTCCTCCAGTAAATTTAGATTCTTAGCATACACAATGAAAGGATTACAAACACGTTCAAATGACTCCTGTTTGCCCTTAAGAATATAGGAATTTTTTTCTAGTGGAAGGGTAGAAAGCATCTGCCGTATCCACTGACTAACAGTTGGTTTATGAGTTCTTTTCCAAAATAACGAAACATTTTTTAGTATATCTTTTCCAAGTATTGCAGTAAAATTATTGATCTGCTCTTTCTGGATGATGTGTTATTATATGTGATATCTTTAGATTATTAATAGTGAAGGATCGGTGTTGTTTCAGTGTAACTGTAGTAGCTGCTGGAGGCGGATGTGCTGTGACATATTTTATATCCAGTTTATACAAATGGACACCAGACACATCTGAGCATTCATCACATAATGTTTAACGACATACGACAACAATCTGTTTTATCGGATGTCCCTTTTCTGTATGCAGATTTTTAGTGATATATTGGATTATTTAAACATTTACTGAAATAAAACCAGGAGTAGAGGATAAAATCACTTATTGGTGGAGCAGATAACAACTGATAGACATCTGAAATGGGAACAGATGGCACACTACATGTCTGGAGTCATAAAAGTTGTAAAACACCGGCTTAATCTTTTACAATGTTTGTTTTAGAAGTTAATTATTCTCTGTATTAAATCCTATCTTCAAAGTAAGTAAGGCTCCACCAATGGTCAACAGTACAGCTCACTGATGTTCTGATCATCTCAACAACAGACAGGAAGGCTATAAATAAACAGTAACTGGCCTATAATGTCCCAGCCCAAGATATATGTAGGGTCTGAGGTGTAAAGGTTAGAACAGAAGGAGGATAGAATAGAATAGTTTAAAAGTTTAACCTTGTAATAGAATCTAATAATTCATAGATCCCCATTCCACACACAGAATACCAGACTGTCACATATCTGGAATGAAGTTAATGTTTTATGTTTGATGTTTTTGCCTTGAGCACAGTTATAAAAGCAGAATCTGACATGATCAAAGACTCTCTGGTTACTAAAGCATATGATGAAGGTTGACTGGAGTTGATAACGATGAACACTTCTGATCAATGGACGTGGTTAACATTTTTCAGTCATATGGACAAATTTAGTCGAACAACGAACACTGTTTTTGCTCCTTTTACCCTTTCTTCAGCTCTTGCTTCTTTTTTCTTTGTTAGATTATGTGTTAATATTCCCAGAAAATTTTGTATTTACTAATAGAACCAGTGTTTCTATTGCTTTTATTTCATCCTCTATTTTTAATGAACTCTACTTTTGCGTGTTAACTGTTGGTATGGCCTTTTAATTTTTACTTTTAACAATAGCATAAATAGTTTTTTAAAATCTAACATCTTAGACAAAATGGCAGATGTAAATCACACTCAAAGATGCTAAACAAGGACAGGAAGAAATAATCCGACAATTAAAAGTCTTTTGAACAGAAAAAAACAAATTGCACCAAAAAGCTAAATTGACTACTAAATTGACTTCTCAGTGTAGATGCTGAGTTCTGACACCTGTACCTTTGCACCAGGTTTTGTAGTTATTACTCCCCCTGCTGGCATTGCTTTACTACTGCATCCTTTAGATCTCAGGAGGAATCCAGTTACAGTTTTTTGGAGACTCGAAGATGAACTTACCACTTCCAAATCCTTAATCAAAATGGCTTTTTGACAACAAAAATTCTATTTTAATTAGTCTACCACAGCAGCTCCATCAGCCTAAACCTTAAAAACCCAGAACTATTTTTTGGCGACTTCCAAGTAAACTTTTCTCTACATTTATCCTTTTCTTAATGATTTTTTTGCTTTTTATTTTAATATTATCCTCTGTTTTGATTTGTGACTAAAACTGTGGTATTTTTCGGTATTTAATTTGCTGACTATATAGATTTTCATGAAAGCTCAGAGTAAAGTCAAAAGTTATTATATCAAAACAGATAAAACTTTTAAAAAAAGTGTTTTTTTTAATCAAAATCTATTAAATTCAGTCAAATTACATGGGTTTTATTGTCCTCTGAAGATGCAATGGGTCATATCTGATGATGATAAAAAGCTGAGAAACTGCATTTGATCTGAATTATTTAACTATACGGAGAGGATTAGTGGTTCAAAAGTTATTAAACATCTTATATCAGTGGATGCCCTTTATTGCAGGCGGCTGTTGTCTTTTAGGGTTGATGTGTGTCTACTCAATTTTTATTTTCATTGAAGAAACAAGGAAGGTAGAATTACAGCAGAGTGATGTAGCTGGTCTCTGGTGGGGTGGTAAATCGATGACCATGTTCCAAACTGAAGTGACCCTTGAACTGATGTTCACCCCCTGGCTCTGAACCAGCCCTTTGGCCTGTGTTTAATGTACCTGCAGAGTAAAGAGGCATGGGGTTGACCTGGCAGGTGAGCATGTAGTTGTTTGTGTATATGTGTGTGTGTGTGTGTCATTCCCCCGGCCCCACCGAGCGTCCCCCTCCCCGTAACAGGAAACAGCGAGGTGAGGCCAGGGTTTATGGGCTAATACAGCCTCAAAGGAGCCTCTTGTTTTGAAACAGAGCTGCAGCTCTTCAGGCTTGTTTTCCATATTGGTCTGGCGTGGAACGCTTTGACCCTGGCACAGGGGCAGGAAAACATGACACCGGCCGGCCAGGGCTTTGAACGCTGTGGGGATGGGCGAGGGGCTGCCAGAGCCTGTGCCCATCTCCCCTCTGGGTTAAGCCCAAACAGGTTAGGCTTCAGTGCCAAATGACCAGTGGGTGCTCAATGTGCGGATACACATGAAAACAAGGAATGAAAAGTGTTAAAAATCTATAAAATAAACCCTGCTGTCTTTAATTTGTCAGGGTTGTTGCATGTTTGTTATTTTATTTAGAATATAACATTAAAACCAAACCACAAAAAGATTTGCATAAAAAGAAAGGAAAATATTCAAAAAGGAGCGTGATGAAGTTTAATTTATAATCTCCCACCCCCTTACCCCTTCCATGTAAACAGTAAACACTTATGGGATGACAGAAGTGATTCTAATCACAGCAAAACTGATCTATTTTGTAATGGTTATCAATTTCAAGCACTTGGAAAATCTCATACTGCATTTCCTGCACTCTAAAAAACAATGTACTGGTTTAAATTTTAAAAAATTGAGGTAACAATTTGCATGGATCTTTTTAAGTAATGCCAATGAGAGTTTAATTTAAGTATATCCAACAAGCCTCTAATTGTCACACTGACACAATTATGCTAATACTACTAACATGAATTTCTTAAACATGTATAAGCAAAATTAAGTTGAAGTAACATGATTTATTGAATTCAAAATTGTGTAAATGTTGTAAATTTAGCTGCAATAGCTATTTATTTTTTCCCTACGTAGTACATATGTCCAGAGGTCTTACAATTTGCTTCTTGTTTTGTCCGTTCCTACATTGCATCATGGTACATCTATATTCTGAGCCACAAATGGGAACTAATGACTCCCTGAAAGGACAGAAGAGCATTTTGAACACCACTTGCATCATAACATCCAATATGGTGGTCGAGTTTTGGCCTCAGTAGTTCCCTATACGTCAGGATCCCAATGCCGCAAGTCCAGCACCGGTCCAGGAGAGGGATGTTCACAAAACCAATTAGCAGGCTTACACATGAGGAAGATGGCAAAACCTCTCACCACTGGAAATCATGAGGAGACCATTAAAGATTAATGGTGTCTTTTTTTGCCGTTTTATCCCCAGTTCAGTCTTTGTTTTTTTTTTTAACTTAGTCTTTTTAATATGGGTATTTATCATGGGAGAGATTTGAAAAGGTCAGAAAATGATCACAAAACATCATACCCTTAAGTTGAGATGAAGTTGGTGTTTTGTTTTGTTTTTTCTGAGAAATGCTCCACATATTTCACATATTTTGTCACCTTCCGCTACAAGACACTCACTTGTACCTGATACATCAGCAAAATATTCCCAAATGGGGCTTGTGTTGCCTTTTGTTTTGTGTGGATGGGTTGGTACAACAGATGTGTGATGTGCTGCCATCTACTGCTGTAAAACTGGTCCAGCTTAGGAAAACAACAACCCCCCCCTCCACTTAAAGATAGGTTTCAAGCTTATTCTAATAATAAAAGGACAAAAAATAGGTAGGAAATATTAATATTTTTTTTAGAAAAAGTTGACATTTTAAGCACTAAAGAGCTAATTTTAGAATCTAAATCTACAAATACAAAATAGAGGATTAAGTGTTTTAGAAAATGAATGAATGAATGGGAACATGAACATCCAGCTACAGTTCAGCACCATTCACTTTCAATTGGTTATCAATTGTCTAAAGCTTTGTATTATACTTTAATGAAAATGTTTTTGCAGTATGTATTATTTTATAGGTCAGTCAGTAAAAATGACAAAAAACAACAACAAAGAGATGTCTGAGATGTCTTCTTGATTGTTCTGTGTTTTCTGTACAGCATTGCAGCCCCTGTGCGCTATTGCACACGACTACTTTCCCCCTGGGGACAATAAAGTATATCTTACCTTATTTTATCTTAAAAAGGGAATTAACATTTCCTGATGACAGATCTCTAATTGATATCTGTAACCGATAGAAAGAATGATAGAACTGGACCTTCTGTTGCTTTTGTTGCAGCTATTTGATCAAATTAGAGACTAAATGATACAGTATGTTGTTTTTCAGGGCTGATACAAAGAGATGGATAACTAATATTTGACCTGTACAGTTAAAAAAATGTAGATCTATAGATTTAGATTTTAGAACACTGCAACACAACCCCTTTAAGCTGTCTGTTCATTTTCACTGCAGTAAGTACAATTCAGGAATTTGTTTGAATGATATTTATTGTGAGTTTTCATATTGAACATAAAGTTGTAGTTGATAATAATGATTTTACTATCTGCTAGTAAATAAGTAATTCTTATGAGACTATAGTCTTGGCATAAGTGACAAATTTTGTTTTTGCAAACTTCACTAGCGTTTTTTTTTAAAAATATATTTTATGACGTGTCAATTATAGGCATTTTATCACATTTAATCACATTTACTCTAGGATTCTATTTGTGTCGTTACCAAAACATTTGGCTGCGACTGTGTATGTGTGATGTGGTCTATTCTGTGAGTTAGACGTAAATGCCAACAAGACTAATACTGTTATAAAAATAAAAATAATATTAATACAGAGTCCAATAATCAGTTGTATCCGATAATCAGTCTCTAGATCAGTAGTTCTTCATCTTTTTTGAAAAAACACCCCTTTACCTCATCATGAGCCTCCTGCCCCCCCAAAAATAATTTTGCGACGGGGGGTGGGAGGTGGAACTGTTGTACTGCTCCTCCTTGTCGCATCCATCCCCCCTCTGAAGGAAGTTGTCAAAGGGGAGGGCTGAGGGAGCTTATATAGGTAGCATAGTTTATATAGGTAGCATAAGTAGCACCCCCCTCATGACCGGGGGGGAAAAAGATGTTAAGATGGAAGATGGGGTGGGGGTCACAGAAATTTGCCATTGACGTAAAATGCTGCTTAATATTGATACTTACACAGACTAATGCCCCCTATTTCTGTCTCAGCGCCCCCCTCTCAGCTTTCTCATTCCAAATGCCCCCCGACGGTGTCCCAATGCCCCCTGGGGGGTGGTACCGCCTCCATTGAGAAACACTGCTCTAGATCCTACTGATGGAGAATCTTCTGTAATAGCAGATCTTTTGTTTGTCTGGCAATGCCTTGAATGCAGCATGAAGTGACTTAAGCTGAAAACTAACATTTGTACCTGAGTTCAGGAGTCTGGGGTCTGCATAGGGGTTTGTTTTTATCGCAGACTGTACGACAGTGTGTAAACCATGAGTAGGGCCTAATGCATCCTCCAACATGACCATCCTGCCCAGAGCTAAGTGCAGGTTTCTGGGTTTCATCCAGACTCCAGCCCCCCTTCAGCCTTTCCTCCACTGCCTCCTGCCCTCCACCTCCACTGTTACCCCCAGACCTGGAGAGGAAGCGCGGGGCTGGCACGCTGGCAGTGTGATTGTGTGTGCGCACACATGTGAGGGGGATTGAGGGATGAATGCCATGACTAGGTCGGAATGTTCCAGAGTGTTCCAGAATGTGCGGTCGGAAAGTCTGAGCGGGGAAAAGAGATGAGGAGTAACATGGGTGAGGGGAACAAGACCTTATTGACAGGGCTCGCTCTCTCACACATGAACACACACACACACTCATGTTGGCCCGCGCTTTGCCCAAAGCTCCTGATTCATGTGGATGCTACACCTAATGGTCCCAGGACTACAGCGTGAAGGTTTTAAGAGAGTAGTTTCCAACACTGTAAAACGGTTTGAGGTTATTTTTGACTTCCTGTGTCCATTTACGTGTCAAGGAGTCAAAAATATGAAGTTTTTCTTTCCACATGATCACCACACCAGCCAGGTTGAGCTAAAGAACTGTATGAAAATATCACAAAATAGATTTATTTAGTGAATTTCTGAACAGAAAGATGACAATGTATTCACACAGGTTGAAGAGAAAAGAATGCAACATTATATAGATTTTTTTAAAATGACCTTATGCTATCGTATTCTTATACTTTTGATGATTTATTCTGTTTTGATTGTTACATATATGTGCTGTTTTTGCATAATTTCATCTTAATTTGATAAACAACCCAAAACACTAAATATTCAGCTTTCAATTAGATGAAACATAGAAAAGCATCAAATTTGAGAAGCTGCAACTTGTAAAAATCTGACACATTCAACTGTAGTTGATTGTGAGGATATTTGCTGATTTAGTCTTGATCAGCTAATTAAATAGAAATTATTTGTCAAAGCACATCGTATTTGTTAAATTCTTTCAGCCAATCTTAAATGCGTTTTTCCTTTTTCTTTTCAGGATGGATCCTATCTGGCAGAGTTCCTCCTCGCTAAAGGATATGAGGTGAGAGAAATCACCTAAAAGGGGTTCAGCAGCATCAGTGCTCTGTCCTTTGGAACTAAAGATGTATTAAATAATGCAAATAATGCCCATGGACCTAATATTCCTCCAACATTAGCTGATAGAAAATTACCACCTCAGTTGGAAGAGACTGAACAAATCTGACCTGATTTGGGAGTAATTTTGTATTGGACTGAAAAACGGAATAATCTGTTTAATGGAAAAATACAAGGGTCTCATACCCATTTAACTGCTTAATCCAGTCATTTCTCTCTGTTCGGAGGAAATATATTCTTTTTGTCCAAGTTTCAAACAACTGTTTTACTGGAGATATTAACAGGTTTAAGGATTGTTCGAGTCATCAGTCTAACAAAGTGAAAAAATAAACATAGCACTACATGGTTCAGGTCCGTCTTTAGTTTTAACTGCATGTTTTTACTTGTGATTAAGTAGTTTGTTTCACTTTTTGTTAATATATATTTAGGTTTTATGAGGAAACCTTTGCTCCATGGACTCTTTCTAAAAAGCAGCTCAAGATGGTTTTTTAGGAAAGCTTTTGGTTGATGGATTTATCCTTTTTATCTACTTTATGAAATTATTCTTATGTTGTTTTATTGCACCCATTATATGTACAGCACTTTGTGATTTTTATCTGTATAAATAAGTCCTTTTGTTCTCACAGATCATGAACCAGTATTTTAACTCTGACACTGGAGGAGAACAAAATAGGCTGATTTTACCTGACATTTTATGACATGTTTTATGAAAAGGGTTATTTTTACTTTAATTTCATTTGGTTAAATTATCTTGTACTGATAGTTTTACTTTCAGTTTTAATGTAGTTAAAGCTGCAGGGGTTGATATTTTTTGGAGTCACTTGGCAAAAATTTCATAATTAGCCTACCTTATGAACATATATTGTAATTTAAGTGGTCTGTGAAGAAAGAAGATTTTGACCCACTACATTGGATTCAGTTTTTAGGTTGTAGAAAATGCACCAAGTGGGCAGACTTTGTGTCATTACAGGTGTTTTCAGATGTAAAGTGGGTTAAATACATGATCGACAGTTGTTACTGATGCTGATCTGAATCATTCAAATGTGATTGTGCTGCCCTCCAACGTGACTCGACACAGACTCTGGGACAAACGAGGTGTCCTCTCTTTGTGCAATAGTGTCTGGTTATGAATATTCATGTGTAGTTTTTTGATTTGGACCAGGAAGAGAGAGCTGTAGAAGCAAGCTTTGTCTTTATGTCCGTTGTTTCTTTCCACAGTTTCTGTTTGTGCAGCTTTAACTATAGTAATCAGGGTTCGTACGGGTGCTTGAAATCCTTGAAAAGGTTTGAATTTCAATGTTGTGTTTTCAAGGTCTGAAAAGTGCTGACATTTTAGTTTAAGTGCTTGAAAGTGCTTGCAATTATAATTCCGTTATATGATTTATTTATTTTTTATATAAAGCCTGCCATGTTAGATGCCAAGCCAAAGCTACTTGCAGAAAGGTGATACATTTTGAAAAATAAACATTTATGTCAAAAAGAAAATTATCAGGTGTTCTCAGGTCAACTCCAAGGAATCTTTTATCTTAATCTTCGGCTCGGTGTGAGCGTGCCTGAAGAATGCCAAGCGGCTTTCCTTTTTTTGGATAATATTTTGTGCTCTCTACATAATTTTAGATGTTTATAGCATAATACAATGTGCATCATTGTGATAAAAAGTGGAAAAAAAAATCATAAGTCTAAAAATTTGAAAATGACCCTTAAAAGTGCTGGAAAAGTGCTTGAATTTGACCTTGAAAAATGTGTATGAACCCTGAATAATCCAGATTGAATTACTTAAATTTCTGAGAAAACATAAAGAAATCTTTTTCTACAGTTCTAACTTTGGGTGATTGTAAAATTCTAGACTGATACATAACCAATATTAAAACAGAAAGTGGCTGATAGCCCATAGTAAACCCATAAAGACCCAAACACCCATCACTGACCAAAAGCATCTAATGATCTAAACTGTTTAATACCTGCTGATCCACTAATTCTACCAATATTTGAAAATAATCGGTGTAAAATGTAATTTGTCATCTTTTCATGGTCATCAAATATAACCCATTTGGACATTCAGAGGCTCTGTAGTTACCATGGAAACACTGTCATCTTCTACATCATTGATTCACCAGTAAAACCTGTAAAGTTTGATTAAATGACAGTGGATGGAAATGCTTGGTTTATGTTCAGTTAATGATATATTTACCTGAAAAAGTCACTTTGTCTTTCAGTTTTCTCTGTTTTCGATATAATAACCCTTAACATTTATCGGAGCTTTAATGAACATCTTCATAATCAGTAAATTAAATATTGGAAAATACCTGATTTAGATTGATAAAATGCAAAATACAGAGGATAATATTATAATAAATGGGGATAAATCACTTAAGAAAAGTTAGATTCATTTAGGAGTGGATACAAGAGTAGCACTGGGTCTTTATGGGTTAAAGCTAATCCCAATGTTTCTGCTTTCAGTTGTGTTTTTTGCCTTATTTATCTTCCCTCTTTGGGTAAATGAAATAAAGGATTCTTTTCTGATGAAATGCTTTTGGGCAGTTGAAGGGATATTGTCCATGTAAGTGCATCTATTCCAGCCACACACTGAGCGACATTCCCCTGATAAGCTCCATCAGTGTGTGAGAGCTCCACTGCGATACTGAGTCACACTCATACGTGCACTGACTCACGCCTCACCCTGATAAGACCCTTTATGTTGCTCCAAGCCGGTTCACCCCTGACCTTTTGGCCACCGGGTCAAACCATTAACAAGGAAATGACTGTTATTGTACAGCCATACGGCGCGGTGACCAAGTTTCACCTGCTGGTCAATGTGTTTTTAGGAGCACAAAAGTCAACACAGCCTGTCGATGGATGACGACGTTAACAAGCTACCGAGGCTGTACTTTCACACCTTTGAACGCCTATACGTATATAAGGCACACTTACACCGACACACACGTGTTTACCAGAGCTCATTGTGTTTTCCTGACAGTAGCCGCATGATTTCATTTCCCCCCAGATGTGTGACAGAAACACACACATAACACACTTTAATCCCAAGCTGCCTGTTCAGCTTCGCCATCTGCTGCCTGCCTCGGAGACAGCAGAGAGGAAGTGGCTGGGATTCAGGTTGTGGGATGCTGATGTTCAGGGGGGTCGGGAGGGGGGTGCCATGAAAGAAGAGTGCACAGGCAGGCAGGAAGTCCACAGTGAATAAAGGAAGTGAGGTCAGGGCACAGCGTCCTCCCGCTAATGGACTCCCCTTGGATCAGGTCCTGTTATCTTCCCTGAGCAGAGCTTCCTCACACACCTCCCCCAGAACACAGAGTACTGATCACAGACAGCAGGCTGGAGCCACGACACACAATAATATAGTTATATCCAAATACTGAATTGGTCCAGAGAGCTGGAGATGACACTCTAACAGAGTTAGCCACTGTCATATATCACTGAAATGTCCTGTTACATTTAAAGGGTCAATTCAGCGTTTTTAATGTGAACACTGCTAAAATCTCAATCTAACCAAGTGTATTTTTCTCATTCCTAGTCAAAATATCTCATCACACGTAAAATAGGACACAATCATCTAAAGAATTACTTTTCAGTGAGATGTAAAGAACTTATTTTGAGACAACAGATCTTGAAAATCTTATTTCAAGAAATCTTACCAAGATAATTTTCACTTGTTCCATTTGCAGATTTTTTGGCTTAATTCAAGCAAAAAGATCTGCCTGGTTTGGTGAATGAATGAATGAATGAATGAATGAATGACTGCCTGCTGTTCAGTAGACTGGGACAAATGCAAAAAGGCAGAGTCTGTTTAAGTGTACAGTACGTTCTGAATATTTTCATCACTTTTTACCCTGCTGTCAAACAGTAAGCTAAAGCCATCATATTAAAATATTCAAAGCCACAAGCCTCTTTTAATAAGAACAGTAATTTTACCTTGCAGAACACAGCACTTTCAGTCCTGGACTAAAGTTTTGGCAGACACACAAATTGACTCTTTGCATAAATGTGATTTATTTGCCAATAAAAGAATATTTTAAACAGGTAAAGTCCTTATAGTTGATCCTCAGTATACCTCAGAAACACATGGAAATTTAATGTAAATAACTTAGGCAGCAAAGGTTGCAAAAACAAAATTTGTATCACTGCCAACCTGTTTTTTTTAAATCACAACTGACTTTGATTTGTTAAACTTGTTCGGTTTCATGGCAACACAAAGTTGGACATGATGTTGTGTTACAATTGTTTACTACATAGACAAATACTTGCCCTGCTCTCTAAAGCAATAATGAAGAATTAATCGTCTATTTATTGATTTCACAGGATGTATTTATACACATTTATACACATTTTAAATAAATCTGTGGTTGAAAATTTAGTATAGAAAGAATACCTGTGAAGAAAATAAGGTTGAAATACTGTGGTATGGGTCACAACGCAATAATGTCCCATCAGAGAGCGAACTTTGATTGATTGCCATTCCAACATTTATCTCAATATAAAGTAGCTCCTTGTTTTTTATAATCCCTTATGGTCCAACTAAAGCAAAAATGAATTTAAAAGTAAAAATATGGGTCATTTAGCAACACTAATCTGTCAAATTGTCTCTAAAATGTCCTGTCAGAGAGATTTCGAATACTGTGTTTTGACCAGTATCATGAAGAATCTGGAGATAGCGTTTGTTACTGGAGGGTATTTTGTTACAGACATATCAAAACAGTTGTTACAGTGAATAGGTCTCCTTTTTTTATCTCACCGGCTGATAGGCCATGAACTATTGTGAAGGCACTGTGTCCAGCACTGTCTTAGTTGTCACTGTCGTTGTCGTCTTCATTAGCAATTTCTTCAACCACCTTCTCTGACGAAACTACTGCTCAGATCAGTTTCAAATTGTATATATGTAGCTTTCTTGGGACAATGTTTACATATTTTGTTCACAGTTTTGAGAAATGCAGATTTTTGAACTTTGGACAAGTTTTTGAAATGTTAAAAATTTGCCTTTACTTATAATGGAGCATATTTTGATGGCATATAACATGGAAATAGAGATATCAATATAGTTACTATCAAGCACTGATATGAAGTCACATATGGGTTTTGATTTAATTAATTGAGTTATCCTCCAGTAAAAGTACCACACACTTCTATTAGAAGATAGATCTCCTGCATCAAGACCAACAGACTCTAACATAGCGCCAGAACCTGAGAACCTCGTGGATTCAACCTGTTATTGATTCCTGATAGAATGTGCCGGGTAGCTACAGGGCCATTGGTCCTATTTATTCATGTGTGACATCTTCTTCTGTTCTTAGGTTCATGGTATTTTACGCCGCTCCAGCTCCTTCAACACTGGGCGCATCGAACATCTTTACCAGAACCCCCAGACACACACTGAAGGCAGTAAGTGTTTTATTATATCTGTTAGTTATTATAATAGATAAAACACAACACAAGACCCCATTCTTTGATTTCTACAGTGTTTTGCCTTTCCCACACGACAAGAAAGCACCTCATGATTATTCATAAACTGTTCTAAAGTCAAATATTTGGTTTGTTAGTTAACTTACTCCCTAGCTCTAGGCTCTTTCCTCCGATCAGCAAACCACATACCATCATGACACTGCCAAGTATAAGCACATGCAGTAAGAAAAGATGAATGAGAGGTTGTTACTTTGCCTTACAAAAGCTTCCTCAAGACTAAAACTGTCCCTTTTTAAATATGCAGGATCATATGATTCTTGATTTCACATGATGGTTACAGGACCACCAGAAAACAATGAACAAAGCAAAATAGCAGCTGTTTTTGTTCTCTACTGAGTTCTATCACAGAAAACCTCTCTAATATAGTAAATTTAGCAAAAAGGGATTCAATGAGTCTGTCTTTTTGTCAGATATGAAGCTGCATTATGGTGACCTGACCGACAGCACATGTCTGGTGAAGATCATCAACCAGGTGAAGCCGACGGAGATCTACAACCTGGGAGCGCAGAGTCATGTTAAGGTACAGAGATCCCACAAACACAGCATGAGGATTCACAGAGTAGATCTGAGCAACCGACAGACCACCTTTGTGATTTAAAAAAAAAAAAAAAAAAAAAAAAATCAAGATAAACATTCTCTGAAATTACTGCTCATGGGTTTGTTTTCAAGAGGAAGACAAAGGAGGAGTCTTTGATAATACGAACAGGCATTCCATCAGCATTACGATAATTACAAAGAATTTGAGATCATCAGTTAGACGCTGGAGCCAAAGAAAACGTGTGAATCTTTCAAAGTGAAACCGGTTTCTTTTTCATGACATAAATCACTTGCTCATGCCACAATGAACAAGGTTTCCAGTGAGGTTCATTTTATAATTTAAGTACGTTTTATTCTAATAGATGGAAAGTGGCCAACTTTTTAAGTCATACAGTAATCTGAACAAGTTGTCACAAGATACCGGGGTTTCTCACATCTAACTGTTTAATCTGCTTTATCACCGGCTGTGCAGTGCGCTCAGATACCATTTACTGTAAAGGTTTGCTATTTAAAATAATAATAATAATAACAATAATAATAATAATAATAATAATAATGTTTATGTTTATGCATTTGGCAGACGCTTTTTTCCAAAGCGACTTACAGGGGAAAAACACATAATAATAATAATAATAATAATAATAATAATAATAATAATAATAATAATAATGTTTATGTTTATGCATTTGGCAGACGCTTTTTTCCAAAGCGACTTACAGGGGAAAAAACACATAATAATAATAATAATAATAATAATAATAATAATAATAATAATAATAATAATAATAATAACACTACATCAGTTTTATATAGTGCTTTTCTAAGTACTCAAAGACCCTTAAAAAGTTCATATAATTTTCTTTCATTCATTTTTCAGATCTGTTGTTCAGATCTATTATTTATTATTTTTTTCCCCAACATGCCCAGTATCAGTGTCTTGTGTGAACTGGCCACCGTTCAGAACTGACCCACGTGTGCAAAAGAACAATAATAAAGAGGCCACACATACTATGCTGGTATTCGGAAGTAAACCACAGATGTCAACAACTGCAGCTTTATTTACATGTCGACGTGCTGTGGAATTCAGTAAATAGATAAATAGATGAGTCCTGACGTAGTTGTTTGTCACCCTAAATACTTCTTGTCCTACTCAGACCTGTATCTGGTGTAGGAGCATATATGGAAGTGGACTGAATCAGTTGAAAAGTTCAGGTTTCACTTGTTTTGTGCTCACATTGGTCGGGGAAAAACGACATGGAGCAAAAGAGAAAATCCCATTTCATCATTTTTACCCGCATTTTGAATGCATGTGGTGAAAACACTGAAAGTGAAGCAATGGAGGTAATTATAAAGAAATAAAACTGGTGATGTTACTCCTGTTTTTCTAAATGGTATGGGTGGATACTGTGAGTAAGCAATCATAATTTCTACTTAACCCATAAAGATCTAGTGTTACTTTTCTGGCTCTTTCCAAATACATTTTTCTCTATAATTACCCTTCCTTAAGTGATTTAGGACCATTTATTGTAAAATTATCTCCTGTATTTTTTTTTTTTTTAGTGCAAATCAGGTATTCTCCTTATTTCGATTCACTGATTATGTAGATGTTGATAAAATCTCAGATAAAAGTTGAGGGTTATTATATCAGAAACAGTGAAAACTGAAGACAGTGTGACTTTTTCAGTAAAACATATGCACAACTGAACATAATCCCAGTGTTTCCATCCACTGCCATTTTTACTGGTGAATCAATGTTGGAGAAGATGATGGTGTTTCCATGGTAACTACAGAGCCTCTGAACGTCATATCTGATGACCATGAAAAGATGACAAACTGTATTTTACACCAGTTATTTACATGGATTGATTGGATTAGTAGATCAACAGTTATTAAACAGTTTAGATCAGTAGATGGTTTAGGTTAAAGGTGGATGTTTGGGTCTTTTTGGGATAATTGACTTAGATACACAGAATGTATTTTCTTACACTGTGTTGAAATGTTAACTGCAGATTCACCACCTCCATTATTACCATTGTCAATAAAAATTTCAACATATGCACTCAACTTCACTAAGAGGTAACTCAATGAATTGGGTTGGTGCTTTATATTCTCATTATATCATTTTATTATGGTGAAATAGCTGCAACAACAGGGATTTTAACACCACTAACAGGTGACTATATAAACCGTATCATGACAGAAAGGTTTTTTCCAGCACATTTGACCTAATTTAAGTGTTTGTTGAGGAAATATATTACATCCCAGATCATTAAAATATCTAATACTATATACTATTGGTTTAAATGTACAGAAATGTAGCTAGTACTTTAACGCACTTTTTCACTAGCGTCATTCTGAAACTCACTGGATGGTCAGTTCTTGTAAAAGCATGTCCCAGTGCGTGTATGTGCACAGTGTTGCAGTGTTACCAGCAGATGATCTTAAGAAGGGACTTTCAGTTCTGGGAAGTGAACAGTTCATGTGTGGAGGATACTGGAGCTGATGGGACAGGAAGTCATGTTTTCTTGGATGGGTCAGTCCATGCCACAATGTCCCTTTTGTCTCGGAGCTCCGTAGCGATCCCAGGAGATCCCTCGGCGCCGCCCCCCTCCTCCTCCTCCTCCTCCTCCTGCCCCTCCACTCTGGGATCTGACACAGTCTCCAGGCAGCTCTGATCCTCCTTCACCACGGTGGTTTGGGTTGGATGTGGAGCCAGGGGCTTAGTCAGATCATAGATAATAATAAGACAATTTGTAAAGGGAACATGAGACAGTGCTTTTCAATAGCTTCACTATTTTCTTTATTGAATCAAAACACATTAAGATGAGAATTTTGCAGTTTGTTTTACCCAGTTTTACATTAGGAAAAAGTTTACTATCAGCTTCTAGCAAAATGTTTATGCACAAAATAAATTGGTAACAGTTTGACTGTTTATTATTAAGCATAAATACAGGGAGTCCCAAAAAAATTGACATCATTTGAGATGTCCATATTTGAGTGATTACATGGTCAGGAGAAATGATACTTAATAGGATTTATTTTGGACATAAAATATTTTATTCTACAAATTTCAAACGAAAAATTCTGAGGGATGGTAATTTTATAATGTTCCAAAGTTATTACAGATGTTCAATGTGTGCGCCGCTTGTGACACAGCACACATCAAGTTGGTAGTGTAGTCCCTTTGTCCGACACAAACAGCCTTCCTCTTGAAACTTCTTATGCCATGGCCAAATCTGCTTTCCTGTTTGCACTTGTTTACGAAATTTTCTAACAAATTCACGTTGCACATTCACACTTGACTGAGTTTGGGCGTACTTCAATACATAGAACGCCTTTTCTGTTGCATTAAACGGCATGTCTATTCCTGAAAGCAGAACAATAAAAATGATTACACTTTTTTGAGGAAAAAAGAGCAAACATGATGAAATGATATCGAATTTTCTGGGACACCCTGTACATTTGCACGGACTTTCTTGTATGGACATAATGAGCCAACAGAGAATCATTACCTTCTGTGTGGTCTCTGTGTGGAAGCAACAGGTGTGCTATAAAATACAAAAAAATACCTTAGAGATGGGTTAAAAAATCCCTAACAACTAGATATTCAGTTTAGTTCAGTTTATTTTGAATATGCAACAAAACATATTGAGTTTTGTTGCATGTTACATTTAGTGAATGTGAATTATTTGGAATGTACATTCACTAAATGTTGTGAAAATATTTTTGATGAATAAGGAATAATATCACTTTATTTAGCATGAATCCAGTCTTCATTGGTGTTTGGTTAAGTCATTCTGTTTCCAGTAAGTGTCCAGGGTTTTCTGGAGTCTCAAAACATGATGAAAGACTAGTTTTCTTCACCAAATCTACACTGTTGCCCAGAAAGTTGGAATAATTTTGCTTTCAGACACATTCCTCTATTCATTCCTATTTCTACACATCAGTAATCATCTTTGACCAGATGCAATGATTACATACTGAGCCTCAGTTACACGTTGTCTACCAAGAATAAATCACAGTGACACAGTCATTTCATGAGAAGAGATACATATATTTTATTCCAACTTGATGGACAACAGATCATTAATTCTCTAAGGATCAGGAGCCATGACAATGTAATATAATAGTGTTGATAATATGTCTATTTTTTCAGCTGTGATCCAGTTTTGTCACATAAATTTGGATTTCAGGCCCTGATGCTCTCAGAATTTTAACTTGACACAAATTGCAAGTTGCTCTCTCACTTTCCTGTGTTTTGGAGTCAATCATTTCCAAAATGAGAATACTGTGAGTACGCCGACCGTTAGCTCATGCATTTGTAGACGCTCTCATGTTCTTTGTGGTCGACCAGTATGGGTTTTTCAATGGCTAGAGCAGATTATTTAGAGAGCAGGGTGGCCAATGGTCCATGATAGATGGTAATCTATCTAACATATTTTTGTGTATGTAAAATAATAACAAACTAGACACAAAATTGCAGAACTTGAAGGAAGATTTATTAAGCACTCTTCTGTCTACAGTGTTTCCTTTTGCTTAAGTAAGTTTAGTCTGCAGCGCACTTATTGCAAATAATAAAAAAAAAAAATCCTCATTAGCGCCAACATTGTTTTACTGCAACCACACTGAGGTCGAGGGATCCTGAGATGGTCTGCTGCCTGTGATGCAGATGTATCTGTATTCGCTTTTTTATTACTGACCTCATGAATTAATGACAGGTTGATGCCATGCAAATATTTGACCAAAGTGGGGAAAAAAGGGCAAACTATTATGTTTCTGGTTCAGCACAAGCTCTGCCTGTGTGTCATAACTCATAGAATCCTGGGAAACAATAACATAACTAATCATGCAATTTATTTGTGCTGCAGCATTTCTACTGTGGGTTTAAAGTTAAATAAATACATATTTAAAATTCAGGAAAATGTGGATGACTGTCATTCTGATATTTGATGACTGAAGTATTGCATTTGGATATTTTTTTTAATCTATCAAATGGATATTCACTAAATGTTGCCAAAATATTGTTGATGAATAAGGAATAATATCCCTTTATTTAGCATGAGTATATTGGTATTTGGTTAAGACAGTCTGTTACCAATAAGTGTCAAGGATTTTCTGCAGTCTCAAACCATGAATCAAGACTAGTTTTCTTCATTAAATCTACACTGTTGCCCAGAAAGTTGGAATAATTCTGTTTTCAACCACATTCCTCTTTTTATTCCTATTTATACACTTCAGTAATCACCTTTGACCAAGTGCAATGATTGCATAATCCCAGTTGCACTTTATCTATCAAAAATAAATCACATTGTCACAATAATTTCATGAAATGAGGTAAATATAATTTCTTCCAACTGTCATATAGACAAACTCTAAAAATAATAATAAAGCAGTATTTGCAAGGTCACTAATATGCATTGCTTGTTAAAAATAAAAAATAAAATCATGAAGCAGTAGTTATAAGCAGTGATTAGAGAAACATATCCAGAGTGGATTCATTACCTCAAACAGGTTGCATTGTGAATATTTGTTCGTAATAAGGGACGCCAGAGGAAGCGAAGTACTAATCTCAGTTTTGTAATTTAGGTATTTTCCCAAATTTTCATACAGTTAACATTTTTAAATTAAATTAATTATTATTGAATGTTTCCCTTATCATGGTATAGTGAAGATCAAGTTTAAGGCTTGAGATGATTATTCAAAAAAACAAGATCAGTCTGATCATGAAGTCTTGTTATTGCTCCTATTACTTGGAATATTGGTGTCTGGGTAAAAATAACCCCTAAGTAAGAGAGAGGAAGGAACGTAGACTTAAAGATAAAGAGTAGAGAGTGGGAGAATGTGTGAGAAGGGAGGAGAAATGATGACTCCTCTCTCCACATCCTTTTGTGGTCAGAGGCCGTGACTCTGCTCCCACCTCCCACATGGAGGATCATCTTTGGGCCACACACACTCGGAGTGTCAGAAAATCCCTATACCTGTACGGAGCTCTCTTGTGTTTATTTGTTTCTACACCAATAAACCCAACTCGGGTAGCTCTTGACCACATGCTGCCCTGCTCAGAACAGCTGAGCCCACTGGATTACTGGCAGCAGTGGTGTGGAGCAATTTCCAGTCTGTCCCGCCACAGAGGAAAAGATCACTCACACCGGCGGCTACTCAGCATCTCCCCCTTCCTTCCCACCAGCTCTTTCCTCACCGCTGCGTCTTACAGGGAATCCCTTCTCAGGCTATCTTGTTCATCAGACTCACCCAGGGAGCCTGAGCTGTAGTATTGGTTTGAGATGGAGTGTCTGTGTGGGTGCTGGTTTCCGCTGTAGAAAGTCATCGCAGAACAGAGTGAAGGTTATTTTCTGGTGCTGCTGGGGTGGAGGTGGACGGGGAATAGTGGACGGACACCAGAGCCAGCTGCAGTATCAAAAGAGCAGCACGCAAACAAAACAGAGGGGATATTTAGTCTTTTCTTTGACCGTAAGAGCAGAGGAGTTAATCACTATGATCTTTGTGCTAGACTTCATTCCCTGAAGCAATATTCCAGTGATGTTTTCATAACCCTCAGGAAAGATGCCAAAACTAGAGAATAAGGCTCTGAAAAGGAGCATTTTCCCTATTAATGCTCTGGGCTGTTGTCTTTTATGCTGTTCCAGATTAACCTGACTAATGCTAGATCATGGTAACACAGTGGTAGTCAAAATTTTTCATTTATTTGTCAGTCTTGTGAACATGTTTTCTCCAGAACTCCATGAGGAAACGTCACTTGGTTGACACACATTTGCTGGGATACAAGGATGATGTCATTAGTTTTTGGTTGTTAAAGCATTGACGTCTACATGTCCTGGTCAGAAAAAGTCCCCAGCTGGTTTTAACTCTGCAAATATTTAGAGGCTTCTATTGAATAAGAATTGTGGTAATTATTATGTTTCAGCTACATCAGGTTATTTAACCCTAACTAATACATGGAGTAGCTCCTCATTTCTTAAACAATCATTGGTTTGCTAAAGAGCATAAAGACTGGACAATCCCATGATTTATCAGCCTCAAACTGTGAAAGAGTGATTCAGGAGCCTGAAACTTCATTTTCCAGTCCAGACCTGAACCCCATCGCATCCCATACTTCTGGATGTGATGGAGATGACTTCATGAAACCGGTCCAACTTTTCTATCATAGTGATATTTTGCTTTTGTAAATGGAATTATGCATTTTGAAGCATTTCCCTGTGGTCTACATAAACTGTAAATGCTATGCTTGGGTCTGAATTCTTCATTAATTCAACTCCACAGGTCCATCTCCAACCCTATTTCTGAGTAATGGCACCAGAAAGATCATTTAGAGCACTGGCCCTTTAAATGCAAATGAGCCACTTCACACCCCATCCCCTCCAGGTTGTTGCCCATGCTTCTCTGTCCCGTTCAGCCACTTGTGTTTATTAATAAAACCAACAACTGAACATTTTAGGTAATCGGCTCAAAGTTTGGACAGATTTTCAATATGGACTACAACCACTGCTGCTGATGAACAATTATGTCGTACTTGGAGAAATGTTCGTTGGAAGTCTTGACATTATATGTGCAAATGTTGTGGTGTAACTAGTTATGGACGCAACAAATTGAGAAGGAATTAAAACTGGTTGTAGAAATCCACTTGATTTTTGCCGGAATGAATATAAAGATAGCTTTGCAGCACCTGCAGGGTTCAAATTCAAACCTTTTGAAAAATTAGGGTCCAAACACACAAATAAATGTACCAAAGACTAATAAAAGTGGGTTAAGCAAAATATACTTCTTTAAAGTCTGGATGGAAATAAATGTTGTTACATTTATTGTGACAAATCGAAGGGTGGTCCAATGAAATACGGACTGTGGGGCTGTGTATCTTTGATGAAGTGTAGCTGAAGTTGCTACATGGTCACATGGGCTTAAACAATCAAGCGCATGCTCATGATATCATGGTGTAACATGGTGCCCAACACTATTAATAGGTAATTTATAGTGTTGGGCAATCTGGATAAAAGATCATTGGAAGATTTTTTGAGATAGAGTCATGATCCACTCTGACACACAATTTTCTCTTCTCTCTTTTTTTTCTAAATCAATCCAGCTGCTTTTTAGCACCTGGTTAAACTCCAAAAAGCAGTTACACAGTCAATACCCGGTAAAAATAGAGTGAACAAAATAATGGAAAAACAACCCCAACGCTGCAAACAACAATAAAACCCAAAAAACGACAAAGAAAACGGTGAAAAAAAAGCCCAAACGGTCTATTTTTATAGTGAGTCGGTCTCACTGCTCTGTGCTTTGGGGTTGGACTGAGCATGCTCAGAGGTCTATGGAAAGCACAAGGTCTGTTCTGTCAGCACCCTTTAAAATTTTTCGTATTGAACAAATGGTTGAAATTTTAGGAATATTTAAAATAAATCATACATTCAGAAGGCTCACTACAGACACATCAGGAGTTAAAGCCTCATCCAGGATAATAACTGCCAGGAACATTTGAGTGGCAGCTGTAGGGGTCAGGAGTCATGACAATGTAATATTGCAGACAATGAATGTTATAGTCTGTGGGTTCAGTGACTAAAAGTTAGTTTTATATTACCTTTATATAGTCGGTGAAAAAGTTTTGGTAAGAAGTGCTATAAATGCATATGACACCTGGTGTATTTCAAAGTCTTTGTTCTTAATACGTAACAATAAAATGTAAAAACAGTGGAAAAACAGTAGCTATAAATTATGAATTGAGTGGTAATAAAAGCTGAAAAGGTTGGAAACAGCTCTTGTATAATATAGCTGCATGAACCACAAACGTGAATAGGGAAGTGCTCCCAGTAATCGCTTCTGCATCTGAAGGTTCAACACCATCGCATTGTGTTCTTCCAGTGAAGCGCTTCGCAGGGAAACCGTGAACAAAACCCCTCGACGTTGCTCTCTGTGCGAGTTTTCCCACCTGCAGCTGTCACAGCAGACACACGGGGAGAGACGGGCTGAATTATTAACACACACTCGTTCATGACAGTAAAAATGACATGACCAGGAGAGGAGAAGGTGGAAAAAGTTTTTTTTTTTTGGGGGGGTGATGTGAGTGTATGAACTGTAGCAGCAGGAGGAGGTTTCCATTTCATTGTTTCTGAAGGCTTTTGAAGACAAAAGTGCAGATTTCATTCAGGAGACAGACTTCCTTAATCTATATCCTTCATTATCCGTATCCGAATTCCACCTCAGAAAGACTTATCATCATCTCATTATCTTCTTACAACTCGCTCTCTTGCTGCTACCCTTTGGTCTCTCCCTCATCCGGGTTTGCAGAAGCTCCCACGCCAGAGACACACACAGGATTTAGCACGCCTGTTTCCCCACAAAGCCCTGCTCTGTTTGCTTGGCGTGTTGATGCGTTTATAGGCCTAAAGCAGCCATAGCGAAGCCTGCCAGCAGTTTACTCTCATACACAGCCTGTAATCCCACCACTTAATACAGTTTGTGGACACGTTATGCAATACTTGTGCTTGGTTGGTAATGTTGTTTTGACTCCCTGTGTGTGTCATCCAGTGGTGTATGATGTGTGGGTAGAGAGTGGTGGCACTGTGTTCAGCCCTACAGTTTCCTGTTGTATCAACCCTGTCCATAGTCGCTTTTCCATCGATCCTCAAATTGCGTGAATATAACATAAAAATAAAAATGTACCCAATAGAAAAATTACAATTTTGCCAAAACTCAAATTTATCGATGTTCGTACCCTGGCAAGAGGTTGTTTTTTTGGGCGTAGCACAAATGGTATATCCTCTTGAGAACCATCAATGCATTTTTGTCCTCTGTAGGGGACAGAAGTTAGACAGTTTTACTTAAAAAAAAAAAAAAAGAAAAAAAAGCTGTACATTGCAAAGGACATTCCATTAAAAAAGTAAATAAATAAAAATAACTTTAAAAATTGTATCTGAAAAAACTGTTGCATTATGCAGTTTCCAATCAAGACAATTGTTTTTTGTAAAAAAAAGCTAAAATTTTCACTTTCCTGGGTCTCAGGAGGATATCACACAAAACTGCAATGGAAAGACCTTTTTCTGCAACTAGAGTCACGTGAATTTAAAAAAAAAAAAAAGGATTTCAATGGATATGACAACAAGTGAAGAAGAAGAGTTTTAAAAGAAACATGGCGGTATGTGTGGACACACCAGGAAATCGAATAATTTTTTAATTTAGTACGGGATCGAGGGGTAATATATAATAATATAATGAATATATCTGTAAATCAACACGATATTTACGTTCGTCGCTATGTTTATGGAATGACTTCTCGTGTCATCTCGCAATCATAAATAAACAAATCATCACATTTGTGATTTAATGGAAAAAAACAACATTACGCACTTCTGTTTTTTCGACACTTAGTAAATACCGGTAAAGTTTTGCGCATGTGTCCAATGGAAAAGTGACCACTGTTGAAGTTGTCATTTTATGCGAAACACTTAACAGTTGTGTTTTGAAAAGCAAAAAGCTGATTTTTACTAAAGTGTAAATCTAAATTTTGTGATCACATTTTTTTCAGATAAACAGCAGTCTAGGGCTCACAGATGTTGATTAGAAATTAGTCTGTTCATTATTTTTGACAATTGACAAAAATAGCAAAGTGCTCATTTTAACAGCAATGCAGACCTAAAATTGATCTATGCTACTGTAGTTAGAGAAATGTTATGCTATAGTTGATAGCTAAACTCACTGAATTGACAAAAGCTGCTGTTAAATTATTTTGTGTATAAATGTACATTCTATGTCATGCCTGTAAAGAGCAAAAAACATCAACACAGACGCATATTTAAAATTTTGCTCATACAGCAATGTCGAAATAGTCAGATTAAATATATGTACGGTTATGTGCAGAAGTTTTAGGCATAATATTGAGCATAATATCAATTTATCAGTCTCTTTATTAAAGTACAACAAGAAAATGGAGGGAAATATTGGGTTCAGCATTAAAAAAATCACAGAAAATATAAATATATGGCCTCTACAGGAAGCAGTCAGTATTTAGTGTGATCTTTGTTCACAGGAAAAAGTAGTTCAGACAATAAGAAATACTAAACATGTGTTGAATGAAACCTGGTGTTAAACACTGTATTAGCTCAGTAAATCTCATGTCTACGCAGAAGAATTCATGACATATTCAGTTCAAAAGAAGGTCGCAATAAATACTAGATACTTCAGTCAGTTTTTTTCTGACATAATTGCTTTTAATACTGTTCTATATATCAGTTGTACCTTATTATAGACTGAGAAATGCGTATGTACATTATATCCTTATATCACGATACTCTTGCTAAAACAAGACTTTGGCACAGTTCTGTATCTAAACTGAATATTGGTAAAGCAGATTAAGACAGATGTGCTGTTAATACCACTTTTTTGCTGCAAACTTCCATTAACTCGAGGGTCTGTTTTCCCTTATCTGTTTATGCAGTATTTGTCTGTAAATCGGAATTTAAAGCTGATATTTCAATAATTTGATGTTTGATGAGTTTAGCATCTTTTCACCCCTGATGAGGTTGCGTCCCAAATTGTAATTTCTCATAAAACAGTTTTTTTGTGTGTTATTGCTTATTTAATGCAACATATGACCATAACCCCAAAGATACTCACTTTACTTTCAGATGACAAAGGGAAACTTCAAATCATCACATTTAAACAATGAAAATTTAGTATTTGTGCTTCAAAATTTACAAAGTTCTAAACTTGTTGTGGAAGTTTTTCAATTTACTGATGAAATAATCCAGGAATCAATGTTCCTGTATTGATTATGTTATTTTAATTATTTATATACCCATTGGATTGCACTCAAATGTATAACCAGGAGAATGAAGGTTATGCTGGTTTTCTTGAGTTACAAAACATCTGAAAGCACTTTTGGCTTTCAACAGTCAGTGAAGTCTCTATTCTTTAGAAGTTTACTTACAGTCATGGAAAAAATTATTAGACCACCCTTGTTTTCTTCAATTTCTAGTTCATTTTAATGCCTGGTACAACTTAAGGTACATTTGTTTGGACAAATATAATGATAACAACAAAAATAGCTCATAAGAGTTTAATTTCAGAGCTGATATCTAGCCATTTTCCATGTTTTCTTGATAATAACCAAAATCACTTCAGTTCTTACATCAATAGCTGTGGCATTGTACTGCCAAAAACAGTGCTTTTAGGAATTCTATGTTTTCTTTTCTGTCTGTTTTAGTCACATGATACACACAGGAGTTAGTACTTGATTGCATAACCATTGTTTCTGATGACTTTTGATGGTCTAGTAATTTTTTTCCTTGACTGTAGATACAGAGATTTGAACAGTCTTTGAACAGCACAGATTTTGTAATAGATACTTCATATTAAGAAAATATTGTAAATGCTAGTTTTCCCTTCTCCAAAAGGTAAATCATTAAATAAATTTTTTTTTAAAAATTGTCTTAAAAATTGTGCAACACCGCT
This sequence comes from Sphaeramia orbicularis, assembly GCF_902148855.1. Classification (NCBI taxonomy): domain Eukaryota; kingdom Metazoa; phylum Chordata; class Actinopteri; order Kurtiformes; family Apogonidae; genus Sphaeramia; species Sphaeramia orbicularis. The sequence goes on from NC_043960.1 coordinate 18,694,963, forward strand.
TTTCCCTGTTTTGTGTAAAGATGCAGTTTTTGGCAGGGCATCTTCTTTGCTCTGGATGTTCAAAAGCACATGAAACTATCTCAAACATCCTCAGACCAAGAATTTTCCATTTTTCTTGAATATTTCTGAGGAAACCAGGGTGTCTCTGGAGGACGCTGATCATTTTATAAACCCCTCTGTGAATGATGAGCGGTCTCGTCTTCTTAACAGCCCATTGGCCCCGTTTACTCACTCTCTGATTGGTGTTTACATTTCTTCCGTCCAATCAGCCCTCGGTGGCACGCTCTCCACATGGTGTGTGTATCCCCCCTCGCCTTGAACCAGATTAGCACATTCCCAACTAAAATGTGTGTTTTCTCTCTCGTGGGACTCATTAGCTGCGTGTGTGTGCGTGTGCGGTTGGTGTGTATTTAAGGTGCCATGTTTTCCATTGTTTTAAAATTGCCTTTCACGCTCAGAATCTTTGTGGTTTGAGCCAAATGGAGATGCACTGTAATCTCTGAGCCCACATTTTCTCATGCATCCCATCCAGCCTATTGAATGAGCAGAAACAGGGCTGTGTTGCGTTGGTGGCCTGGCAGTTGGCGGTCAGAATCATTCCCCGAGCAGGCTGATCCGTATTTTGAAAGGTTAGGCTTCATATAAGGCAGTCTGCTTGGCCTAACTGGGTTGAAAGTGAACTTTAGTTTAAGAATAGACTGTTCTGTGCCAAAAGAAACAAGTCTGCACTTTCCTCGTTCAGAGTCAGGGAATGTTTTGTGGTTGTGCTTCGTGGGTCACATTTGTTGCTCCACTCATGAGTCAGTTCTTTTTCTGTTTTCCAGCAAGGTTGTAACACATGGAAACATGCAGTTTGGGAATGGTGAGGGGGGGTGGGGGGTGGGGTGGGGGGGCTTTTTGAGGTTTTTTAAGTAAATACACTGAGTCAATAAATAGTATCACAAAGCTAAATATGATTGCATCTAAGTCGGTATCTTAAATCAAACCCCCAAATATTCCAAATCAAATGTCTTCATCTTCTGACGTACAGAAGCCAAAACAAACTGTGCAGATGTAGTTTCACTGATGAGTCATAGATGGCAGCAGTGAGCCACAGTGGACAGAGCTCAGGTATCAGAACAGTCAGGTGTAGGAACTAAACTGGGGTCAGATGTACAGGAATTCAGCGTTATCTGAAGATTTACATATATAATAGAAAACATTAACATTGAAATAACAATATCATCAGGTAATTCATTCATACATAAATAGACCAGCCAGCTGTTTTATTAATAGAAAATGCTGATGGAGTTCTGTCATTTCTCTGTGAAGTTAAAGCTTTGCAGTTGCTTTATTGAAAGCAGTACTCTGTTTTGTTTTTTGTTTTTTGTCTTACTTTTACTTTATTCCTTAATATATGAATTGTAAAAGTAAAATGGTCCCTGTCATTCTTTTACTACTATATATTATGCCTTTTGATTCATATTAGTGCTGCATTAATGCGTGTGTTGCTGTGCATGATTAATATTGTGTCCATTTTAACTGATGTATAAACTGTTGGAAGTTTAATGTACAGTGAATGTATTATATGTTAGAAGGTCTTGATGCCCTGTAATAACCGCTTTCTAAAAAGTCAACATTTTTATCAGTTTTCAGCTTTTTTGCAATGCATTTTCCAACTAATCCAATGCTGTTTTTAATTCTTTAGGAGGTCAAGAAATTTAAGCTCATCCCTAAAAGTAAATGTATCCTTCAGTTTATCACAAATGTTAAAAATAATCTTAGTTGGAGATGCTTAAAAGTTGGAGGAGAGGTGTCAAGATATATTAGAAATACTCAATAAAATACAAATACTGCGAAACAGTGCCAAAGTAAAAGTACTTAGCCACATTGCAGTACATATTAACACAACAGATGAAACAGAACATTTTTTAAGCATTTCATTAGTAAATGATTATCATTTAGCAAAAACATTAACTTTTTGATGGCTTCGGCAGTAAAAAAAAAAAAAAGGTGGGTAATCTGCCTTTCCTCGTGTTACATCATTACTCACTGAAACTCTTTGATTTGTGGATTGTTTATTTTACAAAATAAGGTCTCTGAAGACGCCAACTTGTTCTCAGGGAATTTCTGATGAGTAATTTCACTTCATTTTCATTAATTAAAGTCACAAATTTGATGTATTGCTGATAATAATACAGTTTTTTTGCAACCATGTTTATCTTAGACACATCTCTCCAAGAAAAACTATGCAACACATTTTTGTTCTTGAAGCTGTCAATCATCAGAGGATGAGATCTATTTTAATCTCTGAAATATTTAGAGTAGCTGTTCTGTGGTTTTATGTTGAAAACCTAAATGAGGAGCCGGATCAAGACAAGGCCCTCTGCAGGACACTGTGTCATACTGCAGCTCTCCAGGTACATTGATTTCATTATTTTTTTCAGCTGCTGTTTTTAGGTCAGCTCAGCTTCTCTCATCTTTTTTCTGTCAAGTTAGAGGAAATAAAAGGAAAAAAATATGATATTAGAGTAGAAAAAGATTGGAGAGCGCAGGATAACGCAGGGAAAGTGATCAAAAAGTGGCATAACTTTGACCCTAAGGAAACTATGAACCACATTAAATGGAATTGTTGGATTTCAGTGGTATCACTGTTTTTCTCATCTACCGCATCATCCCTCGGTCTTGTCCTCCTCTAAACTATTCCTTCTCTTTCTCTCACTGCATACCTTTTATTCTATTTTTACCTTTGTGATGAGTGACTGACAGTAGCCCGTAGCATTTCTGTTGATACGAAACTTACCACAAACACACACACAGCAAAGCCTTAGGCTTAATTAGTTTGAGGGTAGGTAGTAAGAGACCAGAGCTAAGGTGGGAAAACGGTAACTAGGGATTACACTAAATATTTATCAAACTCATTAATCTTCCAAACTGTTGCTATGTCCTCCAGCGAAACATTCAGCAATAATAATGAGTTTCATGCAAATACACAATGATCTGTAATGATTTATCTGGAAGTCTGTTAGCTATATGAACAGTAAATATGTCAGGGTTAAAGAGGTCACAGACCAGTATACTGCATTTGTAAGTTTTTATATTAGAAATGTATTGCTGCATTTTGTGGTACTTGGCTCATAACTCTAAACATAGTGTCATCTAAATCAGCAAAATAAAATAAAGATATATACAAAAATGTAATAAGTGGATGAACATGAATAAGTAATATACCGTATGGACTAAATTTTATGTTTACCAAATTAATCTCTTCAGTATTTTAACATGTGAAACTGTCTTGTAACATGCATTTGGACTTGAAGTTTAAAGTTTATTTCAAACATAAGTAGAAACAAAATACAAAGGTGAAAGAAAGGCAAAGAGAAACCATAAATTTGTTTTATTTAGATAGATACCTCCAAAAGATTAATGTTTTCAAATGAAGATACCAAATCTAGTCAGTATTTAAGTCAAGTGTTAATGAGCTTCATTTATCTGTGCTAGCCCTGGTTAAAGGTTCAGTGTGTGATATTTAGTGACACGTATTGGTGAAATTGCAGATTGCAACCGAAAAACACTGATTTGTTTTTTTTTTTTTTTAGTTAAGGATGTGGTCTATACTTAAATAAGTGACTGTAATGAACATTAATGGTGGATGGCACCTGATATAAAATAGGTAAAAAAAAAAGAATAGGACATCGGTCTGGAGCTGCTGTGGAAACATGGTGGACTGAATGGTCACCTGCTTAGTTGATTATGAACTGTATTAATTAATGTTTTAATGTTGGCTGATACACAAAGCAGAGCAGTTCATGAAGAAGAGCCATATATAACCACTGAACACTGGAACAGAAATAAAAATTGCATTCAACTACAGTGGCCAGATTTGACTCAGCTTCAATATATGGCTGAAGTGTAGGGTCAGTGGAAGCGTCAGAGTACTAATGAAAGCTCAAATTATGGGACATGATTTGAAAATAGCAAAGAAATGCAACTTTTCTGTTTCATGAAGCTGTTTTTAATCAGAGAATTGTCATAATAATGCAGATTTGGAAAAAAAAAAACTGCGATAAGTTCCAGCAATTGTGATGAGTTGATAATAATTGTGACAGGCCTACTGAAAGTTGTTGAAGACCTCTTGATGACTTACACAGCCTGTGTTTGTATTAGAGGCGATTATGTTACTAAACCTTCTGAAGTGTTACTTAGACAACATTCCACTGCAGGAAGTCAAATATTGCAATCATAATGATGAGAAGAAGGCAGACCAATGTAACCCTTTAAAGAAAATGGAGGTGTAGTAAAAGTGTTATTTTCTTTGATGAAGATATTCTCTGCAGCTCTTTTTATAGCCCGTCACTATATGATTTGGTTTTGATATTGACATTGTGGCTTTACTGTTTACCTGCGCTGCTTCAGCCGCAGCTTTAATATCGAGGTAGCTGCATGCAAAAGTGTCATATCTACTCTCTGCATTATAAGTTATGTGCTATTTCATAAAACAGGCTGTGGTGTTTCTTGTAAATGGAGAGTCAAATCATCACACCTGTGACTAAAATACCTGTGTGAATCTTACACAGTTTACACAATGAACACAAACACACTGCTCAGTTGACACAGAGATTTGTCTGTATGGGTAGTTTTCTCTAGCGTGCACACATAGCAGTGTTTACTCAGCCTTTTTATTATGTGTACAAAGGGATTTCTGTGTGCAGACTCGCCGACTACATACGTATCTATAAGTAGAAAGGCTTAGCAGAGATGAACAAAAGATATGGGCGTTTATTCGGATGGTTTCGAGTTGTTTGGCCTAACGATTGATGTGCACAGACTTTATTATTGTGCCATTAGCAAAACTCCTCACAGTATCTTCTTCTGTTGTCATCGGTGCAGCCTCTTATTCACACTGTATCCCCAAACACCCACGCTGGCTGTGACACACAGTGAAGAGATGCAGCCTCACTCAATCCTTCCATAAGTGACATAAGCTCATTACTCACAGTAAACATCGGTCGCTAATCTGTTAACACACGTCCCGATGGCTGCTGCCCACTCTGCTGTGTGTGCACACGCCCTCATAGATACAACACACACACTAACACTTCCTCTGCTAATGGTGTGTTTGTGTAATTCTGCAGTTTGTTTGGAATTTTTCCTTCAACTGCGGCCTGTAGTCGGATCCCGCCTGTACACAAGTCAGAGGCTATCAAAGAAAATGATGATGCTAGAGTCTAATTAGTGATGGGGAAAAAAAGGCAGGGCCCGAAAAAAAAAAGGCGGCATAATTGTTATTTCACAACGTGTAAATTCCCTTTTACGAATGTCACAATCTGTAATTGTTCCAAAAGACACTGTTCCCTTTATTATTTTGGCTGAGGGCGCGTGTGGGTGTTCTCTACGGCCTCCCATACGAACATGTGTCTGTTGGGTAATTTGAGGATTGCACTCTATTTACAAAAGCCTGCTGTAATGAGCGATGATCTCACTTGTTTGGATCATATCGTGGAATGATGATCGGCGAACGAAAACATGTTGAGGAGAGGTAGAGTTTGGACGAAGAGATGAGAAGTGGATGAGTTACGACATATGACACTAATCTCAATGAGTGTAATTGTTTTAGTTTTTCGCTGACTTTATTAAGGTGTTGTCATACAGTTTGGATTTTATTGAAGTTTTTTCGATCCATTACTGCTGTGTGTTGTATTTACATGTTGACTTGGGTAGGGCCACTTGTATCTTGTCTCCTGTCAGAACAATCAGGCCTTTATTCTCACAGATCAGTGACCTTTCAACAATGACAAACATTAGAGACACTTTTTGTTTTACTCTCAGTATGTAATATTTTTGGAGCTTTTCTTGCTGCTGGTCAAAGTAAGAATTTTGATTTCTAAAAAACACCCATCACCAGTATTTCTCACTGGCTGCCACCGTCTTTAATGTGTGATCAAATAAACCTCCATCATCCAACCCTAATGGAATGAAAATATTTTTTTTTTCTGCCGTTAATCACCTGCAGGTTTGGAAGACTGTTACAGCTTCCAAACCTGCAGGCGTCTGATGGCAGTAACACCTAACACACTAATCGAACAATAACAAAAAAAATATGCAACTGACGATTGATTGTTTGTTATTTTAATTAAAAAAAATTACCAATATTTGCTTCATAAAGGGGTCGATTTACACAGTTGTCTGTAAGTTTTAGACTTTTTGTTGCTAAGAAAAGCTTTATGATGACACAATTTTTGTCAAATGGGAGATTTCCAGCCTCCTTTTTCCAATATATATACACTATATTGCCAAAAGTATTGGCTCACCCATCCAAATTATCAGAATCAGGTGTTCCAATCACTTCCATGGCCACAGGTGTATAAAATCAAGCACCTAATGATGCAGACTGCTTTTACAAACATTTGTGAAAGAATGGGTCGCTCTCAGGAGCTCAGTGAATTCCAGCATGGAACTGTGATAGGATGCCACCTGTGCAACAAATCCAGTCGTGAAATTTCCTCGCTCCTAAATATTCCACAGTCAACTGTCAGCTGTATTATAAGAAGGTGGAAGTGTTTGGGAGCGACAGCAACTCAGCCACGAAGTGGTAGGCCACGTAAACTCACGGAGCGGGGTCAGCGGATGCTGAGGTGCATTGTGCAAAGAGGTCACCAACTTTCTGCAGAGTCAATGGCTACAGACCTCCAAACTTCATGTGGCCTTCTGATTAGCTCCAGAACAGTGCACAGAGAGCTTCATGGAAGGGGTTTCCATGGCCGAGCAGCTGCATCCAAGCCATACATCACCAAGTGCAATGCAAAGTGCTGGATGCAGTGGTGTAAAGCACGCCGCCACTGGACTCTAGAGCAGTGGAGGCATGTTCTCTGGAGTGACCAATCGTGCTTCTCCATCTGGCAATCTGATAGACGGGCCTGGATTTGGCAGTTGCCAGGAGAACGATACTTGTCGGACCGCATTGTGCCAAGTGTAAAGTTTGGTGGAGGGGGGATTATGGTGTGGGGTTGTTTTTCAGGAGCTGGGCTTGGCCCCTTAGTTCCAGTGAAAGGAACTGGGAATGCTTCAGCATACCAAGACATTTTGGACAATTCCATGCTCCCAACTTTGTGGGAACAGTTTGGAGCTGGCCCCTTCCTCTTCCAACATGACTGTGCACCAGTGCACAAAGCAAGGTCCATAAAGACATGGATGACAGAGTCTGGTGTGGATGAACTGGACTGGCCTGCACAGAGTCCTGACCTCAACCCCATAGAACACCTTTGGGATGAATTAGAGCGGAGACTGAGAGCCAGGCCTTCTGTCCAACATCAGTGTGTGACCTCACAAATGCGCTTCTGGAAGAATGGTCCAAAATTCCCATGAACACACTCCTAAACCTTGTGGACAGCCTTCCCAGAAGAGTTGAAGCTGTTATAGCTGCAGAGGGTGGACCCACGTCATATTGAACCCCATAGACTAGGAATGGGATGGCACTGAAATTCATATGTGAGTCAAGGCAGGTGAGCAAATACTTTTGGCAATATAGTGTATATTTTCTTTGTTTATTCACCAAATTAAAGAAGAGTATAATTAGCAGAGCCAAAAAAGAACATAGAATCTTATACATTAGAGCTGTGTGATGTACTGTATATGAAGAAAAATCAGTAGAGACTGTAGTGAGTGTGTTATTTTTCCACATTTCTTAACAACAATCCCCACCTGAGCTTTTTACACTTTCATAATAAGAATATATTTTCAAGGCTGCGCAATTAGACATGTAACAGATATGTGGACAACATACATACTCATAGAAGAGTTAAATTCATCATACAGAGGGACAACTTCTAGTTTATTTATGTAAAACTAAGTTGGAAGATTTGAAAACTTAAAGACTGAGATAAATAGCTGATATACAACAATGAAAACACTCAAAATCTTATAAATGAGTTTGATCTATCAACCCTTAATTCTAATACTAGGGATGGGTAGTGTTGATGTTAGTTCCACGGTACATGGGGGCTGTTCTTTAACCCTTTATCAGGCAAGTGACTATTTTTGATCATTACCTCCGCCAAGGAACAGCAGAGGTTATGTTTTCATCTGGGTTTTTCTGTTTGTTTGTCTGTTAGCAAGATGACTCAAAAAGGTATGGATGGATTTGGATGAAATTTTCAGGAAATGTTGATCCTGGCACAAGGAACAAATAATTAAATTTTGGTGGTGATCGGGGGGGGGACTGATCTGCCTTGGCTGAGGTCTGTGCTGTCTGAGTGCTTTTCTACTTATGGGTAAGGAACCAAATATGGTAACTTCATTGACACTGATTTTCTACATAATAAAAAAATGGGAAAAAAATCACAAAAGTAGCTCCCTGATCACCTCCAAAATTTTATCATTTATTCCTTGTGCCAGTATCAACATTTCCTGAAAATTTCATCCAAATCCATCCATAACTTTCTGAGTTATCTTGCTAACAGACAAACGAACAAACACCCCCCCCCCCCCCCCGATCACCACCAAAATTTAATCATTTGTTCCTTGTGCCAGTATCAACATTTCCTGAAAATTTCCTGAAAATCCGTCCGTAACTTTTTGAGTTATCTTGCTAACAGACAAACAAACAAACAAACAAACAAACAAACAAACAAACAGACAAACCCCAATAAAAACATAACCTCCGCCGTTTCACTTAGCAGAGGTCGTAAAGTCTTGTTAGGTCCTCCAGAACACACTAAGGTTGAAATGTTGAATTTCAGAGTATTTCTATGAGAGGCCTATAAAGGGTTAAACAGGAAACAACCTTTACCAAAGTGCCCTAAAAATGCTCTGAACTACAGCATTATGACTGCTCTAATTTGGAAGCTCAAATCCAGCTCAAATCCTGAAAAACAGCCACAGGCGTATTCCCATACTTTACGTATTATAGGTTTTGGAATAGGATGTAAATAATTAAGTGATAAAATGGAGCTTGTCTTCCCATGTAAAATGTGTCTGATTGGTTAACATGTTTGCACACGTAGGTTTTTGCATCATGAGGTGAGTATGCAGTCATACATGGCCTTGATATCGCTACCTTATGTCCAGAAGTTTGGTGCTGCCAGATGAATGAACGGCAAAGCTTAAAAAAAAAAAAGATCATTAATCAAACTATCAGCACTTGGTCATTGTTTCTCTCTGCCTTCCTGCCTCCGTCACTCTGCGTTTCACTTTTTCCATCTTAGCTTCGGTGGAAATTTTAGATATTCCTTGTCCAAATGGACTTTACTGGTTCCTGGGGATCTTTTAAATGTTTATCAGAGAAGTACTTGTTTTGTTTTTTATCCACCCTTACAAGTCATACAGAGGTCACTGACAATCAAAAGGTGCCTCTAAATGCTTAAGTCCTTTTCATTGAAGCAGATTAGTCAGTTGACACATACACTGACTACTTATTCAGAATCATAAATGTCCTCACAAAAGCGAGACCGGTGAAGATGTTTTTTTACTAGCACCTTCTTTGTCACCTCATGTGCCTGAAAGCCTTAATCTTCACCACTCCTTGCCTTCGGGCGGCTGTAGGATTGTACTTAAGATCATGATTACTCCTCTTTATTATGATTATTAGAGCAGGTATCAGCAGCAGTGTGAGAAGCTTCTAGCAAAAAAAAAAAAAAAGTGTGATGAATGGCTCCAGCTCTGTCATTTGTGAACGCTGATTTTGTCTCCGAGATTAATGGTTTCCAGTTTTCCACTGTACCATCAATCACGTAACCTGGCGTCTGGTGGGGCAGGTTAGGCCGACGGACGGGGTGAGGCTGATGGACATGTGAGGAAGACGAGTGCTAAACTTGTCGGGAGGACGGCAACTTTAAAATGTTGACTTTTGGCCTCTCTGAGCTCTTCCTGCAGACTGATTCCTGTATTTGTTTTGATTGAATCCAACCTGGTTTCCTCATCATTATCGCGTAAATCATTCAACAGTGGTGTAATCATTTAATGCAAAGAGAGAGTACATCTGCCTGATATGAAGCACTGAAGCTTTTTATAGAGCTCCAGCTATTAATCTTTTTTTTTTTTCCCTTTTATTTGTGGAGCCAGACTCATACAGATCTCTCAGACTCATGATGACAATAAAATACGTGAGATCGAGTTTACCATCATTTATTTACCACAACTATTTACTAGCCATTCGTGAGCTGAGCTGCAATTTACATCTCAAAATTTCGACAAGCGAGGACAAGAAGTTTTGACTGTTCTCAGAAACATGTGAATTTGCTCAAGAAGATAATTCGACAAGATTGAGAGCTCCAATACAGTCAGTAAATGGACCATGACGTGAAGTTATTTCGTCAGTTACCTGAACATGTCTTTGGTATTTCTGCGCTGCCATTTCTTGTTTCTCTGTAACAGAGGCTTCACAATATGTATCTCAGTATTTTTAGGCTGAATGGTGCTATAGAACATATATATATATATATGCTTTTTTCTACACAAAGAGCTAAATGTACAGGTGCAAGTTAGTCATTTGTGAGATGTTATAAGATCCATTGCAGTGGTTCCCAACCTTTTTTGGCTCTTGACCCCGTTTTAACATCACAAATTTCTGGCAACCCCAGATTTCTGGCGACCCCAGACATTTAAAACGGATACTTTTTTTTTTTTTTTTTTGCTAAAATTAATTTGTTTTTGATCATGTAATAGTTTGCTGTACTATGTTTCAAATAAACAATAGTTTTAGACGACATTTAGTCTATATAATGTATATTATTATGGACGGAGGCAGAAAAGCCAGGTGTAGATTACTGCACAAAGTGAGAATTTTATTTTACTTGGTCAGGATATGTACAGTCAGTCCAGCTTGTATTTACAAGGCTGCAAATTGATACTGAACAAACAATGAATCAAATTATAAATTATGAAAGAGCTGCCGCATCTGAAGCCGACCACAATGAACATTTGAAAGATAAACAGTACCACAGTGCTTCAGTTTCAGCTTCAGTTTGTCATGTCTTTTATGTATTTGTGATTGTCTCTCAACTCACCATATATTTTTTATTAGTAAGTTGTTTTTTTTTTTTTATCAATTACTAGAAATTTCAGGTGACCCCATTTGAATGCCAGGTGACCCCATGTAGTATCCCCACCCCAAGGTTGAAAAACACTGATCTATTGATCAAAATGAAATGCAAAGAGGGTTGCTTTCCTTATTTGAAAACATACTGCTGCAAAACATGAAAAAGGTTTAAAAAGGTCCGTATTAAATAGAAAAAGCTCTACAGTGTTCACACCAGAATTTAATTCTATATGTGGTGGTGAGTCGACAATGATTTTCTGGGACATTTCATAGACTGTATTAATATTAAATAAGAATAGCTTTTAAGTAAATAAATAAAGTGCTGCCCAAACTTCTGTACACCACTAATATTCACATTAGATCGGCTGAGCACCATTTTAATTAGGGTAATTTACTAAACTGTGTTGCAGTTAGAACTGGATGATATGACCAAAAAATTTAATCTTGATTTCTTTTATGATCATTATTGAATAAATGATTGATATCATTTGTTTCAAGTTGTAAGAACTGAAAACAAAACAAAACAAAACACAGCCTTTCTTTTCTAACACTATATGCTAGAAACAGTGTCATAATGAATATATTACATGAAGCAAACATATTGCATTTTTGTTGAGAAATGATCTTAATTAGTTAATTTTTTATGATTTTCAGAAAGGAAAACCTTGATTAATTGTATTTATTTCACATATTTGGAATGCATGTCATTTGTAGCATTAAAATTACAAAGCTAGTGACTGTTTTTAAATATTTTCTAATGTTCAGTCAGTCCATTTTAGGAGTTTATGTCTTATAAATAAAGTAAACAAAGCTAGATATTTACTTTACTTCAGTTACTCAGATCTTGGTTTTATATAGATGTTTTGCTAAAGCGAGGCCACAAAGGTTTACTGTTTTATAATTGTTCAAGTGTAAAAATGTTTTCAGTTCAGTATGAAACTGTGGTGACTGTGGTGAAAGAGGACAGACTGAAGGAATTAGTTATGTAACACAGCATCAAAATATAGTGTTATAAATGGTACGGTCTCATTGAAAATATGTAGATATATCTTAGAAAGTTGCTTTATATCCCAGCTGTTGTACAAATACAATAATATGATCAACAAGCATAATTAATAATGGGCTAACATTAAAAGCCCTAAAACTGCCTTTGTATAAAAAAAAAAAAGAAAACACTGATTTGTTGTCGGCTAATTTTCTCATTTCTCATCCAATCATTTCAACACTAGCTGCTTGTTTAGCAAAGTGAACCGTGATGCTGAGTGGGGATGTGCAGAGAAGAAGTCAAAAACAACTCCGAGGTGTTTTGTTAAGGATGAAACCGTGGCGGCCCCCTCTGAGGCGAATCGCTCTCAGAAGTGGCCTCTTAGCGGACTTTGCGTCGCAGACATGCCTAAGCTGCAGTAAGTGACCCTGAGATATGAACGATAATTGTGTGTGTTTTGCAAAATGCGTCGGAGAGTGCGCTCAGACATTTGGGGCGCCTTATAATGTACATAAGGATGTGTTGTCATGTGTATGCTGGTGATGATGATGTTGAGAAATGCGAGGAGGTGTAGTGTGTGTGTGGGGGGGTGAGGTGGGGGTGATGATAAGTGCCATCTCAGAGAGAACAGAACATGATTAGTCAGGAGATAATCTCTCTTCTTTTCCGTTTGTGTGTGCAGTGTGGGCAAACTCCAAAGAAAACACTCCGCTGTTTTCTTTACTTTTCTGCACTCTACACACACACGCACACACACACGCACAAAACGATTACCGAGAGTTTGGAAAGAAATGACACAAGGAAGAGTGGGTGTTTGGTTTTTCTTTGACCGTGCACTGCATGTGTGCTTGGTCTACATGTGTCTCCCTAGTGTGTTGTGTAAGTGTGTGTGTGTGTGTGTTAGTCTACGCATGTTTCTCTGCAGTGTGTCTCCAGGCTTTCTCTGCTGTAGGTGAAGCCATCATAATCGGGGTGTCAGGGTGCAGCCGTCGCCGAGCAGCAGGGCTTGAGGGTCCTCTGACATTCCCAATAGTTCCCATAAGCATTCCTTCCCCCCAATTATGAACATAATGACGGGAAAAAAGCCATAGATACACAAACACCGGCCAGGGCAGTATTCACACTTTCCCCAGACTGGCCAGTCATTTTGACAGTGATGACCACTCTATGGACACACACACAGACACACACCTGGGATTCTGATCTTCCCAGGCTAAATCTTTCCTATGTTCCTTCGCCACTGGTATTATAATATCTGCTCTGGTATGGAGCTGGCGCTGTAATCTAAGCTCACAGTGTTTATACATGTGTGGCCGGCGCAGGCCACCACCACAACTAAACGTTTACAATAATAGTCTCCAAGTGATGCCTGTTGTAATAAAAGTCAAGCGCCTCGCCCGATGCACTGAAACCGATCTGTCGTGCTGATCTTATTATAGTCAAATTAAACTGTCGTGCCTCGGGCTGCAAGGCTGTAAACGGTGGAGTTTGAACGAAACTCAACACACTCCTGCCCGCCAGAACGTCCACCGCCGTTGTACACAGGTGTGATGGTGCAAAGCATGTGGAAACACTGCTGGGAACACATAACTCTTTTTGTAGGTTCACTCTTGAAAAAGGTACATAGGAGTGGTATGAGCGTGTGGGGATGCTCGGAGCCTGATTAAGTATTTTCAAACCAGAGTTTATATAGTACCTGTGGTTTGGAGCGATTCTGTTTCAGATTCCACACTCTGATTAAGAGCACTGATTTAATAAAAAAAAAAAAAAAAAGACCAAAATTAAAGAGTGCTGCGTTACCAAATGTTGGATAATAATAAGGAACTGTGTGATCAAAGTAATAAAACTAGGGCTATCAGAATCAAAATCAGCTTTATTTGCAAAATCTGTCATACAGTCAAGGAATTTGACTGTGGTTTATCCTTAGCTCTCACATACTATAGGATAACAACAATGAAGAATAAAACAAAACAGCAAATAATAATAATAATAATAATAATAATAATAATCCTGCATAAATTAGTATAAAGAACAAAAGATATGAAGACAAAATAGTACAAAGACAATACGTGTAGAATAAAAACAATAGTGCAGGTGCAGTATGGACATTGGAGTGTAAATGTGTGCAAATATACATGAAATATATGATTTCTCTGTTAACGTTAATTCAACATAGTAACTGTCTGACGAAAGAAAGTGTCCTTGTACCAGTTGTTTTTGGCAACAGTGTTCTGTAATGCCTACCAGAGGGGAGTGAATCTGTTTTAATACATTGAATGATATGTTTTTTCATACATTCGCATATGGGAATCAATATGGGGCGTGAGAGGCATTTAAATTAATTCATTTCTAACGGATTTTGTTGGATTAGAGAATCAATAAGACATGACTATATACTTAAAGGTCAACACAATTTATTTCACATCCGTACTGAACATTTTTCACTCTTCACGTGCAATAATGTTCATTAAGTAATATTCTGAATTGCATCTTTATAGAGAAAATGTAAAAATCGCAAATGTCACAATGATGGAAATAAGTCAGTTGTTTCTCATTTTATTTTAGATATTTCAAATGTTGTCATATTTGAGATGCCAAAAAGAAAACTAAAGTAATAGGCCTACAGGAATATATGGGGTACTTTCATTTTACAGATAATTTAGGCTCGAGATACTCAGATATATGAAAATTTCTTACTATAATGATGCTTCCATGCATGGTCTTATCTGAAATTTGTATCCAGTGGCCAAACAAACATCTACACATGATTAAGGGGCATCATTCAGCACAATAAAACTGTTTTTTCCTATAATCAGTGTTCAAGTTAATGTGTTATTTTGACAAGCCTTTTATAAACAATTAAGATTTTTGATGTAAACTCATAGTTCTTTGGACATTCTGAATATCCATGTTGGAAAATAAGGATGTTTTGAGGTCTGATGCAAAGTATGATGTGTAATGCATGTGATGCAATGATGAAAATTGTAATAATGAAACTTGTATAACGTCATTTGTTTGATCACAATGACTTCACTATTGTAATGTAATGACTCATATCCCTTAATAATGTCACTGATTTTTTAACTTTTCCATCTGACTAGAAAACTGAGGAGATTTACACATTAAAACACAACAAAAAGTTTATTTATCACTTAATATGTTGAGATTTTAAAACTAATGTATTCATTTAATCAAAGAAGACATCTGATAATAATAATAATGTCCTTTAATTTTAAGTTTTTCTCCACATATTTAAAGAGTGCAAAGGTTGAAACTCTCGCTTTATTCAAGCCATGACTCAACACTGAGTCAAACAGAAATGCAACAGTAAAAGCATTTAATGAGCTGTTGCAATAAAATACAAATATGTCTCATTTTGTTTCAACTTTTTTGTGGTTAATCATGCCATTAAATTTTACCGTGCAGTTATTTTAAAAGACCAACTCTAGTGTATTTGTGAGATACAGTGTCGGTCGATGGTACCTACTGGTGCAGAATACTTTCAGACTGTTTCTGCGTCTTTTGTCTGCTCTGGACTGTGTCTTAACTTGCATCGTTTTGGCAGCCGAGTCCTTCGAGAGCGAGCAGGAGAAAGTCTCCGAGCCAGATGTTTCTCTCTCCTCTTGCTCTCAGTGACATGTCTTCATTCAGTGCATGGACCCGCTCAGGTTTAAGAGACACGAAGGCATTACCAGAGTGTCAGTCAGCACCTCACTGCCCCGGGGAGGGACGCAGCAAAACACACACACACACACACACACACACACACACACACACACACACTGTTACACAGACTTAGCCATGGGTTAGTGTATTGTTGCAGGTCTGTTTTATGGTAAGACTCGGTTCTTTTCTCATTTATTGACTTTGACTCGTGGGTTAAGTAAGAAAATATGGCCCATCATAACCATATGTGAAGTCTCAAAGCTACTGTTTCTTATTTCTGCAGATTTATGGATCAGCCCCTGGATGTTACTGTAGATGTTGTAATTTAAAGATTGCCCTCTGTTAAGGTCTTGTTATTCTCAAAATGAATCAGCACTAAGAAATTGCTTGATTATATTTTCTTTAAATATAGGCCACATACAGAGACATTGGCCGACCAGTCCCACACAGCAGTAAATCATTTTTATTTCTTAAAGAATATCACCAATGTTACTGATGCAGAAACTTCTAATTCAGGTTTTTAAAATAAAACTAAATGATAAATAATGACAGATAATTAATTAAATATGTTTCTTGACGGTTCCTCTGCAAAGGGCTGTACAGTGAGACGATAGATATCTGCTAATTGATGACTTTAATGGATGTATGAGCTCAGTTAGTATTTATTTTAAAGATAGAAATGGGTTGCTTAGTTTAAACTATTGTTTTCTTTTGTTTTACATGGTGTACAAACTAGTTTGGTCACCACCTAAGCAAAGTTCATGTAAAATTAATGTACAGAGCATTACAACAACAAAATTGCTTTTCCCACATCTGATTTAGGTAGTTGGTTTCCACTGGACTGAAACTTTTTTGGGTGTGTTCTGTTTATCCAAATGTTTGTACCAAGGTGTGGTAATAGTAATTCTCTAAAATGATGTGAAATTATATATATTTTTTAGTAAAAAATGCAAAACTATCTTGTGGGATGACTCCTAAAAACCCACCACCCACCCATTAGCCTAATTTTCCATAAACTTAGGGAAAAATAATGTGACATTCTAGGCAATCGAGTCAGTTCTAGTGAAATCCCATGACCGCAAACAGCAGCTAAGTCCCCCTGAAAATTAAGGAAGACGCTGATTCAAATTTGGTTAAAGCATCGTGAATAAAATGGTTTTCAGTGTTTGATTAGGAGCCCTATAATTTACCCGACCTCTGCAAGAAATGATCAACTTTCTAAAAGTGATGACATGTGAGAACCAGTTTAAAACAGTCAATGAAATTAACCCATAAAGACCCAAACATCCACCTATGACCAAAACCATCTACTGATCTAAACTGTTTAATACCTGTTGATCCACTAATCCTATCAATACATGTAAATAATTGTTGTAAAATGCAGTTTGTCATCTTTTCATGATCATCAAATATGACCCATTTGGACGTTCAGTGGCTCTGTAGTCACCATGGAAGCACTTTCATCTTCTACAACACTGATTCACCAGTAAAACCCATAGAGTTGGATCACTGACAGTGGATGGAAATACTGGGTTTATGTTCATTTAATGATAGATTTGCTGAAAAAGTCAGTTTTTCTTCAGTTTTCTCTGTTTCTGATATAATAACCCTCAACTTTACTCTGAGCTTTTATGAACATCTACACAATTAGTGAATTAAATGTAGGAAAATACATGAATTTCACTGAAAAAACATGAAATACAGAATTTAATAGTACCATACATGGTGATAAATCACTTAAGGAAGGTTACATGTAGAGAAAAATTCATTTGGGAAGTGCCACAAAAGTAACACTGGGTCTTTATGGGTTAAAGTAGTAGGACATGCTGTGGTGTTTATATGTCCAGTCTATGGTGATCTTTTAATACAGTAAAACATTTATTTTGGCACTCCTCATTAGTAAGAGTTTCTACATGTGATTCTTTTCTGTTGGTTCTTGTAGAATCTCAAACGGAGCTCAAAAAGCCTCTAATTTTTGGGATAAAGAAGAAATGCAGTGGGAGTAGAAAAAAACACATTCGTAAACAAAAGCCCAATAGTGATCATTAGAATGAGGAGGACAATGTTTTTTTTTCTTTTTTTTTTTTTCCCGGACAGTAACGCATGAGTTTGTCGTAACTTATGCTGTAGGAGAAGTGTTTATATCAGTTTTTACTTGTTTTTACATACAGTGTTTGTGCCATTTCCAGTGTTGCATCATGTCACAAATGAGCTATGTTATCCTTTCTTCTTTTAGTCCACCTGGTTAAAGCCTCTCTCAAGACGTAATTGTTTATCTGCCAAGACATTTAAAGAATCCAGAACATCGTCATTTGTCAGACGGTTACTTTGTGGGAAACGACATGAACAATAGCTGATGGCATCAGTGACACTACAAGCCACCTGTCCGAACACGACAGGAGCGCAGCAAATGTATGCAAAGGGTCTCACTATTGCAGACATTTTCCACATGCAGGAGCAGAAAAAGCAATAAAAACCATCAACTTGAACGCGTCAGTGATTAGCTGCCAGGGCTGACTTGGCAGTGGACCAAGAGTGTCATTGTGGTATTTTGTTGTTTGCATACAAGTATAACCGCGCTTGGGAGATTGTCATAGACACAATAGCAGCTCTCATTTCTCCATGTGTGTTGACGAGTGCTGTCAGATTGAGAGACGAACCGTGACGACTACGTGATGGGCAGGTCTCTGCAGAATTCCTCAAATGGCAGTTGCAGGATATTTTTTCCTGATTGCTTTCCACAACAAACCTGTGTCTGAGAAGAAGCCAAAAAAATAGAAGCCTTAAACTTAAGACATTAGCAGAACCAGGTCAGTTTCATGCTTTGATAGTCTTCCGGCCATGATTTTACCTCTTCTGTAGACATTTATGCTTGGGTGTTGATGCCCGTCTTTTGCTCCAGACATCTCGCAGTTCCTTGGTTCATTTCCAAGATGCAATGACAAAAACCCTTTGAAAACAAATGAAAACACACTAGCTCTGTCTGTGCCCAGTTTCCCCTTTATCTTGCGCAGACAGGAAGCCAACACCGGGCTCTGAATATGTGAATATGCAGATGAAGTGTATGGTATCACTGCGGAGGAAGAGATTTCCGATGCAAGGCTTTGAATTGGTCTCTCTGAGCCTACGTCGGTATCCGCTCTCACGCCGTAAATGAGTAAGACGACCCGAGCCGGAGAGGTTGTGGTCAGCCTCGCCGGGAAAACGGAGGTCTGAGAGGACAGAACTCTGTTGGTCTGGCTGCTGTGGTGGAGGAGCAGACCAGAGGTGAGGACAGAAAACTCAGCAAGAAGATAAACAAGCAGGACACCAGATATGGAGGGTGTGTAGACTGGTGGGTCCGTTAACCGGTAGCTGGTCATATGCTAATGTGCACCAAGTAGGGCAACTTATTCATGTATTCATAATTGGTCACACAAAATAAACATACTCAAGATGGGTGAGCTATCTCATCTTATTTTACCTTAAAAAGCCTTGCAGCACTGAGACACTGTGCACCTCTAGCAATTATGAGGTTCACTATAGATGCATTAACTCAACTCTTTCCCACCTCGGTGTAATTGGTAACTTTATAATGCAACACTTCAAGCTTTGGAAGCAAAACTGTCCAAAGTTTGCCTCTCATGTCCTCAATACCAAGTGAGATTGAGTATTTATGGAGGTTGTTTCTAACTAAATACACACACTTTCATACAACTGTAAGGGAAGGTGCAGTTGAAATAAAGGATTAATATTGTATTGGTCTATACATCATTTTTCTTTTCAAAATTGTTATGTATTTTGCCTTTGAACTCGGAGAGGAGACGAAACAAAAGCAGCAATGCAAAAGAAAAAAACACCTGAAGGCAGAAAGACAAAAAAAAAATAATAAAGGAGGTCAATTAGAGATAGCAATTATGAGGTTCACTATAGACGCATTAACTGAGCTCTTTCCCACCTTGGTATAATAAGTAACATTATAATGCAACACTTCAAGCTTTGGAAGCAAAACTGTCCAAAGTTTGCCTCTCATGTCCTCAACAACAGAGTGAGATTGAGTATTTATGGAGGTTGTTTCTAAGTAAATACACACACACACTTTCATACAACTGTAAGGGTAGGTGCAGTTGACATAATGGAATGTTATTGTATGGGTCTATACATATTCTTTTCAATTTTGTTACGTATTTTGTCTTTAAACTCAGAGAGGAGAGGAAATTAAAGCAACAATGCAAAAAAAAACCTGTAGGCAGAAAGAAAAAAAAATTATAATTGGAGATAGAAACTTTATTTTGGGAGAGTGCAAAGCAAAGTAATTAATGGTGTATGTGCAGAAGAAAACTGGTGCTGAAAAAAGACACTTTCATCTCAACATGGGTACCAAAAAATGACCTGCTGTTGGGTCTAAGGGTTGGTAAAGTGATTCCATCTGCCATAAATGAAAGCCCTAATTATCTAAATTAATTGTTGGATTTATATTGAATGGTAAGACTTATCAAAATTCATATTTCTCTTTGTGTTGCTGCCATTGGAGGTGTTTTCCTTTGGAGGTTCCACTGATTACATTGGGTATATGCCTTCTCTCAACTATAAACCAGTTCTACCCAGTTCTTCATGTATTTACTTTGTTTTTTAAATGTTATTCTGAGGAGCAGGTTGTAGTGGCCCACTGCTGATAAGAAACTTGTATGTGCTTTGGCTTTTTTTTTTTTTTTTGAAACAGTGGATGTTTTATATATAGAGAGAGAATATTTCTTTCGTATCTGTATCTAGAGTGGAGATCTCAAATCCTCCCTGCTGGTATATGTGTGTGTGTGTGTGTGAATATAATGATATTTTCTTGAACAAACAGCTGGATAGTCAGAGGTTGCTGTTGTGGTTTAGCCAGGTTGCTGTTGGATCGTGGGATAGTTCGGGTCAGCGGACGTTCCTCATGCATGTTCTCCTTTGGGTCGATGATGATCTGTCCGTCAGTCACTGGCTTCATATTTCTGATGTCTATTTCAACCCTATCAGATTATGATTACACAACTTATTTTATTGTACAACTCATTACATTAAGTTTCACTTCATAGTTTCAAATCTTCCGTACGTCTACCCCCCTTCAGGGATTGGATTGCATTTGTTTAGGCCGTCTCTTCCTGGAAATATTCCTGTTACATGTTTCTTTGACATTGTCTTTCCGTTGTGGTGGGATAAGTAGTGGAAGATAAAGGAAAGCCACTCTGCTGCCCTGCCTGGCACAGAGAAAGCCTTTCCATTGATATCTAAAACTTCCAGCAGAGCACTTCCCCTTCCCGAAATCCCTTCCCTGCCACAGGCCTCCTTCAAAGACAGGCTACTCCAAAACTGTCCGACCCGGCATTCCAACCCCTGCTCCGATGTTCCCACCCTGGTGAGAGCAGCGGGTGGAGCCGGGCTCGACTTGAACCCAAGCAATTGTCTTCTGCTAACCTTTCTGTGTGTGTGTATTTGTGTTTGTGTGTGTCCACGTGGGCTTTGTAAAAGTGTGAATCATAATTTTCTGCTGATGATATGTTGATGGTATTTAGGGTCATGTGACGCAGGCAGTGCAGGGTGTATAATCATGATCCGCACACAGAGGGAGACATTATAATGAAATGATGATACGTAAGAGCGCAAGATTTGGAAAAGACCACACATCTATTGAGCTCAGATTAAACCACATTCAGTCTTAGCAGTTTATAGTAGATTTTTCCCTAATGTGTGTTGAATCAAAAGCATATTCAGGGGCTTATGGAAAAATGCATTTGATTGGGGGAAAGGCAAAAAAGTTGAAAATGAAGAAGGGTAAAAATGATTCTGAGGATAGAAGTTATACTGCTCCTGCTATGTGTTTTATCCAACTAGTATGTAGTTATAGGTAAACAGCCACAGACTCTGTTTGCATGAGCCAGGAAGCCAGTGCCTTGCTCCTTTATTAATAATTTCTTTGCATGATAGTAAAAACATGAGTGAAACTGTGACATGTAAACAAAAAAAAGAGAAAAAGCTTGCATAACACATCGCCAAAAAGAGGTTATTATATGATTTCAACATAATAGGGAATAAATTCAAACATTAACTATCAAAATATTGATTGGATGCCATGTTTATGTCCATTAGTTAGTAGAAATGTATTTTCCAGATTTGCGTCAATATAAAACATGATGAATAGCTATAAATATAAATCTGCACACAGACAAAATAAAACATTGCAAATAAATGTCACTTTAGCATATTATTTTTTGCGTTTAACAGCCAAAAACTTACAGCCATTGCTTTTGTAGTTGTAGAGAGGTATAAGACATGACAGAAATGTATCATATCACATATTTTGCCATTGAACTGCCCTTTTCCCATGATGCATAGCATGTAACAAACATGAATATAAAGTTCTATGCAAACTGTGTATAGTGTTTTTATGTGTAATTCTACTGACTAATATATTTTGTCATCAAATAAATGACTAGTTATTGTGAATTATGATCACCACATTATGATACTGCTAACTTATTTAAAGGGGTCATATTTTGCTAAACCCACTTTTATTAGTCTTTGGTACATTTATTTGTGTATTTGGACCCTAATAGTTCATAGACTTTGAATTTGAACCCTCCAGGTGCTGCAAAGCCATCTTTATATTCACTTTGGCAAAAATCGAGTTGATTTCCACAACCTGTTTTAATTCCTTCTTCATTTGTTACGTTTTATAACTCCTCATGTCAAAACATTTACACATATATAAGGTCAAGACTTCTGACGAACATTTCTCCGAGTACGACATGATTGTTTGTCAGCAGCAGCGGTTTTAGTCCACACTGAAAATCTGTCTAAACTTCGAGCTGATTACCTAAAATGTTCAGTTGTTGGTTGTATTAATGAACACTAGCGGCTGAACAGGACAGAAAGCGCAGTCAACAACCAGGAGGGATTTTAGAAAAGTTTTTTGCTGGAGGGGCTGGAAGTGGCTCATTTGCATTTAAAGGGCCAGCGCTCAAAACGACCTTTCTGGCGTCATTACTCTAAAACAGGGTTGAAGATGGACCTGTGGAGTTGAATTAATGAAGAATTCAGACCCAAGCATAACATTTACAGTTTATGTAAACCACAGGGAAATGTTTTAAAATGCATAATTCCATTTAAAAAAACAAAATATCACTCCTTTAAGTGGACTAAATAAAAAGAAAAATATCTCTTAGGGCAGAGCATATGTTATTAACATAATTCCCTAGTAATAACATCAGTTTGTGTCTGATAAAGCTATATGGTAATGGTAAGTCATCCTCATTTTCTATTAGAGAGCCACTAAACAAGTGCCTGAGGAGGAAAGTGCACAAAATTACTCAGGCAAAGCACTGCTACCTTGCTGAAACTATATTTCATTTTGATATAGCTGACATACTGTTAAAAAAAACAACAACAATCTAACCAAGGAAAGTGGTTGATATGTTGTGATTGAATTGGAAGATGACAACTTTGCATTCCAACTCGGATAAAACCCAGTTAGAAGTGATAGTGGACGTCCTCATCCAGCAGAGTTGTCACATTTTAATATCTGTCTTGTCTGTTTCTCATGGCCTAATAAATGCTGTCCATGTATTCAACCACAACAGTGTAGTGTTGTCAAACCTATCGGCTATCTGGAGCCATTTTAATAGAGATAAATGACAGAGATTAAACTCCCATCACAGCCCAGACTCTGCAACACGAACTCCCATTAAGCACTGCGATATCTCTTCCCAATAAGGACAGCCCAACGTGCCATCATCTCAAGATTGATGACTGGTATTAATGTGGATTACCAGCTGTGTGTACGTGTGTTTGTTTATAAGTGCTCGGTTAATTTTAGCCTCTGTGCAAGCGCTCCTGTAATATCTGTAAGCCTCTTCTGCGTTCCACCAAACGCACATACCCTCTTTTAGAGTTTGGAGTCGGGTCATATTTGATTGTAGTACATGTTATCTGCCTGTGTGTATGTGTACACCCAGTGTCAGGGCTGTGATTGATCAACCTCTTTTCCCTTTACTAAGTCACATACTTTGTGTGTTCAAACAGAGCAGAGTAGACTTGGCTGGCGCAAAAGAAAGTATGAGCCTGTGTGCTGATTTATGGACTTGAATAACAGCCAGATATTTCTTAATGCAAGTATAATCGTTTAACAACAGAGTGGTAACAGTGCAGCAGTCTATGTTTAGTCCATCTTTGTCATGCTTTTAATGCAACAACACATTGTTATTTTTCCGTCTCCATAGCGTTTTTTTTTAAAGCGTGAAATAAAAACACAGGTACAGAGATGTAGAAATAAAGGAGGTGGGTGTTGTGTGGGAGGAAGGAAAAAGGGGGGGGACATGGTGAAAGACATGTAAAGATAAGAAAGTGCTAATGTCTCTAATCCACTCCAGATGAAAGCTGGAGCTGTGACGAGGTGGAGTTAGGATGGGAAAGGTTGGCCACTCCTGCATCACACCATCTTTAATGACGCTTCCTCCTCTTCCTGTCAGACAGACCATCACCGCAGAAATGGAGGAAAGCGGCAACACATGTACTTATGTAATATCTGTGTGCACCACATATGCACCAATATGACTGCGGGGCAAAGGTGGGTTGCCAGTTCTGTTCACCCAGCCCACGGTGCATAATTCAGTTGTCTTTGCTTTAGCAGTTTGCCAGTGAATAAGAACGAAGTTTCTACGTCAGTACTCAGTGCCTTCCTCCATCACTGACCACAAACAAAACCAGGTTACAGGAGAAAATCATAGTTTTCCATGCATAATTATGTACTGTAAATTTCATGTGGATATGATATTTTTTTAAGTACCACTGATGTAAGTACATTTACTCAGGTACCAATTTGAGACATTTTGCTTAAGTATTTCTATTTTATGTAGCTTTTTACGTTTACTCCACTATTTCTGAGATGCAGATGTTTTGTTTTTTAATCAACTACATTTGTCTGAGCAGAGTTCAGTCAGTTTTTGGGCTTAGCTGCTCTTTTCAAGTGTAAGAGCTTGATTTATGCAAACTATTAAATTAAAAAGTAGACTACATCATCAACTGTGTTGATCAACTTGTTTTGTATTAGAATGAGGCTTACGCTGTTGGGGGCTGACAGCAAGGGCATATCCCCGGAATTCCCACAATCCTCCGCTATATAATAAAGCAAATAAATGACACAATGTACAAAAGACACCAACTTAACTGTTATTCAGAAAGTGGTTTGTGGATAGATTTAATATGAAATGTGACATTGTATAGAAATACCCATAATTGTTGATTTGATATTTTCAGAACATTATCAAACATCCCCAAACCATTTGGAAAACACACCACCTGGTGTCAAAATATGACATCATGTGAAGTCAAGGTAGTGGCATGAGGAAAGATAATTGTTAGACATTCAGTATGAACTCAATTTGAGCTGCATCGACCTGATAGTGGCAGAATAATGGTCAGAGACCCAATTTTTCCCCCAAAACTCCACCTAATGAATGAAAATGACACCATATGAACTCTGGATGGTAGCCAGAAAATGGACATTTGTAAGTTGATCAATATGAACCAAATTTTATCTCAGTCGGCTTATTATTGCTTGATTTATGTCCAAAAAATTGATTTTCAACAAAAGTGCCCTCATTTGGATGACCTATAATACTTATAGAGAAACTGAAAATGATAGGGTTCATCCACTATGTTGATTATCAAGGGATAACAAATCCAACCTCCTTCCTCCTTCCAGACTGTTGCGCTGAGGCTCTGGAATGATCTTCCGCTCTCTTTATGTTCCCTCGACTCTGTTGATGCTTTTAAGAGCAAACTCAAAACTCACTTGTTTCTCCAAGCGTTCTAACTACAGTAGATTAAGGGTTCTTATATTATTCTTTTGTGAAGCACTTTGTGACTTCTCTTGTCTGTGAAAGGTGCTATGTAAATAAACTTTGCTTGCAACCAAATATATCCTAGTTATCACGATGACTGTTTGCAGAAGGATATCCGGTGGCGGAGGTTGGGGTAAAATCATTTTATCCCCAAAACTCCATTTTAGAGATATAATAAGCAACATGATAACATGAGGAACAGGCATAGACATCACAGTAGATGCACATGGTGTACATGTTTTTATTTTTGGCAGTTTTGAGGTCACATTGCAGATTTACAGAAGTCTTAAAGAAAACAAAATAACATCTAATTTGTTTGATCTGAAGTTGGTGTGGAATGTAAACAGGAAGAAAGTCACTGTAAATGCTATGTGACCCTGCATGACTGTTGGAATTGTTCTGGTGATAGAGATAAAGCTGCTTTGCACCTGTTTCTTCTTCTCATTATCAGTGGTAGTCAAACCAGTTGCATTACTGCCATGAGGAGTGGAGTCACTATCCTTTCATGCACAGGCTTTAGCAGGATCATTTCTTCTGCTTTGGTGCATTTGCTGAGTAAAAGTGTGATGTGGTTGGTACATCACTTTGGTCTGATGTTTGGTTTACAAAGCAGTTTGTAATGATTAGGTTAGATTAGATTAGATTAGATTAGATTAGATTAGATTAGATTAGATTAGATTAGATTAGACTTTAATGATCGCACAATGGGGAAATTCAAGGCAACTCAAGGCAACAACAGAATAAAGTGCAAAAAAAAGTATACATGCACAAAGATAGTGCAAAAACAAACAATGTAAAATAAAAAGATAATAAAAAAGCTATACAGAATATATACATATGTACAACAGAAAGGAACTGCAAAAGTCAGACAGTACAGATGAGACACAAACACCAGCCCAACCTTATTCTATATCTTTAATTACTGTTCAGAATACAGCTTTTCATCTCATTACTGCGCAGTTAAGAATGTATCGATTTAGAATGTTTGTGATCAACTGAAGAATGAACTAGATTAAGAAAATACTCATTTTTCTTAAGCAAAAAATACTCTAAAACCCCTCTCTATCATATGATCATCATATATAATATGTTGTATTGCTGAAGATTAAAGTACCAACAGTATATTAAGTTAGTTGAGATGAGTTTCTATCTTATATCAGCATACACATTGAAGTATTAATATGAATTATATTATTGGCTTGAGAATGTTTAGCTTGTAGTACTAACACACTTTTACTTGATGTGGAGTATTTTTACAGTGCAGTATTAGTATGTTTACTCAAGTAAAGTATCTAAATACTTCATCCGTTACTGACAAGGACACACAGCCATGATTAATGTTCTGGTTACTGTTTAAATACAGCAGGGCAATAATCAAATTTCTCCTCTTACACTAATCTTATTTTGGAGACGGGGCTAGCTTATTTGTCTACAACATGGTACAACGTATAATTTTTGTACCCACAGTACGTACGGTCTGTAGTAAAAGCACAAGTGTGTCAGTCATCTGTGGAAGCAAATTTAGATTTATGCCTTCCACTGCAGCACTTTCTCTCTTTAAGAAATCGATTATGATTTCTTGTTGATATGAAACCAGAGAAATCCAATTATGAAAATATTCTTGTCTTGTTTTCTTTTGTTTTATTGTAAATTGGTAATAACGCTTGCAGAACAGTGATTGTAAGTATTCATAATCATAATATAAACCAAGTCTGAGTAAAAACAAGCAGTTTGAATACATGAGTTTGGCTAATTTTTTCCTCAGATTTCGGGCAATTTACAGACAGAATTGGAACATTTTTACACAACATTTAAAAAAAAAAAAATGCAGTATATTAATAAGAGTATAATTTCAGTTTGTCAGTAAAGGCACTAATTTCTTCCTGCCACGAGTGTCTTGTTTACTGTGACCCGAACAACACTGTAAACATTTCTAAAGATACATTTTCAGTGACTCTGCAAGTTAAACCAGAAGGTATTTATAACCAAACAGGCTCGTCCTGTAACTGCCCAGCCGTAACTTGCATCCTGCTTGGTGTCTTTCTCTACGACACACACCCACACACAGCTGTCATGCTCCTCCTGTCCAGGGGGTCCTGGGTGGGACAGGATAGGCTGGCTGGGGTTTGAGGTGGGTCAGGGGAGGTGGTTTAAATCAAGCATAATGTTGGATCAGAGTCTGGGCTCCATTTTGGTCACATGGCTCTGTGACAGCAACCAGAGCAGTGTGTGTTGGCATGCGTTATTGTGGTTTGTGAGTGTATTTATGGGTGTATGTTCTTGTGGTTGTGTGTGTGTGTGTATGCAACGAAAGAGATGTAGCACCTGCACGGGCGGTGGTCCCCAAACTTCACTTCTATTTAGGGATAATGTGTGGAGGTGTGTGTGAGTGTGTGTGGTTGGGGGGCGGCTCTGTGCTCACAAGGACAGCATTCATCAAGTGAGTGGTGCAAGTTAGGGTGGGGGTCGACAAGGGTGCTGCCAGAATTAAGTGGGGTCTGTGGGTACGTGAGGGGGGGGTGAGGATTGAGGAAGAAGGGGTAGTGGGTGGGAAAGAATGTGCCAATTTGTCAAAAATCACCCCTCCAACCCCCAGCTCCTCTAATCAGGGATGATGCTGGGTGCTGATTACAGCCAAATGGAGCTGCAGCAGCTGTATCTGGGGGTGTGTGGGTGGAGGGTGGGGTGGGGGCAACGGAGGAAAGATGGAGAGGAAGAGGTGTAAAGGGGATCAGTTTGGTCTCAGCTGGAGGTCTCAGATGTGGGAGGTCTGTGCTCTCACCTCTCCTCAGACGACTCACTTTGAAGTCATCTGGTCCTGGTCAGCTGATAAAGGGTGTGAGGAAAAACGCAGAGAAAGAAAGAAAGATGTTATCTCCTGTTCAGGATGGGCGTTGAGTTTTGGTGTGTTTCACTTGTCTTCCTGTGTGCTGCAACTGCACTGTCCCTCTTTTGACTCCCAGTTTGAGGTCCTTCGTTGCATATAATCCCTCATCTGTCTGTCATCATTTACTGTCAAGAAATTGAGATAATTTAGATTTTACATTTCTCTGTACCACAACCAACACCACAAACCACACACAGGAAAAAAAACAAAATGTAAAAGTTACCAAACTCAGTTATTTCAGTTCTGGGATTAAGCAACAATAAAAATTCTCCTAAAATTGGTTCTAAAAATACAGACATTCCACAATTACAAAGCAAACAAACATCAATTTATTTAATGTGACCCATAGCAACACACACTAATGTGATGCACAATACACAAACTGGACTGTGTTGCATTTGGTCTTTCATTTTACAACCAATAGCATGCTAATTAATGACAAAATCTTTTTTTTTTTTTTAATTCTGTAAGCTTCCTGCAGTGATTATTCCTCTTCTTGCTGTCAGCATGTTTTTTGCAAAACATTTAGGTTAAAATTCAAGTATCTACACAGCTGGAAAGTTACAACAAGGAGTTAGGGAGGAAGAACTGAGTAAATATCTTTTCTTTGAATAAAATGCCCTTTCTTAGAATAACATTACTATGATGCAGACAGACTTATTTTTGTCTTTGAGACAACCTAATAGTAAACCAAGGCTGTACAAATAATCTCTTATGGCAACTTTCTTTATGATCACAGACAAGGTTCCCATAGTTTCACCACTAAACCTGTGTTTTTCCATAGATAAAACTTTGTGCCATTAAAAAAACTGATGAAGAACCAGTAAAAGGTTGATATGATATGTCAATGTATTATATAATAATGGCACTATCTATAAAATTGCTCTATTTCCCATCCCGCTTCATTGACTGTACAAAACAAAAAGGTTACAGGCACCATACTCACATACTGGTTTCTAGAATATTGTTTTCAAGGCTGTTGCCATGTTAGCTTTTTGGAGCCGGAAGTGACAATATTTTTATGAGAGAGTGCAGCTAGGGTGACGGGTTGAAAATTACCAGCTGATTAAGGAGTTTTGTAAAAGCCAAAAAGTGATTTCAGCTCTTTAACAGTCATGTCAACTTCATGTAGGCCTAATGTATGTAAACCGACTAATTACCATGTTAGTTTACAGGCCCATTAATGCAACACTGAAGTAACCTGTATTTATATAGAACTTTTTAAAACACACATCTACAAAGTGATAAGAAAAGATTAAACAAAAGCCCAAAAATGGACCAACCAGGTAGGAATTGTCGCAAACATACATGAAATAATTTTACCACGTACAAGGGCAAAGCATACACACCAATGGGCATATACACACTTTGTATATGTTCCATTCCATTCCATTTTTATTATGAAGCACAAATTTAAATAACATGAAGGCTTTCAAGTGCTGTACAATAAAATAACACAATAAAACATAATAGAAGATAAATACTAAGATAAGATTATTGGACAATAAAAAGACTTGAAGACAGAGGAGAGTTTTTAAATGCAGCTTAAAACAATCCAGATTCTCTTTGCATTTGATATGTTGAAGGAGGCGGTTCCAGAGGGTTGGTGCAAAAACAATGAAAAGTTATCTTAATCAGAAAGATATTGCAATTAAGTAAATGGTAAAGTTAACACAATCCCTAACCTCAACCACAACTACAATTGCAATGTTTGTGAGTGGGAAAAAAAAATCCTTTTTGTCCAATAAATAGATGCCCTAAAATTGTGACAGGTGTGAGCTGTCAGTCACACCTGTCAATCAAACCCCCACATGGCAGACTTCAAGATCTTCCCTCAGCCCAAAAAATAACCACCACTAGACTCATTGTGGGGTTCAAATAAAATTAATTTAACCCCCTTGGAAGGTGGAAAGTAATTATTGACTTCTGGAAAGAATATGATGTTTTTTCTATTGGAGTAAAATGGAGCCAGTATATTCTGGAGCCAGCATCTAGTGGCCATCAGTAGTATTGCACTTAACGATACTTCTGCGCTGGCTTCAGCTTCTGGTGGTTGCCCCTTGGTGTCATTGATGACAAAACAGCTTCTACCTGTTTATCCATGTGTACGTGTGCATGTGTGAGTGGAGGTGTGATTGCTCCACACAGGCCTGGGGCGACACTGCAGTGTAAGACCTGTTGCCATGTTTACATGCGTGTTTATGTTTTTGAGGCAGGAGTGATTGATCGCTGGCAAATGTCTGCAGGGTAGATCAGGCGATCAAGGAGAGGCAGGAATGAAGGGGTTCTTCTCTTCTTGATTGACTTTTCCAGGGAGTTCCCATTCCAGACGCTCCTACGCAACGCTAAAGGAATGGGGTGTACGACTGCACCTCTGCTCTGCTTTCCCATTAAGGCTCTACATATATGATCAGATTTAATTTTTTTTGTCTCTCCATCTCTTACTTTTTAAAAATGTTTTTGTCACATGAAGACTTTTACCAGTTTTACTTTCATTTATTTCAGAAATCTGACTCTTTTGTCATTTGGCGTGCAAGTCAATTGACAAAATGTGTTTGGAATAGCTTTTAGCAAAATTGGAGATCCAAAGCGTTTCACAGTTTAACATTAAATCTGTATTGGTACACATTAAGAGCAAAATAGCTACCAAAACAATGCAAAATAGTACGTCGAAATAATAATGTTATTAAATCAATACAAATACAATTTATACAATTGGAAGTCTACCCAACTTTTAAGGAAATATAATGAAAAACAAAGTTAAAACACACATTAAAACCAATAAGTATCAACTTTTTTGTCAATGAAGTAGCATACCTGAGTTAATTTATAACATGTGCCTCTATGGAACTTAATAATGGTTGATAATTTAATGGATTTCAGCAGTTAGTTCTAGTTTTAGTCTGTTTAGTTTTCAGGAATCCCAAGTATTTGTTGGATTTTTAGTGCCAGAGCATTCCAGGATGAACTATTTTTCTGTTTTTAAGTCACTGTAAATAGAATATCTATGTGCTCTTATTTTTTACTTTTCGCAGTCTATAACAGTCTAGTGATGCAGATTGTCTTAAGATTTCATGCCATGTGAAACACAAGCAGTACAGAAATGTTGGAGAGATCGACCATCACCTGCTCAAATCAGGCCACTCGAAGAGAAAAGGAGGAGTGAGAGGTGGATTGGAGTGCCGTGAGGCAGACCGGGACTTTCCAGACCTGGCTGCATAAATCCTAACTTTGACAGCCCATCCCCAGCTCTCAGTCTACCTGCCCTGACACACTCGCTCACAGCACGCATCTTTCCTCACATGCGCTACCCGTCCTCCCACGTCTCCATCTGTCTCGCTCAGATCCACCTGATCTGTTTGACTTGTATTTGTCCATTGCCATAGCTGCAGCAGCCTCCGCACTTAACCGAGATGAAGGCGCCTGTAATTAGACGCAAACACAGATTGAGATATGATCATAATGATGTGTGAACATCAGTGGGGAGGGCATTAGTGCATGTCATGCCTTGTACAATTCGCAGGTTTGAGAACGACCTTGAAGTTGCTTTTATGTCGAAGGTACTTAAGTTTATCTTTTTAATCCTAATATTTAAGCTCTCTGTAAGTAGATCAACATTTTAGTGTTAGTTTTACATTCTTGAACTGTCTGTGCTTTAAGGAAAAGCCACAATAAAATAAGCACCTGAGCAAATGAGACAGAAAATCTGTTTTGAAAGCCTGATGGTTCAACCTGCTAGTGTTTAACTCGGCCCTAATGTATGGTATAAAAGGTGGTTGCCAAGGAACACAAAGCCAATAAACCCCATTTTCTCAATAATCACAACGCTCTCATCTACAGCTGTCAGTTAACACATTTATTGCAAAATCAATTATTCCTCATTGACAATAAAACATTATATAATAGCAACTGTGACTGATTCAGTTGTCATGCACTGGATCTGAACGTTACGCTCAAATAATATCTACTTTCAACAGTGAAGGTGTTAGGCTGTTGTTCATCCTGTTCCCAACACAGGAACTTTTCCAGAGGCTGTGAAGCTCTAAGAACAGAGGTTAGGGTGTCTCATTTGGAAGAAGCAGAGTTAAATCTAGTTCCCCAGTTACACTTTAGAAAGGCTCAGAAGTATTTTGGAAGGTGTCCCTACAGAACAGAAGCAAAGTAACTTTAACAAACAAATAAGTAACATTTATTCAGCAATAATGTTGTATTTTTTTCATTGAGGGGGTTGTGTTCATGCAGTAAACATATGACGAATTTTGCACAAAGCGGATTACACCTCTTGTTTAATTGCAGCTGACAATTATCTTTTTTCTCTGTTCATTTTATGCCATTATTATAGTATAAAGTTAATCATTGTTGAATAACATGCAGGATTAGATGCAGCATCAAAGGCAATTTGAACACCATGTAAACGTAGCTAGACCTTCAAAACTGATTAAATGATCTACCTCTGTTGGGTCTCTGTAAACTTAATTTGATTCTGATTTGAATTGATAAGCACTTTGTGACTCTGTCTGTGAAAAGTGCTCTATAAATAAATTACTTTACTTTACTTACTTTACTTACCTCACTACAAATATTTGATAGAAACAGAAAATATTCAAAGTAGAATATACAAAGAATAATAACAAAATGTAGTCCAGGTAGGTCTATAGACTCAAAATGTCTGACATTTTGAGGGGCAGATCATGTACAGGGTGGGGAAGCAAAATTTACAATATATTGAGGCAGGGATTGAAAGACAGTGTATGACCAGTTAGTTTATTGAAAGCCATGAGAGTTTATTTGCCACAAGAAAATTTACATAATAGAAAATGTTTTTATTCTATGTGTCCTCCTTCTTTCTCAATAACTGCCTTCACACACTTCCTGAAACTTGTGTCAGTGTTCCTCAAATATTCGGGTGACAACTTCTCCCATTCTCTTTAATAGTATCTTCCAGACTTTCTCGTAATAGTTTGCTCATAGTCATTCTCTTCTTATATTATAAACAGTCTTTATGGACACTCCAACTATTTTTGAAATCTCCTTTTGGTGTGACGAGTGCATTCAGCAAATCACACACTCTTTGACGTTTGCTTTCTGATTACTCATATGGGCAAAAGTTTCTGAAAGGTATGGATAATAGTGTTAGGTATGATTATGACATCAATATATGTTTGGTTTCAAACAATTGACGTAGTGCCTGCTGAGAAAAAACAACTAAATGTTCATTGTAAATTTTGCTTCCCCACCCTGTAGTCCGCTGGCCATAAGATTTAATTATTTCCTATGATGGTGCTCTTTGGTAGAGGTCTTTTACTAAAGGTACTTCTGTGCAGAGCTACCACAACAAAGAGAAGATAGATATCCTGGATCTTGGGGAGCATCCTCCTCTCACAGTGATAGTTCTGAAATACTATCTGTCCTTATGTTTTATCTGCTCAAGCTATTTCAAATTTTTGTACACACATATAACAATCAGAATATTTGATATTTATATTAAATTCAAATTTTATTTGTATAGTGCCAAATCATAGCAAAAGTTTTCTCATGGCACTTTACATATAGAGATAGTCGAAACCAGAATCTCGAGTAGGTTTACAGAAACCCAACAGAATCCTCCAGGAGCAAACACTTGGTGACAGTGGTGAGGGAAAAAAATTTAGTTTTTAATTGAAAACCATATGTGCCTCAATCGTCAATGAGGTTTGAAAAGGTGCTATGATCTAGACATTACCTAAACTTCCAAAAAAGTGGTGGAAATCAGGATTAACGTATACCTTACGAAGAGGAAGAACAATTTTTTGGCTTATGTCGTGTCTTTAATAGAGGTTAAGTACATAGTGGTCATGTAATTCTCCACTCATAGTTTATACCAATGATGGAAAATGCGAATATTGATGAAAGTGTGATGTTTTATCCATATTTTCTTATACAGGTGAACGGAACACTCAGTCAACACAAATAATCATGTTTAGATGATACATATGACTGAGCTAGAACTGTTCCTTTTTAATTAATTATGCATAACTAATTATAATTTTCAGTCAACTAGTCTTGCAAAACCGTACATTGAAAGTTGTACAGTGAATTTCATCATACCCATTGCTGTAAACTAACACGTATTCTCATTAATTAATCTGCCACATAGCCCAACACCCGTGTGAACCGGTGTAAACACGCTGCCATTGTGAAGGTGCTTGATTAATAAACCGACAATATGAAGTTCACTTAAGTACACTGTAATTAAAGCTTTTAAGAGGCTAGTATTGTCTGTACTCGTCATTATTTATCCTCAATCAAGTTCTCACATGCAACCTGTTGATAAGGGAATTGTTGGCACAGTGTGGGTGTGTATTGGGTGTACTGTTTTAATTTGAGAATTTCTGAGATGCCTGTGATATTTAGAAGCAGCGGCGGGTAAAGTAAGTCTCACCTGGTGTTACGTAGGAGTGGGAGTGTTGTTGATAGTGATCCATTTTAAGAACAAAGCGCCAACACACGTTCCATCTGGATGGACGCAATGTCATATTATCAATGTCTCAGTATCACGTCTTCTTTCGTTCACACCGGAACGTAAATATCACTCACCCACACTGGCTTCGTCACTATTCTCTAGGTTTTATTGTGTCTGCGTCTCAGGGAAAGGCATTGGCAGAGCAAAGGGAAAAAAATAGCACTTTTGTTTTTCTAACAGGTGTGTAAGTGTGTGTGTTTATGCACAGATGAGCTTGAGTGACACAATTCCAACAAGACAGAACTAGAGGTGGAGAGACTCCTCCTGAAGTTTCGTCACAACAAAACAACACATGGTGATGGAGATACTGGTGTGTTTGGAGACTGGGCTGTCAGCGTGGGCCCGAATACAGCAACAGTAGCTAATGGAAACATTGAGAATGAGCATATCAAATATGACGATACTAGATTCATATGACCGGTTCTACTTTAAGTTTTAGATTATTCCTCAAGGTTCAGATAAACAGTACGTGGTGCAAAGTTCACATTGCAAGCTCGGGAAATAGTAGACTTTTATTTTAATGTTGTAGAGGAAAACTGAGCCAGTTTTGAGTATGTGAATGGCTCCAAGAAGTGTCAAGAAGAGATGGATGATGAAGCAGTATTTGTTGTAATACTGACAGTTGGATTATATTGTCATAATTCCTAAAACCTGAAGAAAGCGGTTTATTAGCCAAAGTTTAGAATATTAATATGTGGAGCAATATTATTCTGCTATATGTGCTGGATATGTTTAAGCAGTTGACAATAAGGAAAATAAATTTGTGAATGTGAGAGTGACTGTCTCTATATTCAGCCCTGCGATGACTGGCGACATGTCCAGGGTGTACCCCGCATTTGCCCGTAAGTAGCTGGGATAGGCTCCAACGACCCCCCGTGACCAAGTGAGGATAAGGTGGGTTCAGATAGTGAATGAATGAATGAATGCATGAATGAATGAATGAATAAATGAATGAAAATAAACCCTCCACTGTTTTAAATCTTGCTGTTTTACAATTAGGAATTTATGAGGTGTTTGTGAGTTGCAACATTACATCTGTCAGTGCTCACATACTTTTTTGTCTAAAAACCATGTAGATTTCATAAGTAAAGCTCAGAAAGCGCAGAACAGAAGCAACATTTCGGTAAATAAGATCAAAATGTAGACTAGACTCTTCTTTATTACATGACTACTGTATTACAAACATTTATGAGCCTATGTGCCTATTAGAGTTCTAAGATAACTTGCCAAACTGAAACTCTACTGACATGTAATGCATTGTGGGTGTCACATGTATTATTTTTTTCTGCGTAATGGGCTTTATCATGATTATCAATGTAAATTTGATTGCATTTTGCCTGTTTATATTGTTATATTGCCCATATTGAGAGTCCGGTTTCGACTGGCTCAATATGTAAAGTGTAATGAGATAACTCTTTTTATGATTTGGTGCTATATAAGTAAAATTTGATTGATTGATTGATTGATTGATTGATTAATAGTACCCAATGAGAACATGCTGAGATGCGATGATATTCAGAGGTTGATCTCAGAGCTGTGGACACGTGTTTAGCAGTGTGAAAATGATTGTGCCCAGGTCTGTACAAGACCTTATTTTCTGTTTTCTGTGGTGTGTGCTTATTGACATATGATAAGATTGTCAATATGAATTATCTGTAAACTCAGTCTTTAAATAGTGTGAGACTTGTGATCAGATTTTAGATTATCATCACACAGGTTCCTGAATATGCTGTAAATTTCAGGTGAATGCTTCCTTTTTACACACATAAATAACTA
Source organism: Sphaeramia orbicularis (assembly GCF_902148855.1). Taxonomy (NCBI): domain Eukaryota; kingdom Metazoa; phylum Chordata; class Actinopteri; order Kurtiformes; family Apogonidae; genus Sphaeramia; species Sphaeramia orbicularis. The sequence continues at coordinate 18,731,650 of NC_043960.1, forward strand.
CTTGCGAAGTGCGTTGGATAGCCATTATTCCCTCTGATTAGTGAAGTGAAGAAAGCTATGTGTTCGTCTGTGTTTGCATAGAAAAGTGGAGTCTATGTATTGAGTCTGTGATACAGATGACTGACACTGCAGTTGAGCTGATGAAAGCTGAGTAATTGATCTGTCTGGCAGTGTGTGGGTTGCCAGAATTGGGGCTAAACCTCCTTCTCCTGGAGGGAATTCAGCCTGTTTTGTCTTTGCCCTGTTAACACACGGACTGCTCTAATTTCAGTTGGCCTGTAATGTGATGAGTAAAGGTGTAATTGACTGTGGTTTTTCTCCACAAACCCCCACCCGTGCTCTCACACACTTACTTTCCCTCCTCTGTCTGTCTCTTACTTTTTTCTCTCCTATACCTGGCACTTTTTCTCCCTCAGTCTTCTCCGCCTCCGGGGCGTCTTAGTGATTTCTTTATTTGGGTGTTTGTGGTTGGCAGGAATGTGCCGGGGTTTCAGTGTTTGACACTGTAGTCCTCAATAATGAGAAAGCAATGCTCACACAGGGGCAGGTCTACTTTCACTAGTTTCTCCAGTGAGTTTCTGGAACTTGAGGCAGTATGACGTTTTACAGCAGAGTTCAATACCCTGCTTCATCAGTAATTTAATGTAGTGTTGTCTCTAAACAAAATAGACTATTTAATTTGATCAGGGGTCAAATATTACATGCAGTAATCCATAATAAAATCTGGGTGAAAATGATAGACCAAAATTAAACAAATGCAGTAAACTCAAGATCTTTGAAAAGAAATGCTTAGACATTAAAAAAGCTGGCCCCATTACCTCAGAGTGTCAAGATTTGTCATTTATATAGTTCAGCAATGTGCGTTGAATGAGTTGTTTTTAATGTTTGGTTGTCACACTGATCTGATTATCTATAGCCAAACTGGTTATGTTTCCTGCTGCCGAAATATCAGGAATTGAAATCTAAAAAACATGGAAATTATGAAATCGATGAATATCCCCTCGAGCCATATCAGTAGATATAAACAGTAATCTACTAACTATTGGAATCTGATGTGGCTTCCATAAAAACTCTTTTCTCTTAAAAAAAAAAAAAAGGAAAAATCTGAGTTGAAAAATAATTATTTCCCAATTTTAACAGTTAAGTGTCTGAATAGTGATGGTGTCAAGGTTGTACTCCACACTAAATGTTACATAATTTATCCTGATTCATTCCAAAGACAGGTGTAAGATCTGGCCAAACTAGCATCCTTCTGAAGTTGTACTATATGTTTTCTAAAAACAAAAAAAAAAAGATTTAAAATGACATCCCAATGTGTACTTATCAAACTCTGACCCTTATTTCTCTTCAGTCTTCTGTCAGCACTAGCATAAAGGTCAGGAATGGATGCGACAAGATTAAATTAAATCATTTAAACGATCGCTTCAGCCACTTCATTCCCATTTGTGTTTTTTTTAGACTCTTGAATTTGTTGTTTAATCAGAAAGCCCGGTTCATCTGGGGATGTGAGAATGTGCAATTGAACTCTGATGTGGATCAGAGAACCAGACTCTGATTTGCCTAAAAACACAGGTCTTGGTCTGCCTCAAGTGAACCAAATGCAGGAAGTGGACTACAAAACGGGGCATTGTGGGTAAACACAACTTACACAAATGTGTAAAATTTGATGTAGCTCCATGTTTTGTTTTCATGTGGCTGAAACAGAAGTTGCCCTGGATTAACCGATAGATGAACAAGGTTTCTTGTTCAGTGTTTGTCCTATCTTTTCCTCCAGTAGGCTAATTCTTGATGTAGCGCCACCAGAGGTGAGGAGGGGAATATGCTATTCAAAATATTCAATATGTTTGACAGCGCAATATGAAAGCAAACTCGGACCAACTGACCCCAATTGATGGTCTGCAGGACTGTTAGGTGTGAAATCAACCTTAGGCAACAGTTTTGGTTTTATAAGCAGGTCTTTATCCACCAAACTGCTGCAAAGTTGCACTGTTTCTAAGTTGTGTAAACAAGAAATAGAAATGTGACGTCATTTGTCCAGTTAGCAGGAACATATGTCAGGGTTTACAGCTCTGTGATATTGTTGACATAGTGCAGATCTGTGTTCTTGGACTTGGAATTTATCATCTGAAGTCTGGAAACAGGAGTAGGATGAAATGAAATGACAGTATTTCTTCGATTAATTCTGATGAACATAGAAAGATGTCCCAAATGAAAATGAAAACATCCTCCTAGTGTCAAAAATCTGCACACTCAAAAGACGTGATACACTGGAGAGTGTTACAACAATATAAAGCTGACTTTGAGTGAAGGAGGGCTTGAAACAAAAAAAACAAAATCGAATTATTTCTGCTCCTTGACTGACTTTTTGTCATTTCTCTGATTGGACTTGTACTAGTAAGTGCACATTCTTCCACCACTGTGTATATTCAGTCAAAGCGTACATGCTATCCTGTATGGAGGGCCATGCAGGTATGCAGAGAGAGGCTACGGCTGAATAAATGTAGCTCATATTTATACATCTGTCAAGACACACACCATGTGAGCACCCACACACACATGTACAGAGTCACATTCCCCACTTTCAAGCATGCATTTCAGCAGGCCTGAGAGCAGGAAAGAAATGAAACCACCAAATGCTGCACGTATCCTGTACATTTAGAACCTTTTAACGGATCGCTTCTTTCAGGTTGGGATATTTTGCTCGCCGCAGGACCCCCAAAGCTGACAGAGCCTGGCCGCCCTTCCCAGAATAGAACAATATCTGCCAGGTCGACCGAGGGGCCCAGCAGCCACCCCCCAGACACACACATACACACAGTGGTGTACACAAATGTCTGGCCTTTAAACCGTCAGCGCCCAGGCCTTGCCTTACATAATGACAGAGAATGGAGGCATTAAGGCAATTTGTTTGATTTAAGCTGTCAAGGTGTCCTGGACCCTGCCCCTCTCAGCTGGTTTTGATACCATGAGTCTGCGCCTCAGTCCTTGGCGGTGGAAGAAAAAACAAGAGAAATGCCTCACACACAGACACAGGACGGAGAGGGGTCTAGGTAAGGGAGGTAGCAAAATAGAATAAGGTTTATGAGGTCCACAGAGAGGCTGAGCAGTGACAGAGCAGAAGGAGATGCATGTATGAATGTGGTATAAGGGAGGAGGAGGAGCTCCACTGTGGAGGAGGACAAGATGTGGTTTGCAGTTGACCTCTCTTGCCTTTTCTAAACACGAGGGCAGGTTTGTTTGCCTGAACAACTATGGCTGCAATTTTTTTTACATTAAAGATTTAGGTTGTTGAATACCACGATAGTTGAAAAGTCAAAAAACACTATAAAATGTTTAGATACTCACAACAAGTGGAAGTAAATGGCTCAAACTTTTTTTTGATTATATGCTTTGGGGCATGTATATCCATGTTCCCTTTATCCACATTATTGTTTTTACTTTTATGCCCAAACAAATTACCTTCTTCTGTTTTTACTCCCTCTGTTACTCCGCTAGCTACTGGACAGCTGTGAGACCTTCACCTAATTTTACTCTGATCCCTTGCTCGACATCACACAAGAGGTCTTTAGTAATAATAGTGTACTTTTGGGATCTCATAATGTTGAGGTTTGATGTAAAGTGAGTCAGAGAGGCCTTAATTTAACTGTGAGCCTTTACTTTTGTGTTATGTTTGGAACAGATTCTATTGTGCAGATGTTGCTGTGCTATTTCTTCTATTTAGTCTGTTAATGCTGTCGAAAAAGTCACAAAAGTGTCCCCTCACTTGCTCTTATAAAGGATCTACATGTAAATGAAAATGCCATAATGCAAAGTAAAAGCATGAGTGGAGCGTCACAGGTAATTACACTCGAGCCGAGGAGTGTAATTGAACCTGATCAAACCTGCTCACTGTGTGTGTGTGTGTGTGTGTCAGTGCATGTGTGTATGAGTGTGTATGCACTGTGAGTGGAATAGAGGCCCAGTGTTCTTGGGTCCCAGCTTTAAATAAGGGGGCTTTATCTGTCGGTGTGTACAGTGCTGGTGTGGAAGCACTAAAGGGCCAAAGCGTTTCCTCCGTACAGACGTGGCTCATGCCGCTCGCTCCAGGTGTGGTGACCACTAAACAGCACGGCTTTTAACCGTCACGCCTGATTAGGAGCCCGAGGCCAACCTGGCACACGCACACCGGCACACAGCGAGCCGTGCACGCGCACATCCATTTCGAGTTTACAACTTAATTTCCCCCCCAAGTGTTCATTAACCTCCCTCCCTCCCCTTTTGGCCCTGTTTGCAGTGGAAACAGGCATTCTGGGAGTTGGAGTGTTTAGTTTGAGGTTTGAGCTTTCTGACCAACTCCAGTTTCAGAGACGACGCTTTTCTCAGTTATTTCGCCATCATTGTTCCTTCCCACTTTTCAGGGGACATTTTGGTGACTCTGTGAAATGTCATGTGTAATTAAAATTCCATTTTATATGATTCAGCTCAAGAAGTAACCTTATGACCTGTGTGGATTTCTAAGAAGTTACATGTTGAGGCATCCTGGCTGGCCCATAATTGCAATGTCCTGAGTCCTGCTCAGCGTTGCCAACTTGGTGATTTTCTCTCTAAATTTAGTGACTCAAGACCCCTTGAACAACTTTTTTGTAAGCACTTAGTGACTTTTTGGGTTGATTTCAGCTCCTGTCTTGAATAGGGTCGACTAAAAAATGTTTCTTTGTGAATCTGGCTCTGGCTCTGTGCACTGACAGCAGCGGCTCATTTCGCCGACCGATCAGCAGCTAGATACAGATGAGAATGAGCTGTGAATGGATGTATACAACAGTCACAGATAAACACTATCTAAAGAACTCCTCCTTTTCTTTTGTCTAAGTTACTAATGACTATGTAAATTGTATTTTCTCATAAAACACAAGGTAATATACATGTGTAAGGACTACTGAAGAAGTTTTCAGCTTGTTTCCATTGAAGACAGATGACAACACTGTCTTGACTATATAACAAGTGGATATCACCCATTGTTTTGGGGACAGCTGGGCTATCAAGGGTGGCATCACAGTATAGCAGTATTGCAAAAAAAAAAAAAGTAGAATTGTGACATTTCTCATCATTATCCACCAGTGTCTTTTATTAATATCTTCAGACTATTTGCTCATATCTGACAGGTCAAGCTTTTTGTAGTCATTTTTTTTTAGATATAGTATAATTTATACCACCTGTGCTCATAACCCTCTGTCTGTTTCTCTCTCTTTCTCTAGATCTCCTTTGAATTGGCCGAGTACACAGCTAACGTGGACGGTGTTGGTACGCTGCGTCTCTTAGATGCCATAAAAACGTGCGAGCTCACCAACAGTGTGCGTTTCTACCAGGCCTCCACCAGCGAGCTGTACGGCAAAGTCCAGGAGATCCCTCAGAAGGAAACGACGCCCTTCTACCCCCGCTCACCTTACGGTAATACACATGAACGTAATATACTGGAGCTCCATGTGGAAACACACACACACACACACTCACACCCACACACACACACACACACACACAAGCATTACCTAACATTTTCTACCTTGCTCAATTCATCAGACAATTGCGTATGGCCTCATACAGGCAGCCAAACACAGACTGCTTGATACCTCTTCAGCAATTTTTCCTTGCATGTGTGTGCGTGTCCTTGCGTGTGTGTTTGTGTGTGAGCGAATAGAGGGGGCTTCAGTACTCGGGCAGCGTTTGAGCTCTCCACACACCCCGAGGCCAAACGTCTGACTGAGGACTGAAGTGGCTCTCACTTTAACAAAGACACCTTTATATCCACAGCACTCAGCACTCACTTTCAGCACACACTCTCACACACACACACACACACACACACGCACACACACAGGCTGTACACGTGTGTGAGCGCTCAGGTTTCATGTTCTCTGTTGTCTAAATGCTCTCCTCCCTGACACTTTCCCCATCTGTCAGCACTCAATCTGAGGCTGCATGGGAGGCACATACCATCATGAGGAGGGCTGCAACTCTATTAATTAGTCTTTGGAAAGGGGAGGCGGGGTTGCCATAGCGACCTCCCTTCACCTCCAGTGTACATCCTGACCTATGGCTTAATCAACGGGCGCCTCCCTTTGCTTGCTCTGGTATTCCCCTCATCACAGAAAAGGGAGGGAGGGAGGAGACAGAGGAAGATGGTGACAGGAAAAGAGGGAGATTTTTTTTTTTTTTTTTTTTTTCAGAGCCTGCGTTTGGTCAATCAGCAAGAGTCTGAGGTCGACCTTTTTGATGATGAAATATGATCTGTGATAACTGCTCTGCACAACTGTGACATGTCTTGATATAGCAGCGCCAAATCTCTCTTTTTGATGACTTTCTGTAACCTGGAATATAGAACAAAACTGTGCTGACTGAAGATCTGAGTAAAAGTGTATCTCAGGAAAAAAAATGAACAATGTGAAAAAGCTAAAAATGTTAACAGTTTATGAGACTTACATAAAGTTAAAGCAGCACATGTTCTATGTGTGCTCTATAAACATACTCACCAATTTCTAGAAAGGTGAAACAGCAAATGAATCCTGTTTTATAATAGAATAACACTAGAAGGGCTGATTTTGCACATCCTTGAGCAGATTTGGGGTACTTTTTACTTAATTTCTATTTTATATTTGTAAGTTATATGATACTATTCTACGTCTTTGGCAGTCAGAGCTTTACAGTATTTCACAAAAACACAAACTACTGCAGTAATATCACATGCACAGTGGCACAGCCTCTAAGAGCATCTTTGGGTTTGATGTACAGTGAAGTAGCGTAGTTGGCGATCTAATCACTCCTGATTTACCATACTACTATTTACTTCTTCACTACATCTGGACAGCAGATGAAAATATGCCTGTTGGCTAACTCTCATTTGTAGCTTTTTATGTTTTTGTTGATTAATGAGTACTGCCACTGTCAAATGAAGCAGTATGTCTTAGGGGCTAATATTATGCTTTTTACTCCACTGCAGGTTTCTGACAGGTGTAGTTACTTTTCAGAGTACAGTTTTCACCCTTGTCCTGTTCAGTGACAGCCATTTATGTAGTTCTTATGTGACCATTAGTGGTAACATCATATGATTTTATAGAACTTTATAATATTTGGATACTTTTACTCAAGTACAGTTTTTAATGCAGAACTTTCACTTTTAGAGGAGTTTTTTCACACTGTGGAACTGGAGCTACCACTGAAGTAAAGTATTTGAATTGTATAATAATAGTGAATAATAATAATGAATTTTATTTTCATTGCACAAATGTACAATGAAATTTGAAGTGCAACCTCAGAGGTATAACATAAGATAAGATAAATAATACTTATGACCTTGAGTCAAGGCTAATAGGTTTTTCCACAGTACATTTATTGACACAGTTACCTACAAGGTCTGTGATGTAAAAGTTGGCCAAAAACAATTATTGGCCCATTCCACCAAGAGGGAAAGTCACATAAGGTTATTACTGACAAAGCTAACTGATCCCAGTTCCGAGAATGCTGTGCTGAAGCATCTTTCTGGAAAGCTGAATGGGTGGAAAAGGTGTGGTAGAAAAAATAGCAGCAGTAAGAGTGACACGGCCACGGAGTTAAGTCAATCGTGAAAAAGAGCCGGTTTAAGACAGATCCATGAGAAGTCAGCAGAGTCAGGATATGATGCATCAGAATCCTTTATACATGGGAGAAATGGGTTTAAGGCTTTACAGCTCAAGGAGCAGTCCTAAAAACAAGACCGCCGTATGTTTTTTTAAAATTTTTTTTAAATATTTGTAGACAGTGAACCCCCACATTTCATTGTGAATATACAATTAAATGTGTTGTAGGACACTGTATGAATAAGCGGATATACAAAGTAAAATGTGTGTAGTATTGATTATGTACAAGACAGGTTCGTCTTTCAGCTGTTTTAATCATCTCATCTATATTATAAAAGCCAAATGGCTGTGTGTGTATGTCTGTGTGTGTGTCCAGGGATTCACACAAAATCCTGAAAGAGCTGGCTGCTGTATTTTGGCATTCTTATGTATTTTTGGTCAAGGAAGAGACCAGCGAAAACGGCAAGTTGATAGGACCAATATTTTGGGAGATAGTAATTCAATACCATCACGTTGCTATGGTGAGAATGCTTTGGTGGTGACTGCTGGACAAATGCGGTACAACATGTATTAATACACAACAGCATAAAAGCTACCACACCTAGAACCTGTGGATCCCCATGGGTCAAGGCACTAGTTTTTCTTTAAACTAAACAGTGTTACAGCAGCATGTGGTTTGTGGATAATATCAGTATTTTATAATCACTATCAGAGTGTTGGGAATGTCCTCATAGTCCATACAACAACAACTCAGTGGACAAGAACATAGCATTTGCTTTGTCCTCTGGTTTGGTCAAAATGTTTGAAAAACTGTTGACTTGTTTCTATGTCTCCTCTCAGGTGCTGCAAAGCTCTACGCCTACTGGATTGTGGTGAACTTTCGAGAAGCCTATGACATGTTTGCGGTCAATGGGATCCTCTTTAACCATGAAAGTCCACGGAGAGGTGAGCTCACTGCATACATTCTTCTACTCCAGGTTGACCCTAAAACATTATTTGTTTTGGATCCTAATGTGAAAAATGTTATATTGAGTTTAGAAAATTGTGTTTAGAACAGATGACAGCTAGAGCTAAAGACGTTTTTCTTGTTTTTATGATCATACATGATGAGGACAAGTATCGTATCAGACCGAGAAGGTGTTTTTAAATCCCATGGCGTTGTTCACACTAATGCAGATATTACAGATATGTATGTCTCATACATGAGCATGTAGAAATGAATATGCCAGGCCAATGGATGGAAGTAGAATTTACATGAACAATACATCAAATACCAGAGAAGAAAATGAGGGGCATCCATAGTAAGTTAGTAAATTATTACCCTGCCACTCGAAGGGAAGGCAAGGGGCACTGTTTTTGGCTCTGTTAGTTAGTTTGTTTGTTTGTTAACACTTCAGCAGCCAAAGTATTGGTTAAATTCATATCAAATGGGGTTTATAGATTGCCAGTGACCCAAAATAGATGTGATTACATTTTGGGAAAAGGAGGTCAAAGTTCTAATTTTTTAATCAATTTTGTATTTATTTATTTTTTCCCATTGTCCCATGTCTCTAAAAACATCAATTTTGTTTCAATTTACTTCAGACTTGGCATATACTGTATATAGAGGCAACTGATACGCTGACATCAGCACACGTATAAACATGATGACATTAGCTGGATCGATGCCAAAATAAGCTGCAATATGTGCAAGGGTCGGGATTTGTTGTGCCTTTGACGTGCATTTCTTCAACTTTTTTTTTTTCCTAATTAGTAACCATCTACTATCACCACTTTGTTGTGGTTTTACAAAGCAGCAATTAATATACACAATGGATGTGCATGACTTTAGAAACTCTCTAACATACACATGATCTGATTTTCAGTGTGTTAAAAATGTGCACTTTAGTACACTCCCCCCCCGTGTGATTTAAGATGCTGTTGATGGGGATGAGAATGTAAATATTCAGCTGTTTCTCTCTATCTGTTCATGTGAAGGGTCATCTCATATTCACTATAATAGATATTATATACCAGATATTCACTGAATATCATCGACTGATTTTCATCCTTGAATAAATGGATGGGAAGAAAAATGCCTGTATACTTAACAACTTGTTACTATTGAATTAATTCAATGAACATAATCTGTTGAAATGTTACAAATACTCTCTGTAAATGGACTGTACCAAATAGTGTTCCCAGAAAATTATCTGAAAATGTCAAAATGACCATTAAAAATAATTATTTGATAGAATATAAGTCGTCAGGACCAAGTGTACCATTTTAAGTGTCTTGGCTGAAGTTGCTAAACAGTCATGCCCAGGTGTGCAGGAAAGGTAATGCCTTATTTTGACCAGTTTAATACTATAGACACCTTTTTGTTAAAGCTATACAAAGATACATTACATCATGAAATCGTGTCCCTGACTACGGTCACAACTTTAATTGAGCGTTTTCTCAATACGGTTACAGTGTGAAACTGCTGACATCACTCAGCCTGACAACAGACCGAACCCACAACAAAGCAGTAAAGGAGAAAGTAAACCATTGTTGGACTGTGTGAATGTATTCAATTACACGGTCTATATAAAGTCATATTCATTCACCGGTGGAACCCGGCTTCTCATAACTCCCTGACAGACACGCTCACATTCATACACACTCACTCCGACACATTGTGAGTGGGTTGTGGCCACATTTTTAATATGTGCTCTGAGCCCTGAGGGTCGCAGGCGCTGGTTTAACCCGATTTACACGCCACCGCGACCCAAAATGAATACCATATGACTGCAGCCTCAGTGCTGCACCCAGGTCAGCCGCTCAGGTGTTATGATTTATCCCCTAATGAAGGCCCTGGCCACGACCTCAGCCAAGGTCAGGGGTCAGCCAGTAACCCTAATGGGTTACCACAGATAGATAGGTGTGGGAACTGGTGTAGTTTATAGCATAACAGTTCAGCAGCAGACTATTGCAACAGGAAGAAAGACACATAATGAAGACAGAATAGATGACTGAGACATGTACTTTTACTTGTTCTACTCTCAAATATAAAGGTTTTATTAGTTACATTACATTTGGAGAGTTCACTTGCAGAGAGTATTCAACACTTCTTGTAAAACTTGAATAGCATGATAGATGAGATTCAACAGTTTAGCTGTTTTACACTGTTGATAGATCCTCGCATAATGATCACTAATGCTGACTTTTTCACCCATTCATTCATGCAGTAATCTATGATAAACACTATGGATATTTGTATACAGGACTTTTATTATTTAGGATTACCCTTAAACTACAATCCACTATTTTTATTACCAAATTCTGTTTTAAATTGTGTATCAAATACTGAACATAAGCTGTTGAACTATTAAAAATACTCTGCAAACACTTTGTAAACTCTCTAAATGTTCTATTTTTAATTATAAAAAGAGAATTAGCCTCATCTTTTTTGTATTTCTACACTATGAGGAATTTGCCCCCCAAATTCCAGTCCTATTGCTCTCCATGTACACAAGAATACAGCCACAAGGGAGAACAATGAGTCAGAACAAATACAGGAAAAGAATAGATGGGACAGTCATTGGAAAAAAATAAACCCTCTGTGTACAAGTGTGCTTTTAGTAATAAATACGAGTTATTAGATGAACCGTACTTTAATGGTGGTTTTAAAGATTAAGAGTTTGAGGAACATTATTTCTCTTCTCCCTTATTTTGGGGTCACAGTATATACACCAAACTTCATGGGTGGGCTTAAACTTACACCTCTGATCTATAAAACCCCAAACAATAGACCATGAGCTAAGTTTGTGCTAAACTTTTCTGCAAATATATTGCATCAAGTTTTTAAATAATTAAACAAATTAAAAGGAAGCAGGTGCAGATTTATTAATGATGAAAATAATTTGTTAGTTGGAGATGTGAAGATAAAGGAGCTGAAATATTAGCTCTGCGTCCCTTAAATCAAAGACTCTCCATCCTTTACATGTACACAGAATGACCTTATAAGGGCAAAGCTCACTGGCCATTCGATGGAAAGCTGCATCTTAAGCTTTTCGCCTCTCGCTCAGCTCTTTCTAATCTTCTCTCTCGCTCTTTTTCTATCTTTCCATTCGGGCCACACACACTGTCTTTTTCTCTTCATTTCCCTCTCTCTTGCTTCATTCCATCTCTTCCCTTCCATCTTCTTTCTCTGAAGTCAGCATTTCTCCGGCAGGCCATCGGGTTTGCTACTGCCACTTCTATTCTCAGAGTTACGGCTGTTGTTGCTCATAAAGTAGGAACGCTGTGCTGTGATGTGGCCAGATGTCCCACGGCTGCCTTGCACAACCCAGTGTGGCGCTTGTGTTGGCTGAGTTGGCCAGTGTTTACCCAGGCCCCCGGGGCCTGCCATGACCCCGCCACTGCTGCACTGAGGGGGCGTTTGGTCATTTACTCCATCACCCACAGGAGGCCTTAAACCAGAAGAGATGGTGCTTTCATGCTGCGTTGATTCCTCTTTTTTCATTGTTCAACCATTGAGTAATAAAAGAAACATCAGTGTAGGACATGCTCAGAGTCAGGCATTAACAGACATGAACTGTGATTCCTTAAATAGTGGCTGTTACCTTGATTGTAGAAGGTGTTGGAAGCAGGTATTGAAGCAGGCTTGAATTAGATATTTGCATTTTCCACTGTTTAAAAAGTGATTTTTTTTTTTTAATACACAGTTCTTTCCTTAACAGCACTTTAATTTCGAACCCCATGTTGTTGCACTTGTGAGTTTCCACATTTTGACTGTGATATTAGCGCAGATACACTCATATTAATTAAAATCAAGCAATATTGCTTAACATGAATAGTCAAGAAGACCAAATTGTTGAAAATAGCATGATTATTTTGTTGTATTTGCTTGTACTTAACTTCAGGATGAGGAACTACAGTGTAGATGTTAGTAATGTACCACTTAGCTGCTTTACCTGGGTCCTACTATTTTTAGAATATTGAGTTGTTAATATCTGTTCCATCTGAAATATGTATGCTGATTAGAGATACAAAGTGCTTGATAGTGCAGATGGCTACCTACCTGGAGACCAGTTCAGTTTGTTGTTTTTGCCTCTGTAGAAGTTTTCCTCCCATAGTCACCTTGGGATTGCTCCTAGAGGATTTGATGGGTTTCCTCTCTGTATAGTCTTTTTAAGGGTGATCTGAATTTGTGAAGTGCCATGAGATAATCCTTTTTTATTATTGGCACTATATAAATACAACTGAAATTAATTGAATTGCATTGAAGTGAATACATTTCTTAAAGATTAAAGATTACTAAGAGGAAGCAATGAATGGGGCAATTTTAATTTTGCATCTTCTTTTGAGAAGAATTGTATGGATCACTTCATTAGATACATATATAATGGCTTTGCCTAGTATTCCCTATTCTGCATATCAGTTTAACGAGGCTAAGTACCAATATAAATGTATTTATTTACACAGAGCATTGCGTCATGGGTTGTGAGTGTATGTAAGTCCATTTATGTATTTAACATTAAAAGTGTGAAGTGTTTGGTCTGTTCACTTTAACCTACAGGGGTTTTTCTGACACTGAGGAAATAAGATATGATGAGTTTTGACTGTTATGTTATGCGGAAAATTAAATCCAAATAGTTTTAGTTCATAATGAAACTATAGTGGGCCACAATAGTCTAAGTATTTAATCAGAAACACTCAACCAATAAATCGGTGAAATTTTATTCATATAGCGCCACATCATAACAAAAGTAAACTCATGACACTTTACCTTTAGAGCAGGTCTAAATCAGACTCTTAAGCCACATTACAGACACCCAACAGAATCCTCCAGGAGCAAACACTTGGTGACAGTGGCAAGAAAAAACTTCCTTTTAGCAGGCAGATACTTCGAGCACACACCAGTTCTTGGAGGATGGTCGTCTGCCTTGACCAACTGGGGTTAAAGATGCACTGCAGCTGTCACACATTTATGGTACAGACAGTGTTGACTGGTATTGGTCCAAGCAACAACACCAACAAGCCCTGTGAGAAAGCAAGGAAATACTTAGACATTTTACGGTATAAGGGAAAATTGTAGTTCAGATTGTGATTCAAAGTCAAATGATTATCATATGATCTTTGGCTGGATCACGCATCCTTTGGCCAAATAGTAACAGTGTGGGAATTTCACAGTCCTTAACTTCAGTAACTATTGTATTTTTACTTTTAAAAAGTCAGGTTTTACTGGAAACCCTGTATTATTTTTCTGACAAATGATTTCTGGGTATTTACATAAAAGTGGCCTTATAGAGATGACTTATCTCCTGTTTTCTCTCAGCTTGAGTCTGAATGTCTCGGTTTAGTCATTTCTAGTGCTGTATTGTGAGACAGATAAAGCCTTATTCATTTACCTGTTTGACGCCCCTTCTCCCGCCCATTACATGTAACCCCAGGATAATACTCACTAATGAAGAAGGAAGTCTATGATGTTACTTTCAGGTGGCAATGACTTCACTATCTCCCCACCTCAATTCCCACACACAGGAAAAGCTGTGAAGTCATTGTCGTGGTGTGCCAATAGCTCTGTGTGTCTACGTTCGAGAAACAAATAGATGTTTGCCTTTAGGAGGGAGTTTTTCTTTTAACAACAAACCTACTGACTCCTGGTTTCATGGCATTGCCAAAGTGACCTTCCATGGCCAATCATTGCCTTGCCACCAGCGTGGTGTGGTGCTGTCGGTCACGTAGGATGGTCTGGTGGCTTCTGGAAGAACCGGAGAGCAGAGCGTGAAGCTTAACACCAGTTTCCTTCAGACTTACTGTCCCTGTGTAGGATTCAACAAGAAGCTCTGTCTCTCACCGCTCCCAGGATGACTTAATCCTAGCAGGAATGTGCTTCTGGATTCTCTTACCATTTTCGTATACACCTGACAGTTCATACCAATAAACAGTCAAATTCTATTGTTCTGCAAAAAAAGGTCAGAATTGGACAGCTGGGAAGGAAAAATAACCCGGCGGAAATCCAGCGTAAAGCAAAGCAAACAGAAGCCGACATCTGCAGGCTGATTCTCACTGTAGCTAGTGGCTTTCTAGTTAGCTTAGCTGTTAGCCATAACAAACAGCCCTCACACCAACTCTGAAGAGGGGGATTAGCGTTAGCAGCGGCGGCACTAAATAGACTCCATATTGGTATGACATATGAGACAGTGCAGTACTCTATCAACAGAGAAACCTGTGCAAATAACCAGTTCATTTGCTTATTTGTCCGCCACGTTCAACAAACATACAGTATTTCAAAGTCCCCCCAAAAATCTAGTTTTCACAATAAGACACAGAACCCGAGTTTAATATATAGTTATTAGCCGTGTGTTGACCTAAGGCTCTGCAGTAAATCACCACAGTTATGTGTTGTGCATGGATCCACCCCTGCTACTACTGACCAGCTCCAGTTGTAGGCTAATCCTCTGGTTTATTTGGGGAAGTCCCATCCATCTCTCCACCCTGAGAGCTCTGTGGTTCACGCTTGGCAGTATAGAATAATATACTGTTATGTTAGGAGAGAAGACCAGTTAGCATTGGGGAAGTTAGAATAGCACTGCCAAAGTCAATGCTGCCCCTTCAAATACACACTTTCAGCCGCTCAACCTCTACATGCCTTGGCTTCATCTTTCTGCTTTGGTTGAGTTTGAGCCCAAAAGGTCAGATTGCATGATAGATTTGTTAAAGGATATGTTTTCCATTTATTGGAGAGATTGTTTTCAAAGGAAATCTTCAGATGGGAATGACTTGGTCAGGGGGTGTCATGGGGTTTTGCCGCTATCTCGTAAGACAGGATTTTTTTTCCTTTTTTTTTTTGGCTTTACTTTTGTCGGGTGTTGATGAGAAAGGGCTGAGTGAGAGCAGCCTAAACATCAGCTGAACTATGGTCAGGTAAAGAGAGGAGTTCAACACCTCAAAGCAGAGCTGATGACAGAGTCTTCTTTTCCCTCCAGGCCTTCCACCAACCAGAGTTCTTTTAGCTTTCACATATTCTGGATTTTTATTTTTATTTTTTTTCTTAGTTTTATGAATGATTAAGTAGTTGTAATTTTATTGTTGTTTTGAGGGGATGACTAGTTTTAGTTTGGTTTTTATTTTGAGCTTTGAGTCTTTTTTTAGAGGCTGTAACAATACATGATATCAAATGTACAGTCGCAGAAAAAATTATTACACCACCCTTGTTTTCTTCAATTTCTTGTTCATTTTAATGCCTGGTACAATTTAAGGTACATTTGTTTGGACAAATATAATGACAACAACAAAAGTATCTCACAAGAGTTTAATTTCAGAGCTGATATCTAACCATTTTCCATGTTTTCTTGATATAAACCAAAATCACTTCAGTTCTTACATAAATAGCTATGGCATTGTACTGCCTAAAACAGTGCTTTTAGGCATTCCATGGTTTCTTTTCTGTCTGTTTTAGTCACATGATACACACAGGAGTTAGTACTTGATTGCGTAACAATTGTATTTTATGACGTTTGATGGTCTAATAATTTTTTCTTTGATTGTATTTTGCAGAACTATTGGTCCCGTTTTATACAAAACTATTTTATTCTTGTAGCGTTGCTCAGCCACAGTGATTAGAACCAAAAGCAAAATTACACAAAAACAACACAGTTTTAAATGAAGATATGAATCTGTAGGAATCAGAGTAAATGTTTATTTTTAAAAACATTTTTAGGAAAACTTATAATATATGTTCTTAGACTGAATGACTGTCATGCCAAAGACCTAATGCTTCTTGAAACGTCAAATCAAAATAACAGTTTTATAACTCACATTATAAGTGGGACATTGAGGGGTATAATTAGTTTTTGTCCAATCTCATGTTTTTAAAAACTGATTTTTGTCACTGCTAGTTCAAATTTTTGGTTGTTAACTATATCAACTCTACCAACTTGAGTCTTGTTGCCGTGAATATACTTCCGTCTGACTTAACCTCACTTGGTTTCAGACATGTCAGGTGGTCATTGAGGTTTCTACCTTCACTCAATCTTGCTGCCGCCCTCAAATTTGTTTTTGTTTTGCCCGATCCCCATGGCAACCAAGAATCTTGTTGACTGAGCGCTCGCTTTGAGCACTGTTAATTACGGCAGAAGTTTAGGGCACCTTTTTGCATCTCTCAGCCTCCGCCAGGGTCTGTCAACGCACTGCAAGAGGACAACCAATCCCTAAGATGTGGCTCTATGGTTTTTCGAGTTAGTCAACCTACAGCATATTGCCAAACACAATTACGTCTTTGTTTTTGATACAAGGTGAAACCCTTTGTCTTATTCACACTGTAATGTGGGGGTGGTGCAACTGAGCTCACAAAAACATGTATCAATCTACTCCCTTCTTTCCCCACACCTTCGTACACCCTGTACTGTCCATCCATTCTGTTGCCTCACACCCACCTATGAAAAAGTGTCTGTCTTTCTTACTCTGTCTTTTCAACCCTCCACCTCCACTCTAACCCTCCCAGCATCACATTTCTTTCTCTCTGCACCCTCCCTGTCAGTTGAGTCAGCCCAGAACGAGGGCAGCAGTCTGTCAGGTGTGAATAGACGCTGTGTTGGCGGAGCTGAGCGCATGACCTCTCTTGGATGTAATGCAAATATTCTCCCTTCATTTGGGCTCCAGAGATCAGTCAGAAAGAGAATTGTGCAATAACGTGATGGCAGACACTGACAGGTCTTTGGCCTGGGTGGAATTTGGCCAACCTCCGGCCCAGGAAAGATTCCTCCTGCAGAATCACTCAGTGTTCCCACAAGCCAGGTATTTTGTTCAGCACAGATAAAGGGGATGAGTATGAGCTGAGAATCAATTGGATGTAAATAAGACTGCAGTGTTAATCTAATTCCTAAAAAGTGTGGGAGTTGAAATGGAAATTAAAGGTCTTTTTTTTTTTTTTTTTAGCTTCCAATCTAGACAAAGCTCTTTACTCCCCTAGGCCATTGCTCAAAGACAGAGTGGGATTATGGGATTTGCAGTTCTGGTTGAATTCCAAAACAGGTGTTGGTAAACCTTGTGTTGAAGTAACCTAAAGGTTTCTATAACAACGCCATGAAAATTAAGTCTCAGCTATTTTTTCTTCAGCAAACGTGGCTAGACAAGCTCAAGAGACAAATGACTCAAGTGTGAAATATCTGGAATATACTTGGAATGAGTTTTTGTGTTAAGCTTTTTAAGTACACAAGCGGCAGTCCTATTTTGGAAACTGGTTTCTCTGCAACAGTCTGGGTTTCCAAGTCAGTCCACATTTTTATCAAGAAAAGGGAGAACATCCTGCAGGTTACCTTGAAATAGATTTATGTGGTGAAGAAAAACATACAACAGGTCTATAGTTGGAAGAGGAGACTTGGCCTAGGATGGTAGTAAATGTTATACCTGTGAAAATGTAGCGCTGCAGATCGGCTTGATAAATGTTTTAAATGATTCAAGACCCAAATGTACCCTGCTTTTCAGTTTTTCCAGAGCTCCATTGAGCTGGGCCATGACCACACATCATGTCTGTGAAATAAATGTTACAGAGGAGAAATTTGAATAAATCACACTGTTGTTAAATCTCAATCAGTAAATGGATATAAATACACTCGCAGAAAGTAAGGAGTGTGAGTCAGACATCTTGTGGTCTGAGTGTGTAAGGGCTGGGCCGTCACACAGTTTGAAGACAGACTTCATAAGTCACCTTCTTTAGCAGCGTGGTCCCAACAACAGAATCTGTTGAGCAACCATGGCCAGTCAAGCCAAAAACCCTCATTCCCCTCCCCGACTCCCACCCGACCCGAGCCCCCAGCTGACAGATCCCGTCCCCATCCTGTCTGGGGCCCACATGGCCTGGCTTGGATGGGAGACATCTCTGCACATTTCTCCTCACCCTCCTCCTAATTCTGTTTTTTCTAACTATGGCCCAGCTGTGCCAACGCAACCCGTGTGTTACCGCTTTCCTGTTGCTTCTCTGGCCAAAAATGAAAAGGAATGATGGAAAAAAAAGGAAAGAAACAGTTAAGAGAGAACGAGTGTGAGTGTCAGTTTCTGGCATGGGTTTTGCTGTCTGCTCAGTTTTTCACGGCCCGTGGTTTTATTAGACTTTCCGCCGGGCCGCGGGCAAGGTTAAACGGCCACCACTGCCCCGTTTGGGCATGAAAATTTCTTTCAGCCCCCCTGCCTCCTCTCTCTCACCCCACCCCCCCCTCCTTCTGGCTGTCCCTGCGGTTGCCGCTGCCAGTAAAGGAAACACATTAACACCCGGGCCAATAACAGAGCGGGCTTTGTCCACAGCCAGGCCGCCGGTCCATAGGCCCACGCTCTGGTCCGCCAGCACCAATTAGAGGAGGCAGGGAGCAGAGCCACTCCAAACAGAGGTGTGAGCTTTACAAGGAGACTACAGGTGTGCTTGGGGGGAATAATGGACTTTATTACTGATTGGGTGTACTGTGCTACACTGTATACCTCTGCCACCTTTTTAAGAGCCAACTCTGCTCTGCAGAGTTATGACAACCTGTGTTTAACCTGCAAACCTGAGTTTCCCTTGGATGTTGGATCCAATCAGACTGCTGCCTTTACATTTGTTGTAGTTACCAAAATGGGCTCTTCTTACACTGCTGTAACCTGCTGTATTTTCAGTCCATTAATCAAAGATTACTTAATGTAGAGTGTCAAAAAAGAGGTATTCATATCAAAGGTATTCATTTTAAAGCTATATGTAATGACATGTTATTCTTCTTCTATTCTTTTTTTCTATTTATTTTTATGATTAGTTGATTGTTTTTATTTCCCAATTTATGTTTGATTATTTTCTAATTAGATTACTTCTTTGGTTAACTGTAATTACTATAAGTTCTATAATGAATCTTTCAACATTTTATTTTTGGATTTTCTGATATAATACTTATATTGACATCTTTCAGGATACTAGCCTATTCATGACCAAAGTGCAAATTTATTCAGTACAGTAATTCAGAGTATTGTTTACTGGTTGTTTACTATACTCTGCTGTTAATTACTGTAGAGTTCTTTCTTCACTCACCTGTGCTGTTGCATACACTGACTTAACGTGAATGTTTATAGAATTCCACATTGTTTAATTTTATACAGGTGTATACACAACAAAGTGTGTACAGTCTACAAATGCACTGAAAGTTTTGTTTGGTCTGTGTTTAAAGAATTTATACATTTTCAACCATTGGGCTTGTGCTTTTTAGGCTAAAGGTGTCATTTAGATCGTGTTCAGGAGTATGTAAACAGTAAGATGCATCAGTGCTTCAATGCAGTTATATACTACTCTAATTCAACAAAGAGGCCCTGAATTCTACAAAGACAGAAAATAATATGTTCAACTTGTCCATACAATGTTGGATGCACAGATTAAAAGGGAATGGTTGAAATGAACCAAATGCTACTTCCTTCATTTCCCATAATACATTTAATTTGCCTTCTTTAATTAAATCACATCTGTCTTGTTTGACAACCTGTGCCTTTAAGAAAATGGTCTTAATGTATAAACAGTAGTTTATCAGTTCATAGACTGTATTTTATGGTAGATTTCTGTGTGCCTGGGTTCACAGTGAATTTCCGTGTATGGATGAAAAAAAGCTGACAATCATACGTCGTCATGTTTTAGTGTCAGTTGAATAATTGCTGGTATACATTCTACAACAGTTAGCAAGAGTGATGGTACCTGCCAGAACACATGACCTGCCAGGTTAGAGGACGGCCCAGGGGAGAGATGAGACAATCGTGCAAAGACAGGACAGGTCTGACATAAGAGGGGGTTTCCGTAGACAATTTATCTACGCTCCATAGGCACACTAATAAGGGTGTCAGTTATATTGAGACTCACAGAATTATGAATAATGGAGCACAGGGCTGACAGATGTGTCTATTGAATTAATTGTCATGCCTATCTACTGTACTTCATAGAGTATGAAGACTGCATAGAGCCTCCTGTAAAGTTATTAAACTCCTGCTTAACATAGTGTTGACAAGCAGCGTTGACAAGGGGGCAATGCAACCTGCTACCAACACACAACATGCTGTATTTTCTCAAATAAGCGTGTCTAACCTCTTCTGGTCTGTTTTTACTCAGCCTGCCCAGGGCTGTCGCTTTCCTATGAAATAATTACTACAAATTTGGTGCATTCGCATGATTGGGTTCATGGGGATTTTCCTGTGTCTAAATGGAGGCTCTGCTCCATGTCAGGGCAACAGTGATACAGTGTCGAGACAGAGCTGCGCTATTATGGCCAGGATGGGTGCAGAGAGCTAAAAGACGACATTCATCTCAAGCACGGGGTTAAAAAACAGCATGTAAGACCTCTAAAGTACTTTAAAAGAGGTTCGTGCACAGTTGTGGGAGATTTATGTACAGTAGGGATATTGTAAGCTAAAGATAGCCAACTCTTTGATGCAGGCTGCAAACTCTGAAAATATATATTCTCATTTTAGCTTTTGATCACAAGACAGAACAGGCAAGCCATACTAAAATGTAGAAAGTAAATTTACTCGAGTACTGTGTTGAAGTAGTTGTACTGTAAGTGTATGTTTACATTTTATGCCACTTTTATATAGTCTGTCCAATAGTGTTTGGCCACCCTCAGCTTGTAGTGAGACTATTTATCTCTCAGTCACATTTCCTCAGATTTCAGATACGAGAAAATACAGGAAATATATATATATATATATATATATATATATATATATATATATATATATATATGTTAAAATAAACCCTAAATGGCAGGCCAACGTCAGTAACTTCTGTTTCCATGTCCAAAACTAGCCCAAACTGTGAGTAACATCTGACATGTGTTGAGTGAAACCTGGAAGCATGGTTTTATATGGTTGGGACAAAATAGTTCAAGTTAAGTGCAAATGGTGGTCGCACAAAAACCTTTTCCCTGAAACTTTTGTTTTTAGTGCTTGTACAGATTTCTCATGCATCCTGATTGTATCTTAATACAGAAACTGAGAATTGCATTTGTGTGGTCATTATAAATCGCTAAAACTACATGACTTATAATGGCCATAGACTTTTATAAAAGCTCGTGCTTTCACTTTATCGCATCTCAGAGGCAAATGTTGTTCTTCTCAAATTTTATTTCATATTAAGATTTTAAGAAACGCATCGTTAATTAATAATTCAGTGGTTTACAAGTGGTTTTGTCTTTTGACATCGCACAGAGAGCTCATTGTGTACTGTGTGGGTTTTTTTCCAATAGGTTTTCAAAATCATCCAATTTTCCCAAATCAAAAATCCAGTCAATACTGAAAACTGAAAATTTGTGCCAGAACTTTGGTTTTACCTGTCATCCCTGTTTCTAAAACTGTATATAAAGAAATTCTAATAGGTCTAATACTAACAGACTATGCTAACACTGCTGCTTTAGTATTAATAATCTAATGATATCATCTATGGTAATTAATCAGTCAAAAGGACCAAACCAACACTTTTACTGAACATCCTTCAACTACATTTCGCTAATAATACTTATGTAATTTTACCTAAGTGGAAATTATATGTATATATTAATTGTGATCTACTCTTTTACTTTTACACAAGAGTCTAAATGGCTCTTCTACCATGGTTTAAACCCCTCCATCTCTAATAAGCTGATTGAACTAAGATGGTGCCATTATTAGACATGACACTCTAATATTTAGTGTTGATTTCCATTTGTATAATGCTGTGTTTTAGTTGGATGACTGAAAGCAGACTCTCCACAGCATCTTTCCTCCCACAGCAGGAACAGTGAACATGACACCGGTCCTTAGTGTCCCGCCAAAACACCCAAAAACTGCTCAAACCCTGCTAGCAGCACAGAAATAGTCATTAGGAGCCCATTTGTTTTCCAGCAGATAATATCGCCACGTGTGTCAGCTCAGAATTAGGAGCACTGCTGGGCAATCTGGCACATGTATTGGTGCTTGTGGACTGGACACTGCACCGACAGAACCAGGGTGGTCCTGTTTGGTTGTCGTTTGTCTTTCCCTGTTGCTGTTTTTGGTGTTGATAGACCGATACACCGAGATTTGTCTTGGCAACCAACCCAGATTTGACACTGAAACACTGAATTACAGAGGAAAATGAGAGACGAGTTTGAGTGGTGGCTGTAATGTGAGGTGGTAACGAACTGATTTGACTCTAGGTGGGTTTTTGTTGTAGTTTTTACTTTGGCTGAAGAGGACTTGGAGCAGTAGTGGAGGTTTGGAAGGCAGCGTGTGTGGTGTTGGGACGGTTTTGTAAAAAAAAAAAAGTCTAGCAGGGATCTCTCACTCAGTCTTAAATGAGAAGGCCTCGGTTTAACTTATCTGCGCCTTGTTCCTCTGTTTCTGACTATCTGTGTTTGTGTGTGTTGGCTGAAGTTGAACCTCTGTGACATTTATATCCCGTATAAACTGTAATTGAATTCAAAAGATGCCAACAAAGCATTTTTAATGTATGTGTTGTAGGTTCAACTTTGTGACGCGTAAGATCAGCCGTTCTGTGGCAAAGATTCACCTTGGCCAACTGGAGAACTTCAGCCTGGGCAACCTGGACTCCAAGAGGGACTGGGGACATGCCAAAGACTACGTGGAGGTAAAACACACACACATAACCACACACAATTCCAGAGAAATACACACACAGTATGTGTGTGCACTGCTGCAGAGTTGAACAGGGTTCAGATGTGCACATAGCATTAACGGGGCATGTTTTCCCAGATCATTTGAGGCCGCATTATGCGATCTGCATGAAGCCTCGTATGATTCTCTGCCAAAAGAGAAACAGAGATAGAGAAAGAGAGTGGGAGCAGGAGGAGAGGGAGTGGGCCGCATGCTGTGAGGCCACAGACTGCACTCTGGTTTCCCACAACTCACCCATGTCCCAGATCCCTCCAGGCTCCCATCGCCATTCCCCGATCACAAAAAAGAGAGATATTAAGGGAACTGCACGTCCTGGGGACGATGACAGAAATACAGTGTTTGTGTTAGTGTAATGGTGCCAGCAGCAAGCAGAGAAAGGAGTGGAGAGATGAAACGAACAGTGGGGTCGCCTCGTCCAGGAGCAGACAGTGTTTTCTTCTCATGTATGTGTGCGTAAGAAAGTGCACATTCCAATGTGTCAAAGTGTGTGATAGGTTAAGGTTGGAACACGTGTGTGTTTGGTTGTGAAGATGAAAGGCTCGGTGGGTTGCCATGTCTGACAGCAGCCCCCTTACGGTGCACAGTGTTATTATTAGGAGGTGATGGTGGCGGCGGTGGTGAGGGTTACTCTTTGAGATGGGAGTAGGGGTGAGGAGGTTACTGTGGGGAAGCTCAGTTTAACTGCAGATCCCAGGATGGGGTCGCTGCGTCAGAGCAGTTAGGTGGTGTGGCGGCTGTCGTGCTGTTAAGGCGGGGCGGAGCGCAGAGGCATTGGCGTCAATGTAGCATCAGTCACTGATACGGGAAAGCTGTTGGTCATTTGTGCTTCTTAGAACAGAAAATGTTCTTTTTTCTGGTAAGAATTGGTTTGTTTTTCAGACACGATGGTAACTGGCAGGACCAACAATTGTGGTTGGAAATTTGGATTTTGTTTTAAGTAGAATTACAAACATGCAAAAAATGAAAAGTGAAAAAATGCAAATACAGCTGCAACTATGCATGCTCATTGAAACTGACAACTTGTGTGAACTATATGATCTGTTACATAAAGATGGCAGAAAAATGAAATGAAGATAAACAGCTGTACTTCTGTGATTCTCCGACCTCCAGAGGCAGGGGGAATCTTCTATAGATGCCTGCCTGTGACTGAGGAGGATGCCCCTCAGTATCATTCTTTAGCAGCACAAAGGCACCATAAGAATCTACTGTCACCTTATCAAACATATGGTCAAAATGTGTTAAGGTTATTAAAATGATCATGCTACTCTTTGTAGTTGATCTTAAATGTTTAATGCTGCTTCATTTTATTTACCTTCTGAAACAGCCGAACTGTGTTACTAGTTTAACTACTGTACACTTGTCAGTAGTGTTGTGGAAGTGTCACTGTTTTCTCAGTCGGATTACTTTCAGTGGTTGATATGGAGTGTGGTTGCATTCACAAAAATTACATTTGCTCAAGTAGCATTTTGTTGTGGTTTGGAGTAAAGCAAGGAATGGGTTGGTGACATCACCATCATACACAGACGTGTATGCAGCTGATAGCAGCATATGCTTTACTGTATGAAGGTGACATGAGGCACTAGTGGTTGGTGCCCGGTAATGTTAACAAACTGTTCTCAATACCTGGATGGATGACTTTTTTTTTTTTTTTTTTAAACTCTTTTTGTGTTTTTCTAGTTCCTATTAAACAGCATGGTTTAATTTAAATATACTTTCTTTCTGTAAATTCTACACAATGTCCAATACTACCAGCCTCAGTCTTTAGAAGAGAAAAGCAATTATTCGCAATCACAGTGTACAATTAATTCAGAAATAAAATAAATTAGAAAAAAAATAAAATAAAAACGGATAAACAAAAAATTTACCCACAGCCCTATATGCGTGTTTGGTTAAGGTCTAATAAAGTTGCAGGTTTCTCTATCTTGTCAGTTGTGTTGTGGATTTGCGTCTAGTGCCTGTCCAGGGCACCCGGGTCTGAGATGCACCAGATTTCCTGTGGGAACCAGCCGACATTCCACTTCTGGTGAATCAGGCACCTCCTCGCTGTGAGTCTCCAGTTTCGGAAAGGCGGATTTCGGGAAGCCAAACAGAAGCCTGAGGTGCTGAGGGGAACTGAGGTGGAGGAGGAGGAAGAGGAGGAGGAGGAGGAGGAGGAGGAGGAGGAGGAGGAAGGGGGTGAAGATGAAGGGAGGAGGGAAGAAACAGACGTATGTTTGTGGGGTTTGTACATCATGCATAAATGAACCATCTCTCCTACTGAAAGTTCACCCCGCCCCACCGACCATCAAAGTCCACGACTGTCACCATGACCCCCCACCCCCTCGGCCTCTCACTGTCTCACTTTGAAATAGTTTCAGCAATGTGTTACTATGGCAAAGCCAAACAACTGGCAATTTGTAAACAGAACCATGTGTGTCTGCTTTAGGCTGACAACTGCTTTTCCTCCCTCTCCCGCTCTTTCTCCTCACCCCACCCAGGACAGGGAAATTGCTTGTAATTGGCTGTGGATGGATTGCGGGTGGCAGGAGGGGCGTGCTGTGTGTCTGCTCTAACGACGTCTGAAGGCGTGCGGCTGGCTGGGCATCGTCTCAGCCGGGTATCGGGTGTCCGTCTCAGGCAGTCAGACAGACCTGGGGCTGCCCAGCTACTCTCAATGGAGCCTTTTATTATTATTATAGTATTATGGACTAGATGCCGGGACTGGAATCTTTTAGCATAAAATCAGCAGATAAAATAATTTAAATCCTCTTGATCTCATTTCCATCAAAGGGGTTAAATGTGGGATATTTGTCTGAATGCTTGAAACCTTCAGCGGGCTGTGTTTTTGAGTGTAGATTGAGATTTTGCCATGCAGAACAAATTTAAGAATCTCAACCAATGGAATGTATAAAAGAAATGGATATACCTAGCATGACGTCATGCATCAGTTGGTGGCTGAAATCTCATCTTTTGGAAGTTGCCAGGGTGGCTGTAGCTGAAAAACACTCACTACTTACAAAGTAGTTTACATATAGAGAATTCACTATTTTCTAGTGTCCGACGTGTAGAGGGAATGCTTATTTCCTGTATTTTGGATGCAGGTGTTTGTCATATTCACTGCTTTCTATTGCAATGTCCAGCCTTCCATATGAAAAGTATTATTGTGTCATTCCATAGATATTTTATGAGGGAAATGAAGATGATAGATAAGTATCCCTAAATCTATGTTTTTTGATCATTATAGAGTAAACAAGTTGTGAGTGCATGAATTAGGGAAACAAAACCATTTTTGCACAAGAGGATTCATCTTTGGAAATACAAAGGATGGTGGGTTAAACTCAGCAAGCTAACATTACTTCTATTTCACTGCTAAATAATAGTGTTAAATTAAATGTTACATACAGTATCTTCGTGTTGGATAAGTGATGTCAACTCTGTGTAATGCATAACCACAGTAATTTGCCCAAGCTGGTCTCATAAGAAGGCTTGTTGACAGACTATTTTAATGCAATACTGATTTAATGCTAATATTAGCTAATGTGGCTAGGTTATGGTAGCAGGTAAGATACTGAAAGTGAATAATGGAAAACTTCATGAAACATTTTAGTAACAAAATATTATGATCTGGTATGTGGTACGTTACAAACCACAACTACTGTAGTGCTTTTTGTCTGGAAAACAAACAATAAAAAAAAACAAAACAACGGTTTTATTCAATGAACAGAAGCTCTGATCACAAGTTCTAATTCAAAGCCTACGCAGCAGACATCAGGGCCTTTTATTTGCCCGCAAATCTTTTTAACAGAGGGTCCAAATAAAGTAAAAGAGACCAGAAGGAACACCGGAAAACTACTGATTTAGTATTTCTAGAGAAACGTTGAATGAAAGCCAACTGAAACAACAGCTATCAGTTTCATTCCACTATTGAATACTTCAGATTTGGCTTAAATATAAAGCTGTGGTTCTTGCCCTTTTTATCCGAAGAGAGAAAAAACCCACAGCAATCACTCACTGAAGGCTCTATCAGAACAGATAGAGATGTAAGAGTCGTCTTCAGGAACCTCCTCCCTCTTTCTTCCTCTCCTCTCCAGCCCCCACCCTGAGTTGGCTTAAGGTGGGTACAGCTGTTTGAAGCCCCCTCACGCCTCCTCCCCTTCTGGCTGCAGAGGGCCATTTCCTGTGCAGTGAAGGGTTGGCTGGGATGGAGTACGAACAGAAGTAGGCCTGGTGGTTTTGGCCTTTTCTCTCCCACTCGGGCTCCATCCTGCCTCACTTTCTCTTTGTCTTTTTGTCTGTTTCCTCTCCCGCCTCGTAGTTTTCTGTTCTTTATGTCGCCCCCACCTCTTAACCTTTTACCATTCAGTGTTTTCTAATCCTGAAAAGCTGCGTCACTAGGTCAGCGCTCCATCAAACTGTCTCTACCCCTTGTCCGGTCCTTGTTTGGCACACAGTTACCACCCAGTTACCATATATTTCCCTCTGACAACTAATAAGCAGCTCTTATTTTTCCCCTGACTGGAGTTGGCGTTCCCGTTCTTGCTGCTGCAGTGGACCGGAGTGGAAACTGTTGCCAGATGAGATGTGGCTGACCTGCTGACACACAGTCCTCCCTGCTCTTGTCTTGTTCACATATTTATTTTAAAAATATAATTACCTGTGAAATTCAGCTCTTTGGTAGGTGTCTCCTTGCAGTCTTCAGGTGTGTGCGGTTGCCCTTGTGTGGCGGTAACTGTCTAATTCCTGGCATTGTGTGGAGGCAGCGAGGTGACAGGACAGCCCCGATGGTGTCATTTTTCACCTCCTTTATTTTTCTTATCCCTTTTTTTTCTGCTGCAGCTGCCTCTCTGCGCAGTAATGGTTACAGATGAGGCTAATTAGCCAATCACATCGTAGATCAGGGCCAATCACGGATGATTGATGAGAGCTGTGGGCCATTTATCACATGTTTTTGGCCTGGGAGGTGACAGCTGGGGCAGGATCGAGTACTAGGTACAGTAAGATAGACATTTACGTCAACATTTGAACTTTCTGCAGAGGCGTTTATCCAGAACAGCTTGGCATGAAAACGATTTCATAACCCCATTTTTTTTCTTTTTAAAATTATAATAGGACATGTACCTGTTAGTGGAGGCAACATAGTTGACTGTGCACCAGAGACTTTAAATCTAGAAGACAAAAACTTTAGTCAACCATGTGTTGATGCAACAATCAGTGACAAGGATGGACTTAGGTCAAAATATGATTTGATAATCCCTACGTTTACATATAAACTAATATTCAAGTATTAGTCTGAATTTGAGAATATTCCTCTTTTGATATGGGTCGTCAAATAACACTATTTTTGTCCAATCAGAGTCACAATAATTAACTGAGTGATGAAAATGACAGTTATCACATTTCAGATACAGATAAACTTTTTTGATCATTAAGTGGAAATACAGTTTTTTTTCCTCAGCTCAGTAAAATGAAAAAGAGAAAAATCAAACACTTTATCAATCAAGCTAAATTAGGTTATTGTGATCAGAGATTTGAGATGATTATTGTTATCAAAGCACCTACAATTTAGGTAGACAGCAGCAGTTCTTGGTAGCGTTTGTCAAAAAAACTGATCATTATGGTAAGCTGTCAGTTTGACATCTTACCAGAAAGTTTATAAGCCTCTTTTCTTCATCTTTGGTGGTTTTGGCATTACCGTTGCCAGTGATTTGTGCTGATCACAATACATTTCCACTGCATTGGCACAAGGCTTCACCCCCAACCCATGTTAAAAAATAATATTTTCCAAAAAGACGAAGGTGGCTGACTTGTAATTCTCTGTGGAGGAATAATCCTAGCATATTCGTTTATTTATTTGCAGTAGGTTGGACCGGTTACAGTGAGCTTTGTGTTTTGTAGACTGGTGTAGAGATGCATGTCCAAAAGAAAAGCCCACATTTCTGTTTGGAGGGAGAAACACACACTGTTTTAAATGACATGTGTGCAAATACTTTGGGTACACTAAAGCAAAATAAAATATCTCCCATTCTATTTTGTGTTCATTTGTGATACGTAGTTAAATGTAGAGTTTATTTTGCTTTTGTTTCAAAATTATTGATTCACTGATTTAGTTTTTGTCTTTGTTTTTGTTATCATTAACTCTTTAAAACTTGACATGTCAACACTGACACACCTTGCGCATATGCAGTTTGAATGGCTGTAACTATTTCACTGTTGGTGCAATTGGAAAAATTCCAACTGGTTCAGAAACCTGAGACGTTGCGCTTTATAGGTTTTATTGGGCCATTATGGTCATTTCACTCATGCCTGTACTAGAAGCTGGAGAAGAAGCCATTTTAACAGTAAGATAACATGCAGTAAATTATAAAATGATTGCTAGATTTTGAAAGATCTGGGAAAAAGAAGTGCACTGGAAAAATGGGACTCACTTACGGCATATTATCTAAACTTTTAGTTCGTCAAAAGTCCAGGCGGACCATTTTAGGCTTAAAGGGTTAATAATCCTGGTTTCTCACAGCTACAATGTAGGAATTATAGTGACTTATACAGTGCATCAAATGTCTTTTTCTGAGCAGCACCTCCAGCGAACCATACTACCCCACTCCTAAATGATAATGTCTACTGGTTCTCATAGAGGGCGCTGTCATCATCATGGTACAGGTAATTGTGCATGTGTGTGACTGTGTCTTTACAGTGGTGATTCAGGGAGCTGATAAATACCTTAGCCTGCTCTGTAAGGTTTTAATAAACACAGCTGGAGTGGTAAAGAGCTAAAATGGGAGCTAATAGGGCAGAGGAGAGGGAGCATTAGGTTTCATCACCTAAACCTCCTGACTGCAACTACAACTGTCCCACCCTTGACCCCTGCTGCTAACACCCGCCCACACTGGCATAATTATCTTGAGATTTGTGTGCGTGTGTGCGTGTGTGAGTGTGTGTAGGCTCTGCAGGGGGTTCAGTCGCATGTAGATCATTTAGTGACTGCGACAGAGGCTACTGTCATGTTGACTCACATGCCACACAAGTAGGATGAGTAAACGACAACAGCTGTTTGTGTGTGTGCATGTGTGTGTGCATGCAGGTTTTGGGTGTTAATTGCAGGTGAAATTTGACCCATGGCCTCAGCAGCAGCTCAATAAACTGGGGTCTCCCTCCTGTGGCTCAGAGCAATAAAATCTTACTGAACCTCCCGCAACCTCTACATGCATTAACATACAACACACACACATACACACAAACAGACACAGGGTATTTCACCATGCACATGTTTGCATTGGAAAAGTTGACATGGCAGGAACACTTTATGGCACTTATGAACCTCTGATAATGATATTTGATCCATAGGCTCAAGGGTGTAATTGAGTCATCGACCTGTATAATATGAGTCATTAGTTTCCTTAGTAAGTTTTTTTAATGGAGGCAGCGTAACATTAACTGAAATTAATTTTAATTCTCATTGTAGGCCTTAATGCATCAATAAATGTATTTCATGCTAATCACTGTGATCTTCAGTTAACATAGGTACTTCTATAGCCTCAATTACATCAGTCTGAACCTTTTCCTTAATTATTGTTGTATTCTTCCTAAAGGTCTTACCAAACAACCTCTGCTTATTCATTTGTTAAAGTTTTGGATGTTGCAATGATTTCTGGATCCCCTTTCACCTGCATTTTTGAAATAAAATATTAACCCTTTCATGCATGAATTATGAGAACCTTAGTCAAGGTTTTTTTCCTGAGTGTTTTTATTCCTCTTTAGGCCTGAAAAAAAAAAACAATGCAATTGAATTTTTTTTACAAACCTATTTTTCATGGAGTTACAAAAATGTCCATTCAACTGGACACCATGTGTTTAATTTTTGAAGTAAAGAAACGTGTATTTAAAACGCAATATTAAAAAGTGATATACTGTGTGAAAACTGGGAAATAAAAATAGTTTTAATGCAGCTAATCTGATGTTTTCTCACATTTTAACATACTCTAATACTAGTTATTACTCACTTTATTTAAATAATATACCAAAAAAAATCTTTTTGTTTAACTGTATGACGCCAAACGTATCATATTTGATACATGAGTTTTGAAAACCTCTACGTGATCTGCGTGATATTTTTTTTCTTGAAAAAACCTGATGTATACAGTTAGGTACATGCAATACACAGATAATCCACCAGGGGGGAGGAATTTGTTCACCAGAGGCCTTTCTAGTGACACTACAAGATTGTTATTAATGAGGAAGGAGGCAGAATTTAGCCAATTTTGAAAAGGAATTACAAATTTGTTAGACATGTTTGTGTTATATTATGTTTTTGTTTATTCAAAAATAATAATATTTGAGCATTGAGACCCAATGTATCAAATATGATACAAAATTGAAACTCATACATGGAAGTTGATATTTGAAAAAATAGTTTTTTGGTTGTTCAGAAGGACCAATAAAGGCTCCAGTTTCAAAGAATTTGAATTTTCTGTCAGTGATTTAATGGTTCAGGCTTTACAGAGTTAAGAAACCTGTTAATTACAGTCTAATAACAATTAGCAATTTATTTACACTAAAACATATTACCGCAGATCAGGTTTATCAAGAACAGCAAAATTACAGTAATGATATGAATTGTAGTGTATAGGATGGTACATAAAGGTCCACTGTGTTGGCTGACATGCAACTAAAACAACAAAACCCATGAATATACACGAGAACAGCTGGAGAATAGCTGTCCACTGTAGTGACCCTATGCATGAAAGGGTTAGTTTGATTTATCATAACTTAACGGAAAATGTCTGATAAATAAAAGAATAAAACTAAAGGCCATTTGCTATCCTGAATGATTTTATTAACCAGAGACTAAGCATACTCATTTTGTTGTTGGTGGTCTGTGTTAATAGAATAAGTGAGTGAACTGAATAAATTAACGGCAGTTTTTTGTGTTTATTACCAACTGCCTTACAGCAATCCTTTATATTAATATTTGCAGTATACATAGTAGAGTATAGACAGACAGAAGGGAGTTGCACTTGGAAAACACTTATGGAAAATGCCAAAGAAGTGAGATTTGATGATAAGAATAATTAATTGGGTGAGAGAGTTAAAGCTGATCTCCAGGGAGGCACTCTTTCTCCATCTGACTTCATATCCTAAATCATCAACATGGTGTGAGTATTTACTGTGGCATTATACCAAAGCAACAGAGAAAGAGGTTCACAGGGAGTCGGTGAGCAGCCAAACATTGAAACACTTTCACAGTCGAGATAATTTAGAGGGAAGATAAATACAGAAATACTGCGCAAAACTGACTCCCTCTCACCGCTCTAACAATAGAAGAAGAGGTAACTGACAGAACAATGATTTTAGTGAATTTCAACAGCCCAGACGTTGTGACGGTGATGAGGCCATAGTAGGGTAGGGAACTTCCGAACCCAAAAAAATGTCCTCATTTTTGGAGTGAAATTCAAGGATTTGAAGGGAATAACTGTTTTTCTTTGTCATTGTGTTCTGTTGGTTTCTTTCTTACTCTCTATTCCTCTGTCTGTCAGTGTTTGGCTGCATGAAGAATTGGAGCTGAACCGTAATTGGCCGGGACACAGTGGGCGAAGAGAATGACAGTGGGGTTGGAAATGGAAATGTTTTTTGTGTAAGAGCAAGAAGTATTATTTCGGAAGGTGTTTTCATGCAGCCGCATATGAATGTGGAACAAACAACTGAAATATGGGTCCACATTTGGAGAAAGGTTGTCCTGGTGGGTATTCATGAGGTTGCATTTTAATTTTGCATCCTGTTATTTTGCTTTTATAGAAGAAAATGTAGCTTCTTTTCTGATGTATGTGTCGTAATATGGTACCAGGGCCAAATCTGAAGCATTTTTATTCTTGGGTAGTGCTTGTGTTGTCCTTATGTGCTTTTTTTTTCCCCTCTGCAGACTTTATTCATTTTGAACAGAGATATGGAGTCCCACTCCTTCCTGTTGTGCCCCATGAGACCTTATTTTGGAAAAGAAAAAAAGTGTAGTTAATGGCAAGAGACGAGTAATGTTTTAATCCCTCTTTACAAGTCAAGAAAGTTGCAGTTTGTTGTAAAGTATGTCAATAAAAAGACTACACAACAGAAAGTTCTGGAGGTAGCATCCTCTCCACAATCTGTCCAGAGCAGCTGAAGATGTCTCTGTAGCTTCAACATGATCTAACTATAATAATGATTTCACCTCTTTAATACTTTTTCACCTCACTCATGAAGATTGAAGTAAAATGTTCCAAGGCAGGAGTCATTAGCAGACAGTAGTTGCAGTCCATTGAGCTGTTTGACAGGAAACTACATGTTTATTTACAATCTATCTGCTGCGAACCATGACTTTCTTGGCACATAATGTATTTTTTAATTGACATCAGATGTGTAAATGGTGGCACAATTTGAACAGAATCAAAAATCTTTCACTCATTCATTCATTCATTCATCCATTCATTTATTTTTTTAACCAATGTGTTTATTGATATGTATTGTGTTTTTTTTGTTTGTTTTTGCTTCTTTTTTTTTTTTTTTTTTTTTTTTTTTTACAACAGTACACAATAACAATTTACGAACATGGTGGTTCAAAGGTTACATTCAGCGAGAGTATGAGTCCACAAGAGTCCATTCACAAGGTATAAGAAAAAAGAAAAAAAAGAAGAAAAGTCCATGTATGTAAAATAGGTACGCGGATATGCAGAGGGTATAGCTATTTATATTTATTTATTTATTTATTTAAGTTTGGTCTCATGTTGGCCAGTGGAAGGGGCAAATCCCCACTCTATCACATTTCAGCAGGTGGTCTCAGACCAGGCCCAGGTGACCTCTGGAGTGGTTCGTCATGGTAGGAATGTGACCTTCCCTCTATCTGACCCAATAACTAAGTGTAGTTTGCAGGTTTTCATCTAAATGGCTCCTGTAGCCAGGTATGCTTTGCATTCTGGGATGCGTACCAAGTGTAGCATTGTGTGTAGGAGTTGAAGCAGTTCCAGTTGGAGAATGAATCAAGATGCCAAACTGATATCGCTCTCATCCAGAACACATGACCTTCCTCCTCGCACTTATTTTTTTGCTCTGACCCCAGACACTTCTGACCAAGAAGCAGAATGAGCGTTTGCACATGGTTTCTAGCGATGCACTTTGGTTCACTTAAGTTTTTCTGTATAAAAATAAATTGAACCAAATGTTTCTAAGTTTGCTCTGGATGCTTGAGTCAGGAGAGTAAATGTGATGGAACAATAATTCAAAATAAACACTACAGTTATTAACCATTGGCAGTCGGACTGTGGGACAAATCTTTGTGTGTGGCCCTGTGGGATGCTGGGTTCCAGTTTTATACTTTAATGTATATATTTAATACACCAAATTGTGGCTTTAACTTCACTAGTTTGCCACCTTTGTTTGCCAGTCATATTGTTCATCATCTATAACCCCCACCTTCCACAAATAAAAATGAAGTGACAGCGCTTATTATCCTTTTTATCCTTTATTTTTTTAGCAATATGTAATGAAGATGATTATGATTGGCACGAAAATTGCCTTATTTTCATGTTTCAAGGCTGTTTCGCTCAATAAAACTCTGGAACTCACAAGACTACAAAAAACCCTACCCAAGTCATCTCCCTCCTACAGTTGAAGAATGACTTTTGGAAGTTGTAAGGCAATTTTATGTCAAATGTAACAAGTTTTTATTGCAGCATTGATTGTCAGGGCAAATTATTTTTAAGACATATATAAAGTAGGCATGCCAAAGACCTTTTACTCCCTGGATGACTCAAAGACACCCAAGAAGTGTGTATCTGTTCACTTTAAATAGAACTGATATGTTAACTTGGACAGTTATGACAGTTCTGGTATGAGGAGAGTCTTTCTTTATGTTGTTTTTTAAAGAAGAGATGAAAAGTGGAAAGTTATTTTTCTGCTGGAAGTGAGTTTTTGGATGTTTTAGAACTCTTGTGTGTCCATGTATTTTTATGGCCTAAATAACAGAAATTTATCTTTATTACAGGGAAAATTAGAGAAATGGTTGCACCACTGCAGTTTAATACTACTCTAGTACTTTTTCCAAGTTTGTATCACAGATATGTATATGTATGTGTGTGTGTGAGAGTGTGAGCGCTGCAGCTGGCCTTCTCTCTCAGACTGACAGGCCTAAGCTCTCTCCTGCTGTGTTGAGGATGAAAGCAGATGCTCTCCTCCTTCTTCTCCTCCCGCTCTGTTTTTCTCTCCCTTCTCCTTGCCGGCATGTGTAACCAGAATCCTCAGCTTTCTTATGAAGCCTGCAGGATAGTTTGCACCCTGGAGTCCCGTACAAAGCAGAAATGCACACACACACATACACACAAACGGACGCACCAGTGGTCAATTAATGTAGAGTGTAACACAGACATCCAGATATTAGCAGATTATTCACATAGTGATTAAAGTAACTTCAGTGCCAGGCTTTTTAAAAAATATATACATGAAATTATACAAAAGACCAAAACTTATGTGCCCATTATCCTCTGAGAGAAGTTGAATTACAAGGTCAATTCCACTTACATTGATATGATACAGTTTGTCTTCTTGAGAGACACAATATTTAATTATTTTTGTTAATTAACATTTAATTCCATTTAGTTCTTTAATGTAAACACCATGCAGCAAAAGACTAAAAAGGGTATAAAAGTGCAGCTGACTAAAAGGGCAGTCTGTTTCTTTTAGGTGATATATGTTATTAAAAATCAACAAAACACATATTTTGGAAGAACAGTGGGGGGAAAAAAGTGACATTAACAGGAGCCAATTTTGTAGTAAATATAAGAATACATCTGCTCTTGATGGAAATAAAACAAATTTCTCCCTTTCTTACCTCATTTTCAGATCATCTCAGTTGTAAAAATATCAGGGTACAAATACATTAAGTCAAATTGATTTCTTAATATTTCTAGGCAAGTGAATGTGAGATTTATGGCTTCATCAGAATCCAGCAAGAAACTGATCTTAGCATTTAAGTCTGGAAATTGAGAAGTTGGCGAACTCATAAACTTACAAATTCTGAAGTCTAAAAGCAAGTGTGTGCATGCTGGATTTTGCTGTGTTTGTTGGCTGAATTTTTGTCAACCTCATGGTGATGAAAAACCGTGAGGATCTCTGTAGTTATTTGATCCTGACACGACCACAGTTTGTCATTTTGCCTGTTTTTGTGTGATTAATTAAACCAGTCTGATCATAGTTCATTATTTATTGATGTTGTAATATTTATTGAACAGATGATGGACTGATGTTCTGACTTGAAGCCAGCCACACAGTCTTTGTTTCTTAACTCAGCCTCTCAGGTCTGGGTTGCCCTGTGCTGCATGTGTTCCTGCAGGTTTGGAGTGTGTGTGTGTGTGTGTGTGTGTGTGGTGAAATCACACACACACACATACAAACACATACACATACACAGAACAGCAGAGCTTCTTACCTCCCACCTGGACGGAGAGAGGGTTAGGGTGAGGGGGAAATGGATGTCTCCAGAGGGGGTGGTTGCTGGGAAGGTTCGGTACCCAGCAAAGGGTTCAACAGGCGGGGGTTTGAGGGAGGTTGTGTGTGGGGGGGGGTGTCAGCTGGGGGTGGAGAGGGAGTGATATGGAGAAATGAAGCCTTTGCAAACCTTGTATTTGGGACAGGTTTATGTTTTTGATGTGTTTATGTTTAGTCGGTCATTTTTCCATTTTGAGAGTGGAGTGGTTAAAGATACTATGAAACACATTTGGTCTCATTTAACCCTTTATAGCAGTGGTTCCCAACCTTTTTAGCTCGTGACCCCATTTTAACATCACATTCAAAACGGAGACATTCTTTTGCTAAAATCGATTTGTTTTTGATCTTGTAATAGTTTGCTATACTATGTTGCAAACATATGTTAATTTTAGACAACATTTAGGTTATATAATATGTATTTATTGCACCTTTTTGGTGTCTGCTTTTCAGTTTTTCTTGGAGATGTCTTAGCAGGGGCAGGTGGGCAAAGAAGTCCTTCCATTCTCTGTTCAGTTCAGTTTTCTGACTGCGACTGTGTCCAGGCAGGTTGAAGCGTAGTAACACACGCAGTCACATGATCGGGTCAATCAAGATTTGTCCTCTCAGATATTATATCCTGCATTTTATTTGAACTTGATTTTTATTAGGAAAAGTGTGTGGTGATTTAATTATAATTAAATATATATTGAATCATTTAAAAATGATTCAATATATATTGAATCATTTCAAATATATTTGAAATGAGTAAAAAATTACTAACTTCTTGTTAGTAATTTTTTTTTTTAATCAATTTCTATAAATTTCAGCTGACCCCCATTTGAATTCCAGGCGACCCCAAGGTTGAAAAACACTGCTTCATAGGGCTCTCATAGAAATACTCTGGAATTCTACTTTTCAACCTTAGTGACTTATTGGAGGACGTAACAAGACTTTATTACTTTTGTAAAAGTTTTCGACATATTTTATTGTCATGTAGAAAATCAAGGTCACTTTTAGAACATTAGACCAACATAAGTACTGATCCAGACCCCTGTCCACATCCACATTATCCCTTTGAACATCATTCCTTACATTAGTACCATTACTTCACGGTACCTAAAAAAGCAGGTACACTCACTGTTCATGCAGAGGTTGACCTTACAGACCCTGTAGACCACATTGGACCTGAGACTGGGGACTCACTGTAACTGGTGCTGTCACTGTCTTGTAATATTTGCAGAAATTACCAAAAATAGTCATAATTAACAGTTAAAGCGTTAATTTCTTCTTCTGGTAACCTTTTGCATATCATTCCCTTTTTTGTTATTCTCCCTCTTCCCTTATTTCTATTTTTTTCCCCTCATGCTATGATTTATAACAGAGACAAAAAACTCAAAACAAACACAAGACTTATCTTCCCTCAAATGTGCAAAGTGCAATACTTTGGTTCCAGTGAAACCAGGGGAATATACAGTATTATGGGTGTAACAAAGACTGAATCCAAGATACAAACACCCACAGTCTCAGTCTCAAGGCACAGTTCTCTCTACCATGTCATGACTCCATGAAAGGGCAATTCTCTAACCTGAAGCCCTGTTTATAACGCTACACCATACACCGTGCACAATATGGAAATTACTCAATATTTTTCAATTTCAAGTGAGGAAATTCTGTTTATTTGTACATGTTCCTTGTATATGTTTTGTTAAAAGTAGGAATGCACCAGTATATCTGCTGGACATAGGTATTGGCCAATATTTGCTCATATCACCCAGTATCAGCATTGGCATATGTAATGTATTTTCACCAATGACAGTGGCATTCTGTTCATTCAAAGAAAATGTAATGATGGACTGAATTTTATATTTATAATGAACATTTTTTGTTATGGGTGAATAAATATCAATTAATACTGAACAAGAACTCAAACTATGAATTATGAAAGAGCTGCAGCATCTGAAACCGACCACAATAAACATTTGAAAGATAAACAGTACCACAGTGCTTCAGTTTCAGCTTCACAGTTTGTCATGTCTTTTATGGATTGGGATTGTCTCTGTCAACTCACCATATGTTTTTTATTAGTAAGTTGTCTTTTTTTTTTAATCAATTACTAGAAATTTCAGGCGACCCCATTTGAATTCCAGGCGACCCCACATGGAGTCCCGACCCCTCCGTTGAAAAACACTGGTATAGGCATTGATTATCAGTCAAGATGTCTGGTATCGTTTGAGAAGTTTGCAATTACTGAATCCCTAGTTAACAGTTATTCATTTATTTATACTAATGCATAAATTCAACTATAGTGTTCTTACTGTGTTGACATGTAACATTTTTTTTGTTTTGTTTTTTTTTTTGTCCCCCCAACTCTACCTCCATGAATAGTTCCACAAGAATGCGATTTTTATATTACTGGAGCATTTAATACATTTATTATTGTGTTTTATAAGGATGTTTTGGACCACATATTAGCATTTTGGCATAGCTTAATAATGATAGGTTTGGTGTCAACAGAAAACTTTCCAATGAATTACATATAAATAAAGCCAGTTGCTTCCAGGTTCACAAATATTACATTTAAGTTCTATACATTTCTTTTCCCTACAACAACATGAAGCTGCTCCAATGTCTGTGCAGGTTAAAGTTTCCCTAAATCACATGAAATGACTTTTCCTCATCCGATATAAAACACAGAGTGTCAAAACTGTGTCAGTAACTTCTTGATGGAAAAAAAAAAAAAAATCTGGATGTCATTCTGTGCCAGCTTGTTTGGCAGTGTTTAAATGTAATTGCAGCAGACTATACTGATTTGATACCCAGCTTTATGAAGCCAATAAATCTTCATTGAATTGCAGTGCATAAAGGCAGAGCAGCAGCAGTAGGCAGTGAGCTCACAGCTGGCCTGTGAACCTCAGACCATCCCTGACTGGGAAGCACAAGTGTGACAGGCACCATAATGCAGTAATCCCTCTCCAGCTTGTCCTTTGTGAGTGTTTTTGATTCCTGTGATTCAGAGACGGCAGAGTCTCATGTAGTGACATTTTAGGGAGTATGAGCGTGAATCAGGGAGTGAAGTGAAGCCCTCACTGGTCCAGCAGACAGGACTGATGGAGTGGAGGGATGTTTGGGGGTGGGGGTCATCTTGTTTTAATTGCCTGAGGAGTCTGGCCGACTCTTTGGGACTGGAATGTGTGTGACCTCCTCTCGGTCTGTCAGACGGTCGAGTGGCTCGTGGGAAGATTCTCCGTCCAGACTGCAGAGTGTCGAACTCCAGCCAAATATCACAAGAGCTCAGTCACAGTCTCAGCTCTTTTCACTCTCTCACAGCTCCCTTCCTCCACTCCCTCGTCTTTGATTGCATTTTTATCTTATTGGCTGACCTCTGGCAGCTCGGCTCTGCGTGCGGCATTTGTTTGCATATGTGTTTGTTTGTGTGACATGTTTATATTTTCGTATTTCCTTTTGATCGTTTCAGTGTATCTCTGTTCATATCTATCCGCAACAGAAACAAAATTAATGAAATTTTCATTAGATTTAGCTTATTTTCCTTATTCCTTCTGCATGTCTTTCAAACCAGAAAGGCGTAAATGTTTTTGGTAAATTCATAATGTGTCCTTGTTTACTTTTTTGGCATATCTTAACATTTACTATTTTGTTAGCAAGACATTTTTTGGTATGAAATCACACTGCTCTGCTTCAGTGGTGGCAAAAAAAAAGCATGAACATCAGCATCTTTATATTAAGAAAAATAGTGAAAAATCACCTCATGCATGAATCAATAATAACGTTAGTGCACACATGATCAACGATGAAGATGAATGGAGATTTGTGGCAAATGTTGCATATTGTTATTATTTTAGAGACCCCCCCATAATTCCACAAATTTTGCTTTCATGTGAGCTCATGTCTTGGTTAGAGCCCCTAAATCCCACTTTTCTCATCTGTAGTTCATGCCCTTGGTTCCAGTTTAATGATTTTAAATAAATACATGAAGTTCTACAAGATAAGATTTTGGTAAAGGACCAATTTATAGATTTATCATTTTAATGCACATATATGTATTTAATTTCAAATAAAATGACAGTAGAGCTCACTATTTTGGATGGTTGCCGTTACTTTGTCCACTTTAACTCATTGCAGCTTGGACTCTATGTGTTATCCAACCTGTGGCATGATCAGCATGTGCACAGCTGTAAATAGTATATTTAGCTTATTTTTTTTTTTTTTTTTAAATTTATCTTTATTTTTGATTTTGCACTTCTTTTGCTCTTGTGCTTTTGTGTTTTGCTGCTGCAAATCTGGAATTTCCCCCTGTGGGGCTAATAAAGGCTTACCTTACCTTACCTTACCTTACCTTACCTTACCTTATCTTATCTTATCTTATCTTATCTTATCTTATCTTATCTTATCTTATCTTATCTTATCTTATCTTATCTTATCTTATCTTATCTTATCTTACCTTATCTTACCTTACCTTACCTTACCTTACCTTACCTTACCTTACCTTACCTTACCTTATCTTACCTTATCTTACCTTACCTTACCTTACCTTACCTTACCTTACCTTGTCTTGTCTTGTCTTGTCTTCTCTTTCCTTTCCTTTCCTTTCCTTTCCTTTCCTTACCTTACCTTACCTTACCTTACCTTACCTTACCTTACCTTACCTTACCTTAAAAGGGTAAATTTACTCACACTGTTTTTTCTAGTCTGATCTAAACCTATTACAATGAAAGTTAAGATTTGTGGCAGTCATTATATCTTTTAAAATGATAAAACATATAATCTGAGGTACAAAATGTATACATCTGCCACATATTCTAAGCTCTACTGTTGCAGTGTTATTTTATTAAACTATTATATAATTTTGCAAACTTCTTTAACTCATGACATGAGTTGTTGGTTTACTTTAGTGGGAGGAACCCAATCAGCAGTTGCAGTGTCGAGTCGTGAATGTTGTCCTTGTTTTCATGCAGAACTGCCTCACTTAACCACCTGATTGTTTTTTTTATGGCTTGAACACATCTCCAGGTACAGAAAGGGGAAACTTGGGTCCATTGAGAGCTGCCTGTTGTCTATTGAGCGTGTCAGAGACAGCATCCCAACCGATCCACTTCAAACAGGCCTGATGGCTTTAATAGAATGGAAACATTTGTTGGGTCACAGTACTGAAAGCCTGTCTTCCTTCATCGCACAAATGGCTTCCTCATGCCGTCTGTTTTTTATTAGACTTACAGTAGATCCACAGGCGTATGATATCAAACTGTGCATGTGTCGTGTACGATACCCAAGATATTTTACACTCAGACATTCACACACGTTTCTAATATGCCATGGGGACCGTTTTGAGGGAACAGGGTCACAATAATAAATGACACATTGTGTTAATATTGTTGTACACACATGTATGCTCCATATAAACTGCCATTATATGAAACAACAGGCGTGTGTGCACTTGCACGCATGTACACCGAGGTCCGAGACCTGTGGATAATTGGTGAGGAAATGCTGTGGCGAGGTGTCGGTCTGATGGATGAGGAGAGAACTGACATGGTGTTCAGAGCCTCTCTCTTCACCACAATGAGGCTTTCACTGCTCGCTGCTCATATTGAACTTTATCCTTATTAAAACAGCCGCGATGGAGAGCTGTGTATTTGCTTTTAGGAGGTGGGACTTTCTAAGGGAGTGCCAGGGATCTCTTTTTTAATTAAGTGGTCCAAGCAATATGAGAGTGTGTGTCTGTGTTAGTGTGAGTGTGTGTAACCTGAGGGGAGGCCTGTCTGTGACCTGCAGTGATAGCAGCGGTTTGTTTTCATTCTAAACTTGCCCCAGAGTTACTGGTTTTGCACCTTATTTGACCTCAGCTTGACCTGGCCGTCACCTCCCTCTGACCCTCTGCTCAATGCCAGGGCCAGGGACTTTTACGGTCCTTTTTTTTTTTTTTTTTTTTGCTCTCTGTTTGCCCGTCTCTTGTTCTTTTTTCTCTGGTCATTTCCTTTTCTTCCTTCCACATGATTTTTCCTGAGGGACAACAAACACCACATGGAACTGAAACTAAAGTATCTAAAAGTGGAATATTGCTGATGGTTCCGAAAACTTTATTTGGTCTCTTTAACTCTATTTGGAGTTGTGTGTAAATTACTTCTCTGTTTAGGTTGTAGGACTTCCATGTGAACTTTGATTGACAGATGGGATTGACAGCTCACTCACCTGCCGAATCAGACTGTCAGAACCTGTGTTTATTGAATGGGGATATTAATTTTCTATACAGACACCTCTACTGTAGCTGTAGTTATGGAGTTAAAAGGTTAATACAATGATAAGCATAAGGTTTTTATATATATCATGATAATTATTGTTATTGCAATTAGGCTATTAATGCAAATGTAAAATTAATTAGGATTTTTGATACATTTATCAAACACAGCTGACTGTGTCATTTAGCATGTATGGAAATACTTTAGTATAACCATATCTGCCATGTTTTGAGATATGCATGTGTTTAGACTGCTATGTAATCGTTCTGTATTTGATTGAATGTTACGTGACATCCATGACAGTCTATATAAGATACAGAGTTTATGTGTATTTTATTTAGTTTTTTGCCATTTTGAAATAAGGAGTGTATGTTTTGGCCATCACCATCTTCGTTATGTGTTGTCAGAATTAACAATATTTTGACGAATGTATGGAGCTGTGGGAGCTCCAGGGATAATGGGTGAGCTAATGCTAAGTGCTAGCTTACAGACACAGAAAAATGCTAAATTTCGTCAAACATTTTTTTAATGGAATCATCTTTTAAAAATAGACCACAACACTTCCAGGTCCAAATAGAATTAATGAGCTTTGAATGATTCCTGGTGGGGGGAAAAAATTGACTCTTTATTTTTTAGAGACAATTGATTTATGTCGCCAGGCCTTTTTGGATTCAGCATCTCGTGGCTGTTAGTGGTATTACACATTATGATGCCTCTGCATGTCCTTCCCTTTGGAGCCCAGGTCCTTGCCACTTGTACATACTTGCTGATAAAGACGAGTAAATATAACGTATTATAATGTTTATCGTTGCAAGAGATGTTAGTTCATCCTTCTCAAGCTCCACCTTCTTGTCCAAAT
Organism: Sphaeramia orbicularis; assembly: GCF_902148855.1. NCBI lineage: Eukaryota > Metazoa > Chordata > Actinopteri > Kurtiformes > Apogonidae > Sphaeramia > Sphaeramia orbicularis. The sequence goes on from NC_043960.1 coordinate 18,775,428, forward strand.
GTAGTCACTTGTGCCTCCAAAAAGCGAAGATGGCGGCATCCAAAATACATACTTGTGGTCCAAAAACTGATGGATAACGTAACAGAGGCTTGGTCGACTTCTTTCAAACAGTCTATGATTTTTTTTCCCCTGACTTTATGTATCTCATTTACCCACCTTAAAATCCCTTAGTCAGCTTCCTGTCACACAAGCTGCACACAGACTTGTGCACATGTGCATAAATACACAAATAGTCACTCAATCAAAGTGAATGATTGTACATTTGTCTTGACAGTTGCTATAAAAAGAGCCGCCCACTAAACACTGCAGTCCTCTCATTATATCATTACTGGCCCACAGCAGGCAGGCGGCTCTCAGAATTCAACCTCTCGTTTTTTTCTGTTTTCAGCTCTTTTACTCTCTTGCTGTTTTCATTTTAGAGCATGGGAAAGAACAGAAGAAAAGCATGAAACAGAATGGGAGTTTAAGAAAATGTTGTGGGTGGCGCTGTGGACAGAGAGGTGGGGACATGCACCATGGCGAAGGGGAATCCCTAGCTTTCCATTGTGGATCAGAGGCTCCATGGCTCCAGGGGGCAGGCCAGCTGAAGTGTTTGTTTATGTCTGTGGGCCAGAGGGGAGAGACGGTGGCCATGTTCAGCAGCTACATGAAAGGCCCCGCACGCTCTAATGAGACGTAATTACTGTGCGCGTGTGTTTACGAGATTGCGAGGGAGCGAGGAGGAAAGAGAATGAATAAGCACGTTTTACCCTGCCTGTGTTTACTCCCCGACTTCACAAATCTTACGTTTTTCACAGCGCAATAGCTTGCTTCGTTGCTCTCCAAACCAGCACAACCTCAAAGTATAGACCTTGCAGATTGGTGACTGTCACGGCCTGTCATGGTTGTTTTATTTCTTGAGATGTTGAGCTGAGAACTGGTGTGACATGCTGCGAGGTGGGCATCACAGTCCTTCATGTGCTGGCCACGTGGCTGGGAGGATTCAAGATAGACAAAAATACACAAAATACAAATATAGAAATGTTAAGCAGAAAACATACTGTAAAAGGTGCGCTTATCTGCTAATGTGGCGGGACACAGAAAAGAGCTTTTCATTGTATTTGACCGATAACCTATGCTCATCAACATCAAATCTCCTTATATACATCATCATTAAATCTTTTTTTTTTAATTACTATTTACTAGAATGCAAATAAACAAATAACACTACTGTCACCCTCCATATGTGTCATGGCACAAAAACAATACACTGACATATGCAGTTGGTAGACAGTACAACAGGTATAATATTTAATATTTACAAAATATACTGGTGATTACCAGTTAGTTAGTATTAACATAATGTGCTGTGTACTTTTAATACCCCTCAGCCAAATACAGTGTAAGATTCTGTTGAAAGTTACTGCCCTATAATTTAGATTAGATTGTCTTTGTGTAAAACTTATTACATTCATATTTATATTTGAAAGTACTCAGATTTTATAACTGCACAAAGCCTTTGGACTTTGAAAAGTTAGGTCAAGGTCACCTATTTTCACTAGGCTTCTACTCCATGCCGAGATGCATCCACAGTATAAATTTGGTGCAGATATGTCAGTGCATTCTTCAGATAATGCGATTACGTCATTGAATGGACAAACAGACAGACGACAAAACAATTACAAAATGACTAATACTGCATTTCGTTTACATAGTAGGAGCATGTTGAACAGCTGTATCTGCAGTGTTGCCACCAGGTTGCTGGTGTTGTGGTTGAGCCCATGAACATGTGTATCATGGTTTGTGTCTTGGTTTCAGAACAGTTATGCTCTCATTTGCTAATATATTTCATAAGGTTAAAATAAAATCTGATATTTGCCATATAACTATGTGTATCAGATCAACACTACATAGGCTGTACTTGCCTGAGGATATTTCAGTGAGTATTAAATGGCCTTTTCACACCTGAAATATTTCATCATGTTTTTATTATTAAGTATATATGCATTTGATCCAGTTGAGTGTGTTTCATGGTGCAGCTGTGTGTACACTCACTAAAGCATTTTGCATTACATGGACATGTTACATCATTACATTGACCATGTTCATCTGTACTTGACATTGATTAGTACATTTTGGAATGGACAAAAATATGCTAACAAATTAATTTAATTATTTAGTTTTCATTGCTTCTTCAAACCATGTTTCTATTAGAATGTCATCCACTGCTGTCCCCATGTATCACCATGATTGTTTGTTGGTTTGTTTTTCAGCTTTTTTTTTTGTTTAGTGACTAGTATAGGTTGCCATAAATTGCTTTAATTGGTCTGAAAGTCTGAACCATCCTAGAAACAAACATTTTCATTGTCTGGGGAGATTTCATGCCTGTAATGTTAGATGTGATCAGACTGAAAGGTCTCCAAATCTGGACCAAACACATTCTGTGTGAGCAGCATCATTAAGCTGACATAATGGGGAGACAGTGTGGGAATGTAAAGTCTGTGACGTGTTATCTTCTCCTGATTGCATTACGTCCCGGCAGAGCTAATGTCCTCGAGGTCTGCTGTGTGTCATGTCATGAAGGTCTGCGTGGGTGCGCCATGATGAGCTCTTTAATGGTCTGGAACTGGAAATATGACTGTTTGTATTTACAGGCCATTTAGAGCTTTCCACTGACATTCACACTCTCTAACCAGTGAAAACACAAGCTGCTAACACCAGCCTACGTGTACTGTACGCCACGGCCAATGAGAGCGCTCTCTGTGTGCTTCAGAGTGTGTGCGAGCATACGGACGCTCGCCGCCTGAAAATAGCATGTGCCCCTAATTACTGCTGCAAACACAGGTGTGGAAAGCCAGGCCTCCCTCCGCCCAAACCCCAGACCCACCGTCTAGCACACTGCAGCCTGTGTGTTCCTGTTTGGGAGCACAGGAAGTCCAGACCCTCTGTGCATGTGTATGTCCGTGCAGAGTGTCTACGTACATGTGCATCAGTGTAAAAGTGACTGAATGAGTGAGTGAGTTTGTGCATCTGAAGTTGTAGCTGTTACGTGTGTTGCTGTGTGTGTCTGTGTGAGAGGGAGTTTGTGTTTGTATATGAGCGAGTCCAGACCACACCCTTTGAAGTCGGCTGAGCAGTGTGTTTGGGGTTTGGGCACGGACACACAGCCCCTCCGCTGGCTGGCTGGAAACCTTATACCCCACATCAATCAGACCTGCCACTCATACATTATTCATAACCCAGACAGACACACACACTTTAAAACACACGTTCTCATCCCAACGCTCTGCAGCTTTTTGCCGCTCATATCTGGTGGAGCTACTGTTGGGGGGGTCTACATTAATGCAGCTTTGGTGTGTTAGAAACAAAGACTGGGTTGTGGAATGTTGAATGGTCCCTGAAGGTCCAGAAGTGGAGTGTAAAATAGTTAGATAAGATTCTAAAAGATTTTATGTATTTTTTTCTGGGATTGAAAGCTTGTGTCCCTTGCCATAAACTTTAAACTATTATTAAAAAGGCCCACCAGCGGAACAAACTCTAGATTTGAAAGGAGGGTATATGCAATATCTTTTTTTTTTTGTTTTTTTTTTTTTGTTTTTTTTTTTTTTTTGTACATTTTAGTAGTTATGTTCCAAACTATTAACAGCAAGGGGAAATAGTTAATCGCACAGGTGTCAAACATGCGGCCCAGGGGCCAAATCCAGCCCACCAAAGGGTTCAATCTGGCCCCTGGGATGAATTTGTGAAATGCAAAAATTACTGAAGATATTAATAACCAAGGATATTAAAATCATTTTAGGTCATTTCAGTCTAAAGTGGATCAGACCAGTAAAATACTATCATAAAAACCTATAAATAATGAAAACTGTAAATTTGTCTCATTGTTTTAGCGTAAAAAAAAAAGTAAAATTACACAAAAATGTTTACATTTACAGACTAATCTTGTACAAAAAATATGAACATCTGAAATGTTTTAATTTTTAATTCAAGATTTTTTTGCTTAATTCAAGATTTTTTTTGTTGCTTGATTCAAGATTTTTTTTTGCTTAATTCAAGATTGGTTTTGCTTAATTCAAAAATGTTTTTTGCTTTATTCAAGATTTTTTTGTTGCTTGATTCAAGATTTTTTTTTTTTTTGCTTATTTCAAGATTTGTTTTTTCTTAATTCAAGATTTTTCAGACCAGTAAAATACTATCATAATAACCTATAAATAATGAAAACTGTAATTTTTTCTCATTGATTTTGTGTAAAAAAAAAAAAAAAAGTAAAATTGCACAAAAATGTTGACATTTACAAACTAGCCTGTTATATATATATATATATATATATATATATATATATATATATATATATATATATTTATATATATATATATATATATATATATATATATATATATATATATATATATATATTTATATATACACACACACACATATATATATATATTTAAAAAAAAGTGAATAACCTGAAATCTCTTAAGAGAAGTATGTGGAATTTTAACAATATTCTCCCTGTTATTTGATGTTTTGTGTATTTATAGATCCACTGTGATCTGTAAGTTGTGATTCACATGTATAAATGATAAACTAAGGCGTAATATTGTTAACATTGTACTTATTTTACTAAAGAATTTTCAGCTTGTACATATTTGTTCATGTTATGTTCAAGTACAATTTGTACAATATTGTCATTACAGAATTTACTTTTTACACTCAAAAGTTCTTATCCTATTACTTATATTATTTTACTGGTCCGGCCCACTTCATATCATATTAGGCTGAATGTGGCCCCTGAACTAAAATGAGTTTGACACCCCTGGTTTATCGGAACACGTACAGTTACAAACACCACCAATGAATCAACATTAATTTTCTTTCAGACTGAATAAAAAGTGAAAGTCATTGCCTACACACATCTGCACTATGGTGTCATCACACATCATCACTCCTCGAAACACAAATTTAGTCAAAATAACACTGTGTCTTATAATCTTCATCAGCTGATAGTTTACATTATAGCCCTGTTATCTTAGCTCTGTTTTTGGACATAAAACAACCTCAATAAAACCACAAATCTGAATGGTTTTTGTTGTCAATAGTCCAACAGAATTATCCAAACATGGTCAGAACTGTCACAGTTTAGTCTGAACTATGGGTCACCAAATTAAAGCACTCCTCATACTTTCATAAGTTTCATTATTAACCTCAACTTTGTCGAAAAAAATGTTTTGCCGCTTTGTACTGTCCTTTTTCTATTAGTTGACATCCCTATGTCAGAGCTACAAAAAGTTACCATCTAAGGTTCAGAAACAAAAATAAAGAATAAAGTAAAATGTGACAAAATAAATTAAAATCCAACACATGCTCCATAAGTGAAATTCAAAACTCCAGCTTACACAGCATATAGAAAAAAAGTTTGACTTCCATTCCAGAGGAAATCAGGTTATAT